>NC_139516.1:135715705-136098205 GCF_947247035.1 Vipera ursinii | reverse complement strand
ATCTTTAAAGGAAAACAGAATTAAGCTTTTAGAAGATAATTTTGAACTATACTATAGAATCTACAATCTTATAACAAAAGATATTATTTTAATAGTTGTTGAAAGGTTAAGACAAAAAATATTTTTCTAATAATTGGTGATCTGTTAAGATGAAAACTAGACTTTACTGGTAAAACATAAGAATGTTTTGTAATGGGAGATAATTTGGGTCAGAAATGTTAAATTTACTCAGGCTCAAAACTTAAGAGAATTTTTTTTATAAAATGTTTTATAGATGGCATCTGGATCCCAAGAAATTGTCTAACATGTATCCTAATTTACAGTCTAAATGTTGGAGATGTGGTAGTTTAGTGTTGCGCTGAGCGGTTGATCAGGGTCCTGGCCTCAACTCTTAGAGCCCCGTGACAGGGGTGAGAATTTAGAGGGACCCTCGCAAGGGTGAACACCTTGAATATGGAAGGATCTTGCCCTTTGTCACCGACCCAGTGTGCCGGATGTTCCAACGGTCACACTTGGGAACTGCGACAGCTCAGGAGCAGAGTCCTAGGACAAACTGAGGCACCAACACAAGTTTGTTCAAGGTGAGAGAGCACAGAGTGCCCGGGGTGGATGTTTTTGCCCCCCGACAGCTTTGCACATCCCTCTATTTATTGAGCAGTTTCACCGGGGAGGGGGGAAGTACACATGAGAAATTAACATATGTGAGGTCAAAGGAAAACATAACTCATTGCATACATCTGCTAATGAAGAGAGCAAAGGTCATCACAGGAAACAATAAAGCATATACAAACGCTAACAGAGAAGACAAGAGTTATCACAGGAATGCATGACTTGAAAGACATAATCTTGAAGCAGAGACAGTTACAGGAGACAGGAAGCCATATCTTGAGGCATGGGCAATTACATGAAACAAGTCTTGTTATAAATGAAGAATCACCAGAGGCAGGAATGTGATGCAGGAATGTGACCTTACAATTGCAGAAATGTTATCACTAGAGACAGGAAGGGAGAACTTTGTAACTTTTAATATAGGAATCAAAAAAGGTCTTTTGGGAGTCTAGGATATCTACAGTTTAGAAGCCACCTATTTTCATATGTGGTGGACTTGTAGAAATATAAAAGCTTTTTGGATTAAAATTTGGTGGAACATTCAGAAGATTTTTAAGAGAAAGATAAAGTTTTCTCCTCAATTGTTTTTATTGGGTATTGTTGTAGATTGTGATGTTAAAGAAACCAATTTGATGTTGAATATGATAACAGCAGCACGGTTACTGGTGGGACAATATTGGAAGAAAGATAGTTTGCCTACTATAGAAGAATGGGTGTTTAAAGTTTCGAATCTTGCAGAAATGTCTAAGATTTCTGCTTACTTGAAAGATCATTCACAGGAAAGATATATTTCAGTTTGGAGGAGATGGATAGATTATATTCAGAATAAATATGGGACTAAAAAGTTCCATTTAGCTTATGAGTAGATTTTAGAGGGATATTGTTATTGATCTTAGTGTTGGTACTTTGTATGTATTTATGTTAAAGGGGAGTTAAAGCACATTATGAATTTGGTTAATTGTATATTATGTATAATTTTTATTTAGAATATGATTATTATAACTACAATCCTGTATTTAGCTCTGGGAAGTGAGTGGGGAAGTGGGCGGGTTTGGGCTGGGGGGGATTTGGGGGTATATTGTAAAATCTTATTTTTTTAAAACTCTTTAATAAAAAAAGAATGTTTTGTAATGAACAATATAAGTTTTGTAGACAAGAGAATTATGTTTTATTGAAATAGGGAATTGTGGGTTACCCAAAAATTAAGCTTTCTTTTTTATATTATAGGCTACTCTAGAGTATTTTATTGCAATTAAACATTATAGTTTCATAATGTTCCTAAAATGTTCCTGAATTTGAAACTACATACCGAAAATGCACTAAACTGGTGGCAATAGTGTGCGGTCTGAAACATTGATACCCAAAGTATAATTAACTAGCAGCAGTTATTTTTTATTTTTTATTGTTAAAAAATAGTAATATCACTCTTACTCAGCAAACACTTTTCAAGGATAATCACCTCCACAGGGCTTCCTTGCTAATTATTTTTGGAAGTTACTAAACACACTCCTGTTTAAAGCACACATCTGCAAATCCTGATGACTGAGGATTATTTAAAAATAAATCTGTATTATTGGTTTCAATTCTACATGTTATATACTGTGCTGCAATGCAGTCAAGGTCCCTTAAATATGTATTGTCATTTCAACTACACAAACAAGCTAAGGTAACAATATTTTAATGGCATCATGGCTTAGGATTCCTCCAAATCCATAGCAACACTTTCTTCTTCTGTATAATAAATCTCCAAACTATTTTTAATAAAAAACTTTTTTTAGTCACCTACCTGGGTACTTGAACTAAGTTCCATAATAATACTATTTTAATTGTGCATGGGAATCATTGTACAATTAACCATTAATTACTCTTTTTTTGGGGGGAACTGCCCCAACCAAGGTATGCTAGCCTTGTTTTCTTTTTTTTCCTCATCCTTATCTCTCAGGTGGCATATCTTCTCTAAGCAGTTGGTGAAACCATTTTGGGTAATTACCTGAATAGGTATTTGAGGCCTCTTCAATTATCTTGGTGCAGACTAAGTAAGTCTTCAAAATTCTAAAAAGGCAAGGCAAGATATTATAGCTCCTATCTCTGTCTTCCATTAGCCAGAAAATCATACTTTATTTACTCATCAAATTTGCGGATGACACTAAACTGGCAGGAATAGCTCAGGATTCAAAAAGATCTTGATAAAATTGAACAATGGGCCCTATGCAACAAAGTGAGTTTTAATGTGGAGAAAAGCAAGGTTTTACATTTAGGCAGGAAAAATCAAAGATATAAGTACAGATTAGGTGAGACCTGGCTCAAAATCAGTAATTGTGAGAGGGACCTTGGAGTCCTAGTGGAGGTTCACTTGACTATGAGCCAGCAATGTGCAGCAGAAGCCAAAAAAGCTAATACAATCCTGGGTTGTATAAACAGAGGGATAGAATCAAAATCACATGAAGTATTATAAAACTTTACTTTATAAAATCCTAGTGAGACCACACTTGGAAAACTGCAATCAATTTTGGTTACCATACTACAAAAAAGATGTTGAGATCTTAGAAAAAGCTCAGAGAAGAGCAAACTAAAATGATCAAAGGCCTGGAAACTAAAAGATATGAAGAATGGCTGTGGGACTTGGTTTAGCTAGTCTAAAGAAAAAGAAGAAATAGCACCAGGGGGCAGGACAAGAAACAATGGCTGGAAACTGATCAAAGAGAGAAGCAAACTGGAATTAAGGAGAAAGTTCCTAACAGTGAGGACAATTACCCAGTTGGAACAGCTCGCCTTCAGAAATTGTGGGTATTCCATCACTGGAAGTTTTTAAGAAGAGACTGGACAATCACTCTTCTGAGAAGGTATAGGTTTTCCTGCTTGAGCAGGGGGCTGGACTAGACCTATAAGGTCCCTTCCAGCTCTCCTCTCCTCTCCTCTCCTCTCCTCTCCTCTCCTCTCCTCTCCTCTCCTCTCCTCTCCTCTCCTCTCCTCTATTCTATTCTATTCTATTCTATTCTATTCTATTCTATTCTATTCTATTCTATTCTATTCTATTCTATTCTATTCTATTCTATTCTATTCTATTCTATTCTATTCTATTCTTTCTGTTTCACAACAATCCATGCAGGCCAGTTCTAGATTTAAAAGTGCCACAGACAAGGATCCTTCTTTATGTCACCTGTCTGTACTTTGGAGGACCTCATTTTGTAATGCATTAGTGTCACTTTGACAATTGTGACACATGAGATGGACACTTGAAGTTGTGCAAGAGCCAAACAACATGGAATGTTAATGACTATGGCCGTAAATAGCATGCATATGGAGGATAACAAGGAGCATGACATTCAGAGAAATAATCAATACTTTCTCTCCAGAGATTCCCTATATTCTGATTGTCAGCCCATTATGATTAGTTATAGAAGGCAAAATTTGAAGCTTCCCTCCATAAATTATATTTATGTTTATGTCCCACTATGCTCTGTGTACTTAGGATGGAAACTCCATACATATATCCAAACAATAGCAACAACTCTGGGGCATAGGTTGGGCTGACAAAGACTAACTGACTGACAAAGACACACAGTGGGACTAAATCATGAATCTCCTAATCCAAGTGTATTTGATCAAATAAGAGATTCTTTGTATTCTTTGTTTTAGCTCTGAGAGTTGAGTAGATAGTTCAGAGTAGAAAATGGACATTCACTAAATGTTGGGAACATAATATCTAGAATTCCTTGTCATTTCCCTTAAGACATTCCATGTATGATCTGAATCCAGCATCTTTGAACATGACCTTTGAGGCTCAGTTGCCTGCTTCTAACTGAAGCCTGTCCAAATCATACAGGGATATCACTATTAAAAGAGAGCCATGAAAACCAGGAAATCTGAGAAAGCCAGAGACATGTTTATTAACTTTACAAAGCAATCTAAGTAACCAAACTTGAAACTCTTCATATAAGTCTCTGGGCATCTCAAAAATAATAAATTTCTGAATTTCTTTAAAAAAGTAATTATATGCAAATAGAAGTGATATTGATCTAGTTTTCCATATGGTGGGTTAGCTCTAACTCAATATTCTTGGGAGTAGTGTGATTTCAGTTTGTAAATATATATTGCTGCAGAAAAAGAGTATTTTACCCTTTGGTATTGCAATGGCAAATTTACAATCCCACTGTGTTTTTTATGCATTTGTTTTCTAAAGAAACTCTTTATGTTCATGTAGGGAAATGCTTGAATCAACTTATTACGTGGGAGTATGTACACTGCTGCACTTCCAAGAAACATCAACATAGAATGCTTTGTAGTCTTTAATTTCAGTATTATATGGGGGGAATGAAAAAAAGAAAAAAAATTCATTATCTCTGGACATTATTAAACATGGCATTTTATAAAACTTCTCTTAGAAGTTTACATTTAATGTCTCATTTCTTAGGATACAATCAAAGTAAAACAAATCAATTCTGTTTCAGATATGGAAATGTTAAAGTCTCAGTAGTGTAGACACGTTCTGCATTACTTATAGACTCACACATATATAAATATTAGCACTTTTCCACCAGGATTTTTCTATTTCGTTCTTTTGGAATATATTAATATAATGTGTATCATGCATATTTAATACATCACCACTATTGTTCTAAGAAGTTCAGAGAATAAATAAATACCAAACGAAAATGTAATAAAATTTCTTTGTATTAAGAGGGATGCTTATGCCCTGTATTCTTCTGTTATTTTCTTCAGCTGGTCCCTAGGTTCCATGGACTGGGTAATTTAAGCAAAAAATAAAACAAAAATCATTATCTGGACTCATACTACCTTTCCTTTGAAAATGATAATAGCATTGGTTGTTATTTTATAAGACTCTAGACATTTTCAAAGACATATTTTGCTTCAATAAAAGTTCAAGTGTCTTATTCTGTCTGAGTTCTTTTGTAAAGCAGGAAAAATTATACCGTTACTCTAAAGAATATGGTGGACTCTAAAAAGAGTCCACCATATTCTTTACTTTCCTCTGATCAAGTGGATACCCCTTCATAAAAACAGAACTGGTGAGTACTACAGCATCTGTCTGGAAGCCTCTTCTGTTTTCACAAGTGACAGAGGCAAGGAAATATGAGGAAATGTTTAGTCAACAGAGAATAATTTGAGTTGAAGTTGCATTGCAGAGATCTTTCAATTAGCCTATAATATTTACTAGATCAGTGTTCCCACATTTCCTGAAATCCCATGCTAAATAAAACATAAAGTTATAAAAGTGAAGTCTGACTTTGTAGTTGTTGTAGGCTGAAGAGTTAATAGCTACATATGTAAGATATGGGAATATGTTTGGTCAGGCAATATTCTATTTTCCCTTAAGAATTGGTCTCTGTTTTCCAGAAGTTCGAAGTTATGCAGAAATATTTGTTTGAAATGCATCATACACTTTAGAACCAATGCAGACATTTAGGATTTAGCTGCCACTTTCTGCCTATTCAGACAGATGAATACATATTTATTTGATTAATGAGTTATATGTATATCCAGCTGCAGTGTAATGATTCTTGTAGATTACAGGATAGTGATATTCTATATTAAATTTGTGATATTTATTAATAGAATAGTGATATATTAATAAATTTAATAAATAAATAAATTAATTAATTAATACATAATTTACCAGACATCTGAGGGTAATTAACAATACACTCTCTTAAGTGCTTTTCTTCAGTTCAGTCTTAATTCCTGTGTATAAATTTTCAAGAAATGAGGTCATTTTAAGAAAACTCTTTCTAGATTTCAGACCCTTTCTGTACTTGATGTTATGGTGTGGTATTATGTTTGGACCCTGCTTATCACAGTATCCAGCTAGTCAGTTCTCTTGCTTCTTTATCCTTGCTTCTTTAGAACCAAAGAAAGGAAAGGAAGGGAAGGGACTTTACTGCTTTACCATTCTTTCTGTCACTTGGATGGGAAGTGGAACTTATACAATTCTTCTCAATTTCACCTGAAACAGAATACAGAATAACAGAGTTGGAAGGGAACTTGGAAGTCTTCTAGTCCAACCCCATACTCAAGCAGAAGACCCAATAGCATTTTGGACAAATGGCTGTCCAATCTCTTCTTAAAAGCTCCAATGATGGAGCACCCATAGCTTCTGGAGGCAAGTGACCTCACCACTCTCTGCACTGCCTTCCTGTCTGAAGCATTAATGCTTCCAACCAGACAGTAATGCAGTATGACAGGATATTCTCGATCATCCCTCTGTACAAAGTGGTAAGGACAGGGGAAGGAAGATGTGCTTTTCTCATGCAACCCAGAAAATGCAGGTGCTGTGGTGCCCAATTTGCCAGTGTCTCACTGTTAAGCAACCAAGTTAGCCTACCCATTGGCTGCACACCCAGAAACTTGATGCTGCTAACCACCTCCATAGGAGAAGCAGTACTAACATTTAACTTATCTCGATTGTTTATGAAGATGTTGAAGAGTACAGGGCCCAAGACAGAAATGATCCAGTATATCTCTCTTTCATTATGAGATTGTTGAAAAATAAATAGGAAGTAAGGGGGGAAAGGTTGAGGACAGTTTGAGGACAATGCTCTTTATTCCTACCATTCAGTCATAGGCAGTGGGCTATGCTTAGGCTTGGGCAGGTTTGGGAATATGCTGATGAGCCCTAAGAACAATAAAATGACTGGAATCTGAAATGTTAGACAAACAGGTAGATCCCCATTTGGCAACAAAATGAAAGAAACAATGATGCCTTGATCTTGAGAGCAGGAAGAATACATCATCTCATTTAACAGAAGGACTGGAGGAGAGCTCTTTTCACAGGTCTTAGGTTTGGATTGGTTTGCGAAGAAAAATGTCCCAGCTAAGACAATCAATCCTTTAGATTTTCCCTGGATCTTGTGTAACCATGAGAGAGATAACTTCAAGATTACTAGAAAGCTAGTGAATTGGGGTATCAAACAACCTTTCACAGTTCTTATGGTTCATTATCCTACAAGCTCCCTCTCACACAGTTCCTGGGAATTTTATATGATCTGGTGAATAGATAGAAGAGGAGAGGAGGGAATTGGTGACAGAGTGTTTTGGAAGGATAAGTAGCTAAGACTTCACAAAGTGAGTGAGTTTGTAAAGATTAAGAAAGTTGGGGAAAATACAGATAATTTGATGGTGCTTTGGGTTAGGAACTGTGATTGGTTATCTCACTGCATTCTTTCAGTTGTGCATCAACACCTGTGCTTCCTGAATACCTGGAATGCAGGAATATAGCAGGTTAGACTTTATCCATCAGGGATCTGCACTGCTTAGGAAATTGCTTCTTTTGGTTTTTTTTTCTTACAGTGCTAATAATGACTAACAAGCGTGAAGACAGATAACTGGAGTTTCTTTTCCTTCTTTCAAAAACTAATAACCGTGAAAAAGTACTGTATGATTTATTCTGGGATCGGATTTAAAGGTAAATACTTCCTTTTCTGCTGAACTGTCTTTCACAGGTCTCCTAAGAGTGTTGCCTTATCTCCTAATGGTACCAAATGTGAAAAATAAAAACAAAAAACAAACTGAACATTTTAAAAACATAAAGAAAGAAAGAAAGAAAGAAAGAAAGAAAGAAAGAAAGAAAGAAAGAAAGAAAGAAAGAAAGAAAGAAAGAAAGTCCTCAAAGTGAAACTAATTCCTGAAGACTGCATGGACGCAACATTGGATATATATTTTTAGCATTAATACGGCAATTGTTTTCCACTGCTTCCTTCCAAGATGCTTTCAACTTTGCAGCCTACTTTTGAACATAGAAAACTCTCATTCTAGAACAACGCTGCAGAGCTTTATCTAAAAAGATTAAATCATGGCAACTGGACCAAAGTTTGTTAAACTGAGATGTGTCATTACTCATCCATCACTTCATCAGTCAAAATAAATAATTAGTTTGGCAGAGAGTCAAAGAGTCATTGGAATGTACTAACTCTTGCCACACCAACTGCAGTGATTTCTCCCCAAAATGTATTTCAATATGTCAGTGAAGACTCAATCATGCAGGCCAAAAGTATCTTGGCTTCTAAACTGAGACAAAATCAGCTACATTCTTCTGTCTGATGAAACATTAATGTAAATTACATTATACTAACATTTATAACCTACTAATGTAGGAGATATGTAGTTACCTCTCTTTAACTACTGTTATATGATTATTATGTTATCTGATTTTATGAACTGCATCCCTTTCACAGTGCATGATGAGATCTATGTAGAATAGCATGTGGACTTGTTTGGAGTCCAGATGATTTTGTATTATTGAGACAGGAGGATTGGATGCTAAATCTGAGTATGATTTATAAGGGCCATGATAAATGATTCCAATAACGAATATTGTATTTCTTTCACTTTGGGATTAAATCCAGAACCTATTACACATTTGAACTAGTTGCAATCAATGGTCTCAAATATATTCAACCCTGTAGACTTGAGTGTATTATATGTGCAAATAATTTATGAAACATTACCCTCATAAGGATATAAAACCCATAACTCCTTATTTATAAGGTCATTAAAGACTGAAATTCATTGTAATTTCTATTTTAAAAGTATCCTATTTCAAATATCCTAGCAAATCCATTTCATTAGAACAACAAAAAAAAAACATTGCATAATGGAAGTAAAATATTACAAAACAGAACCACTGATAGTTGAACACAAAGCCTTGGACATGAAATCATAAATATAAATGTAAACATTTATTTATGCACAGTTTAGCAGTATAAACTTCACAGTGATTGGAAAAGGAGAAGAGAAGAGGTTCAGGTCAGACTGGTGGCAGAAAATGAGATGCTGCAAGATTTGAAGACTGAAAGTCATTGTTAAGGACAGAAGTGATTTGGAAAAAGTGAGTGAAAAATGTGATGTCTGGAGTGAGGTCAACATGTCTTCATTAAAAGAAAGAACACAGCCAGTATGACAGAGGGCACATAGTTACCATGGTAGCTGAAGCACAGTCCAAACCAATATGGGACAAGGGTGCTATAACAACACAGATAAATGGACAAACAACTAGGTACCATCTCTGTCTGTGATAAAAGAACAACAATTTTCAGTATCAGAAGCTGACATTTAAGAATACTATAAGTAACTCACTGAAGTTGAACACTCATGGGTAATTGTACTATTGAAAAAACAAGTCAGCAGGATCTAGGCTGTCATAGATGACAAAAGAATGGTTGATATTGATGTTATTTATGTAAAAAGCAAAATAAGACTTGTGATTACTTACAGAAAAGATCTTGGGGTCAAAGTGGAAAACACATTGAAAATGTCAACTCATTAACAGAGAGAAAAAGATAAATCAGTATTTTTAGGAAAGAGACTAAAAATCAAGCCACCAGTGTCATTATGCCTTTAAGTGATCCAGGACATTGTTATGATGACATTCTTAGTGTTCCCAACATTCTTGCCCAGACTGACTTTTTTTTTTATACAAAATGTGTTTTTAATTAATGCATAGGAATTTATCAGTTAAAAACTTTCTAAAAGCAAAGCAAATCCTTAGGTCTAATTTTGTCTTATTATCTATCGCTGCTTTGTGACTGGCCAAACCATTATGTCATAGGTGTCAAACATGATCCTGTCACATGACATATCTAGACATATCATGACATTTTTGCCTTTGTGGAGCTGGGGTGGGCATGGCCTACACATGATGCATCTGGTCTGCAGGCCACCTTTTTGACACCCCTGCATTATGGTAACAGTCATTTACTAAAGAAGCAATTTTTGTGGCAGCCATTTTGTTATTACATCTACATCTTAAAATTCCAAATGTCCATCTATGAAATAATTAATATTCATAAAAGAAAAAAAAATCCATTTTTTATCTGAATGGGATTTTCCATGCCGATATTGTAAAGTGCATTAGGAAATAAACTGGCCAATGTAAAAGAAGAAGGAAATACTTTGCATATTGGATCATCAGCCACTAGAACAGGGAACAGCATTAAACAAGGGGGGAAAATCATTTCTACAGTAATTGAAATTTGCCTCAAGCAACTGTACCAGTTTTATAATAATGAAATTTCTTGTCATTTTAAAACTGCTTGAGAACTCCAGTGTTAAGAACTTGTCCTGTAGTGAAGTCTTCAAGTGTGTATTAAAATATTTATCGAATTGCAAATGAATAAGAAAAATGAAGACAAATGCTTTCATTTGTAGTCTGTGTTTCTACATGCATGCTGAAAAGACATCAAAGCCTTGAAAAGAAAACAAAAATACTATCAGGTCTACAGAAAAATAAATGATAAAATGTTGTGCAATCTTTCCCTGTAATTTTAGTTCAGTATAATTTCTGACAACAGTGTTTATGTTTTATCTCACTGGTGCTTCATTTTACAGTTGGATTCATCATGGCTCCAAAAAGCATAACATAAAGTGCAAATTCTTGTCTGCCTCAGACCCCCTCACTTTAAATAATTTTATTCCTAAATTGACCAGTTATTGGAACTAAAGAATGTAACATTTCAGAAAAGCTTTTTTTTAAAAAAAACCTCTGAATTTGGCTATTTATGGTTTAAAATGAAATTACTAAGGGCTGTAAGAGAGCCAGATTAAGGCATCAGGATAGAAACCATGAGACTCTGAGTTCTACTCCTGCCTTAGACACAAATCTTGCTGAGTGAATATGGGACAGTTACTCTCTTTCTCTAATCTAGGAAACAGACAATGGTAAACCACATCTGAAAATCTTACCAGGAAAACTGCAGGAATGACTCAAAAGTGATATAAGGACTATCCTAAGAAGTAAAGGAAATGAGACTATTAAAAAAAGTTTTATTTGTAATTCCATATTGGGGTTTTTTCTGGAATATTCTCAGAAATAATGTGTGAATCTATTTTTACTACAGGTGGATTATGAACTATTTTTTCTCATAATAAAATAGTACAGTCCAGCTAGTTAAAATATGTTGAATAGGCATGCTAGCTACTGCCCACTTGCAAATACGTAATCTTGATCACAATGGAAGACCAGGCATATGTCAAACACTTTGATGTCAAAACTAAGGATGTGGAAGTATTTAGTTTATATTTTATTTAGCAGTTGTCAGACCTCCCCTTTTTCCTCAGACATGTCAGGCCACATGCCAGTATCCCTTAATGTTCCTACTAATCAGAAAGAAAACTGAAGGAGGAACAGAATAGAAAAGAAACTTTGAGAAAAAAGAAAAAAGAAATAAAAAGAGGGGAAAATCAAGGACAACATATAATAAAAGAAAGATTGGGGATGGGAGAGAGAAAAATCAAGGATGTCAAATCGAGTTTCTTAGTTCCTGACTACTTCATGGAGACATCCATGTAGTTTTCTTGGCAAAAATATGAAATTATAAAGGCTTTCCCCCCACACTCCTTAAGTATTTGGTCCCCTCTACTATTTTTTATCTCTATGATCAGGTGACCTGTCTCAAATTCCCTCTCTTTATCTTGCAAAGTCTGCCAATTGTCTCTTCACTAAAAGTCTAAACAATCTGTGTTCCCATGAAGTATCATTATATTAACTTAATTCCAAAAACACTTCAGGAAAAGTTATGAGATTTCAAATTTGACTGGTTCCTTACGTCATTTAAATGTCCCTAAGCTGAATTCTTATCAAGCTTTTTTGCCATTAATCTTCTTTAAATTCTATTATTATTATTATTATTATTATTATTATTATTATTATTATTATTATTATTATTATTATTATTATTATTATTATTATTATTATTATTTTTCCAATATTATTATTTTTCCAATATTACAATAGTATCTTCTAAAAGCAATGTGGTGTCTGGTTTACAATGGTTCCATTTCAGACAAATACATATTATTACAAATCTCCAAATTGTTGTAACCAATACAACCTCTCTTTTTTCCTTTAATACATACTATCTCTTATCTAAATTAACATATTTCTCATTGCTATCCATCAATCATTTCATAGTTTTCTTATATTTGTCAATACTTTAATATATTTTATATTTTAACATTCCATCTTTAAAACATCAAACACCTTATATATTTTTCTAGCTTTAATTTTACATTGATATTAAAATTAAACATTTAAAATTTCTCATTTTCATATTGCTAAATAACCTTCTTTCCCTTTACACAATTTTCTCTGATACCTAGTAATGTAAATACACTTCTTATTTATCTCATTTCCATATCAATGTTAGTAGTACAATATTAGAATGGTAATCATTAGGATACTAATTGCAAGGAAGAGAAAGAGAAGGAGGACAATATAATATTCTTATTTCTCATTTATAGTTTCCACATATTAAAAATTAACCAAAATTTCTTCCGTTTCAACATTTAATACATCCTCTCATGTCACTACATCCAAGTATATTAGTTACATTCTATCATTCTTAACATATATACACCTTAATCCATGTCATTTAAAGAACTCAATATTTCAATGTTAATATTCATACATCTGTGTTTTATTTTTTATTTTTTTAATTAGTCAGTATTTTTATCTACTCATCAAAACAACCTCTCATAAACCAAGTACAATCCTGTCTATTTTGGTATTATCTCAGTGGGTTAGGATGCTGAGCTTGTCGATCAGAAGATTGGCAGTTTGGCAGGTCAAATCCCGAGTGCCGCGTAGCAGAGTGAGCGCCTGTTACTCGTCCCAGCTTCTGCCAACCTAGCAGTTCGAAAGCACGTAAAAATGCAAGTAGAAAAATAGGGACCACTCCGGTGGGAAGGTAACAGCGTTCCGTGCGCCTTTGGCGTCTAGTCATGCCAGCCACATGACCACGGAGACGTCCTCGGACAAGCGCTGGCTCTTCGGCTTTGAAACGGAGATGAACACCGGCCCCTAGAGTCGGAAACGACTAGCACGCACGTGCGGGGGAACCTTTACCTTTACCTTATTTCAGGCCTCTTCAGAATGTCCATATTTCTTCAATCTTATTCTTGCTTTCTTCCTTTGCCATGTCATTTTTCACTTCTTTGCCTCAGGGTCATCAAAGCATTCTTGTGTTGTTATATCATATTGAAATGGCCCTCCAGTCTCCATTTTTGAAGGATTGAGGAGTCTGTTAACAGCACCAAATCTTCTCATTATTTTCACCTCTTGATATAATTGTCCTGGTCTGAATTTTTTTTCTATCTGTTTCCCATTATAATCTTCAAAAGTCTGTATTTGTTGAATATTTAATTCTTCTGCCAATGTATTTGATTGTTCAATTTCTTCTGTTAAGTTCTGTCCTGATAAAATATTAGTTGTAGTCACAATATGAGTTTGTTTCTTTGAGATGCTTTCTAATTCTTTTCCAAAAGCTCTTATTTCATCACCAGCTATAGAAAGGAACTGATAAGTTTGGTAAGATATTTCCCACATAGCATAAATTTGTTTTTGAAACTCATCCATGGTGAAGTTTCACATCTAGTGTTCAAGGTTAATCTTATCTTGTTTTTCTTAAATATTTTCTTGATTTTTTTAAAGAGAAAGTCAGATTGCAATTTCAGGTTTAGCCACTGGGTGTTCCCCAAGTACTTTGAAAGTTCTTTTGTTTTAGTCCGTTTCTTTTTTCAATGTTTTTTTTTAAAAACACCCCTGAGCTTGCTCACCGCTTATTTGAAGGGAGGGTTGAATTCCCCCCTCCCTCTCCACAGGGGGGAAGGTACTTAGCAGCTTATTTAGGTGAAAAGAAGATTAAGGTATAAGAGAGGAATCTTACCCCCATCTCTTCCACGCTGCTTTAATGTTGCCTGATGGTAAGTTTGACTTCAGCTGTCTGCAGCCTAGTAACTGGCCATATTACTATGGCCAGTCTTTCATCCACCAGTACGAAGGTAATGCAGGCACTAACAGGGTGGTTGCGGCTCCCCTGTATTTCTGCAAAAGCCCCTTCTATCTGGTCACCCCTCCAAGGCAGCTCTTCAGCCCTTTTAGGACCCCCCAGCGATGCAAAACTGGACATGGAAGACGAGAGCCATCCTCCAGACGTCCATGCCAGTTGGCTTGGCAAAACTGGAAGTCTAATCTTCTTTAAATTCTTAAAGTTGTTATTTAGCTCTTCATATTCTGGAATGAAGGATCAGTCACTGGGGGGTTGCATTCTGAACTATGGTTCAGAAAATCACTTTTAGCATTAGAAACTTTGAAATCCAATGTGCTATAGAAAGTGAAGCTCAATGAACTCAGTATCCTTACAATTCGGCTGTGAATGTGAGCTTGCTGTTGTTTCCATATCTCCCAGTACTCAGACTCATGAGTCAACCTCAATTCTGCAGTCTGTTGTGAGAAGCAGCCATCCAGAGTACAAGTGGGCAACCTCTCTTCCTCCCCTGGTCTGGAAAGGCTTATGGCCCAGCCATCAGTCTTCACCACAGCTTTGTCTCTGTTGCTTCAGAGATGTCTTAATCTGCCATTGCTTTACCTAGAAGTCTCCACACCCTTGGTATTTAAATACAATGGCATTCAAATACTAGGTACCCAAATACCAGATAACCAAATACCCTGCAGACCTTTCAGAATCAACCAAACACCTCCATGTAGCTTGATAGAAAATGTGTAAACTGCATTATATAAAAAGGGGGAAAACCCTACAACATATAAACCTACAAACATAGGCAGGGAAGGCTATATATTTTTCTGGAACAAAAATATAACATGCAAATTAGTGAAAAAAAATAGGAAGGGGCAAATTGAGGATTGGAAAAATTGGCCAGTGGGTGGTATAAAAATGATAGATATGTCCCTCTTAATTGAACTAAAGCTTTAAATGTAACATGATGCTTATGGAAACCAGTATTCTTGCAAACATGTCTCTGGGAGCCTACTAGGCTCCCAGGCTACCTGTCTTCTGGAAAAAAGGGAGAGGAGAGGACCTCTTTTAAAAAATGGAAATTTAAATGGGAAATAGCTGGAGATTATCATCTTTTTCATTTCCAAGAATTCCTTAATTTAAGAAATCAAAGATGCTTGTTATCCTTGGAATTCCCAGAAAAAAAGAATAAAATCATAGGTAAGCTGAGGTATTCTAGAGAGAAAAAAATGGGAAGAACATTTTTTTACCAATTTTTATTTCTCTGTGATAGTGTATTTATAATTAGACAAGGCTTTTCCATGTTGGCCCTTCTATAAGTTGACAAAACATCCTTTCCATGTTCAAAATGTATGCAGTGACTTAAAAAAAGTGAACGATGTTCACTCTGAATGTTTATCCTTTCCCCTGGTTCCATTTTCTGTCTTGAGGAGAAAATGGATTCAGTTGCTTTCAATTAATACTATATAGCTGGGCTGCAAAAAAAAATGGGGTCATTATTAGTTGGCAACCCAGAGCTTGAGTTTCTGCATTGCTACCATCTAGTGCTCACCCACAATTATGCACCTTATTGTGTTAAGCTGTAACCTCCATTCAATCCCCATCAGGGAAACAATTAAAGGTTTCCATTTCTACAACCAACATTGTCATACGATCATTTCTTAAAATCTGTGTGATGGCATTTGGGTCATGGAAAAATAAAAACAAAAAAAGGTGGAGAAAAACCACCATGTTTTCTATTACTACAAATTGGTAAGAATTTACAAACTGATAAGAATAGAGGCAGCATGCCTTAAATGATAATGTTCTGAACTTTATATAGATTTACTGAATTATGTTAATACTTTGCAATCACACCCTAACAAGGAGTTGTGTGTGCCTGTTGACACCTTGGGAATGCATATTTCCAATATTCTTGCTAAGTGTCCAACACTTCCACCTACAATATTCCACTTACAGTATGGTAAGTCATTAAAGGATCTAAATGTGGAGCTCACACCTTACTTTTGTGTACAATATAATGGGTGATTTAAATGTGTCACCTTTCCCCATGTGACACTGATGTATGCAGAGAGAAATGTGGAGGTGTTGCCACAAAGTTCTTCCCAATTTTACTACTTTCTTTCCACTTTCTCTCTTCCCCATATCTTCCTCCCATTTCAGCCCTTTGAAGTAGAGATTTTCTTTTCTGAACTTTCTACAATGTGTGTTTATTCTTTAAGACAACTGTTTTAAACGGAGACAAATACAGCTTAAAACCTTTCATTACTCAGTAAATTTGGGAACAATATAAGTAGCATGAATGTAGAGATTTATCTGCATTCTACATCCTTTAACCAGAAAATGGAGGAAAAAAAGCATTCCTACAGAGTATAACTTTAGTTAAAAGACAGAAAAATATCTTCTTCTACCACCATTCACAATATTTTGATTTTTTTTTAAAAAAAACCCAGAATGGAAACAGAATTTATAGATATGTATCATTAATAATACTCTTGGTGTGGGTAACTTTAATGCTGCTGCTGCTATCTCTCCATTGTAACTTGGAAAATTATGACACATTTTATCTTTAAGTGCATGCATTTAAGATATAGCAATTTGTATTTGGAGCTGCAATCTCTGATGATTTAGGTACAATTTATTTTAAAGAGATAATTACAGTCTATTGGGTCATTTTTAAATGTATTTATTTGGAAGTGTCCCATTCTATTTTATTCCAATTGAATGTATTATTTCTAGTTAAATCCTGATTCAGAGGCAATCTCAGAAGCAATGTTGGTTTCTCACATGGAATAAAACCCTATCCTCTGCAAAACACACATATTGTGGGGTTTGTTTGTTTTTTTTTTTAAAAATCTGAATCCAAATTCCATTCCTCCCAAAATTTCCCAGTTGAGCACCAAGAGATTATTACTCACTACCTTGGTTTACCCATTTGCTTAATTATTGTATATTAACTAAATCTCAAATGGCTGGCTTCTGACCATTACCTGAGTCAGAAACAAAATGGAGCTTTTGTTATAGTTCATAGTACCAATATTATTAATGTTAATAATTTAAAAAATATTATTAGTAAAGGATTAATATTGTTAGTTCATGGCCCCTGCTAATCAAATCAATTCTAGGCTCAGGGGGTTTACAAAATTCTATATTATCTGCTAGGATATAATTATATAAGCAATATTACTTTCTACATATGGATATTTTAGAAATATCATTGTATAAATACTTATCCAATTGACTTGTTTTTGACTATTCATTAATATTGGCCTTTCCTATACCAAGATGAGAAAAAAAAATGCAAAGATTTCAGCTCCATTGTCATTGGTCACAAAGTATTCTTATGTAGAAATAGAATGCCACGTTAATTTCCACTTGAATCAATCAATCATAGGTTACAATTTTGCACGCTGTATTTTTGCCTGTCGTTGAACCAGACAAAGATTTTAATTGAAGGCATGCACGCTTAAATAGCATTCTCCACACAAATCAAGTAATATGAAAGATGACCTTGGCAAAGCAAGTGAAAAATCAGACAGAAGTGACTAGAAATAATTCCTGGGGAAAATAATGTATGATAGCATATAAATGGAATGAAACCTAGAAGACATAATTGAGTTAGGTTGCATCAGATTAATAAGAATATTTTTACCACCTCCTAATGTGTATATTTTTGTTTATAATGTGGTAGTCAAAAGAAAAAAAAACCTAAATGGAATCCATTTTGTTCTTCATTTTTTTAATAGGAAATACAAAATGGTTGCTGTCATTATAACAGACAATAGCTCTATACTTATTATTTACAGAGTGCTACCCAAATATTTAAGCCATTAGCTTTGTTCAAGAGGCATAAGAATGAAATACTTTTTCTAATAAAAGCACACAGTAACTGAAACAGCCATCTCCAAACTATAAACTTAGTGTGCCAATCTTTGCAACTGCATTTTCAGACATGAACTATTAAGAAAAATTGGCTGACCCTTTTACTGCTGTTCCCAATTCTTAGAGCAGTCAGCTACTTCCTTTAGCTAATGGTACTTGCTAACAGTCCTACAGCAAGATTGGAAACATTTTTTTAAAAAAATGCAATTGATATCCTTCTGCAAAACAGCTAAATACCATTTAACAGACATTCTACATTTCTCGAAATTATTTGCATTTTACTCAGTTGCCAGAAACAAATCTATTTATCTATGCCAAAATCCACTTTCCTGAATATTTTCTTCCCCTGTAAAATGATTTCTGATTTTTTCTGTAGTTATTTTACAGACAGCTGTAAGGTAATTTAGGATTTTCTTCAGGGTGTCTTTGAACTTATCTTAGTGTAGCAAGGCAACATTTTTCTGGTCTGCATTTCTTTCTTACTTGATAGCTTTCTTCACTGTCCCTGTGTCCCCAGAGCAAATGTTCAGTCCTAGTGTCTTATGGGGCATCTTTGAAATGAGAGCCCAGGAAAGCTGCTGTTTATGACGGCCATTCCCTAAGGGCAGAAAATCTGCATTGTAATGTTCTGAGATATTCTGGAGAAAGTAAAATTGCTGAAATCTGGACTTCTGGTGAGGATTCATGGTGAACTAGGCATCTTGGAAGGCACAGGGATGGCTTTGCAGCAGAAATGGTGAATATTACTCAGGAATGTCTCTCCAGGAAAAGGAGACATTGTGAGATTATCCACTTATATTCTGGACAAGTACTCTTCATGGTAGACTGGAAAAACTGAGGTTTTTGCACTTGGCTTGAGACTTGAGTCAAGGGATTTCAAACAAAGTCACAATGGTAATGAAGCCTATGTGGGCATAATGTTCACAAACCCTCATTTTTAATCACTTTAACAAATTTTGTCCTTAATTGCTTTTCAGCTATTAGGAACATTTGGCATGTCAAGTTTTAGAGCACTCACTTCCGGGTGGCAAGGCTCCATCAATGGCGGCCGTTCCGGCCATCAGCCCCGTTGTTTTCCGTTGGAGCCGCTAAAACAGCAACGATCAGCTGTTTTGCGGCTTGGAAACCCTCTCCTCGGGAGAAGAGCGGGGTGAGCATTTAGGTAGGGGTAGAGCTCCCCTAGACCCCCAGAGTTCAAATTCTGGGGGTTGAAAGGTGAGAGCCCCCCCAAAGCCTGAATTAGCTCCGGACTCGGGGACTCCTCTGCTCCAACGCTTTGGAGCAGAGCAGGACGCTGCAACCATCCCTGCAAACAACAATTAACTTTGGATTACCTGGATGCAGGCAGAGCTATGCAGGAGAATATGAAACAGCAAGTATTCAAACTTTAACTCTGTTTACTTTGAAAGAAAAAGTTGCAAGCGGTGTGGAAAGTGAAAGTGTGCAACAGAAATTAACTGGGTGTTAAGATGGCTTCTAAACCAACTAAAGTTCCTAGAAGTGCTGGTGCTTCACCAGTTCAGCATTCTTCACTACAAGCTTTGATGTCTCCTCCTGTGGCACCTGCACCCGCACCCGCATTAACAATAAAAGATTTACAAGATGCTTTAAAAATACAATCCCAGCAAATAGCCAAACATATTGAGGAGAAGAATATTGAAATAAGAGCAGACATTTTAGCTACATTTCAAGGGCTTGCAGTCTGTATTGAGCGTCTGGATGATCGCATGGAAGAGCTGAATCAAAATAATTTGAGATTGGATGCTAAAATGTTGGAAGCTGAAAATGTGATGGAAAAGATTGATGATGATGTAGTTATGATACAATATAGAGATATGGAGTTTGCTGTGAGGATTAGAGGATTGAAATTTTCCCTAAGGAAAATTTGAAAGAGTTATTGGCACAAGCCCTCAAACCGGTTTTGGAGTGTCAAGCAGAAGACATAGAAGACATAGACAAAATATTTTGTGTTAACTCTTGGATTGCCAGACAAAGAAAATTACCTAGAGATGTGGTGGTTTACTTTACAAAGAGATCAATCAGAAATGTGATTATCCAAGCCTTTTAAAACAATAGATTTAAAGTTGCTGAGCAAGAAATTTTAATTCTGAAAGAGATTCCTCCAAGAATTTCAAGGAGAAGGAAAGAATTTGCTTTTTTGGCAGATGAATTAAAGAAACAGCAGCTTCAGTTTAGATGGGAGATTCCAGTAGGCTTGGTGGTGAATTATGCTGGCACGAGATATCATCTTAATACAGTTTTGAAGGCACAAGATTTTTATTCTAATATATTGAAGGCAGATTCTCTGCCATCTTCAGAATTTAAAGGAAGGAAGGACGAAGGAGAGCGTCAGACTCGAGTGGAGAGTATACAAGGAGCTGAAGGAGTTACTTTGCAGAAGGATAAAGAATCTCAACAAATTTCAGAAGTGGAGTAGTCCCAGATGCCATCAGAAGAGGTTAGAGAACAAAGAATGACATGGGCTGCAATTAGATGAATGAGACAAGAACAAAAACAACAGAAAGCTACAATCATATCTCAAGAACCTACTTATAGTGAAGCAGTGGGAGGAGCAAAACTGAAGAGGCAGGTGCAGGTGGTTTTACAAGAGGCGCTCTGAAAGCTTCAGGTCACAAAAGATGGCAACAAAGTTTCTAACCTGGAATGTTAGTGGATTAAATTCCCCACACAAGAGAAAGAAAGTATTTCAGTATTTGAAACAATTTAAAAATGATGTTATTTGTTTACA
Source organism: Vipera ursinii (assembly GCF_947247035.1). NCBI lineage: Eukaryota > Metazoa > Chordata > Lepidosauria > Squamata > Viperidae > Vipera > Vipera ursinii. The sequence goes on along the minus strand of NC_139516.1, from coordinate 136,077,196 downwards.
GGAAATGCACATTCGAGCAGCTGATCAAAAATGTTTGATAAACTTTAGATTGGGTACACAGCTTAGTGTGTCTGGTCCAGATAAGAAAAATGGAGTAGTTATTTACGTGAAGAAGAATTTAACAGCTAATTTAATTGAAACAGACAAACAAGGAAGATATGTTATAACTGAGTTGTTAATAGAAGGCAAGAAAATACTTTTGGTTGGATTATATGCTCCTAATCAACAGCAAGGAGAATTTTACAAACTTTTACATAGCAAGATAAGTGAATGGGATTATAAATCGTGTATTTTGATGGGAGATTGGAATGGTGTCCTGGATGCACAAAAAGACAAAAAAAAGGTCTTTTCAGAAGTATATCAAATCATGCTAGATTGCCTAAATCTTTTTTTTGAGATGAAAGATGACCTGGAATTGAGACATGTTTGGAGAGAAAGAAATTTGCAACCAAAAGATTTTACCTTTTTTTCCGATAGACACCAATTCTTTTCTAGAATTGATTTTGTATTAACTACTAATGATTTTTCTCTAGGATTAAGAAGATTAAGATATGTCCAAGAACTTTATCAGATCATAGTCTAGTATGGTTGGAACTGGAAAAAGAGAGTGGAGATAGGAGGTCTTGGAGATTGAATGAAAATTTGTTTAGATATCAAGAAAATGTGGAAGAATGTAAAAAAAAACAGATGAAAGAATTTTTTTAATATAAATATGCATAAGGGTACTTCTATTGAAATGGTTTGGGATGCAAGCAAAGCTTATATGAGAGGAGTGTTAATATATTCGAATAATAAACATAGGCGTAAACTGGAATATAACTGAAAAGAATTAGAGGAGGAAATTAAGAGGAAAGAGAAGGCTCTAATTTTGAATCCATCTGATAAGAAGATTAAAGAGGCAATTAGTTTGTTAAGAGGTCAGTTTAGTATATTGATGGCAGATGAAGTGGCAACCAATTTACGGTATGTTAAACATAATACTTTTTGTAATGCTAATAAGCCGGGTAGATGGTTAGCTTACGTGTTAAGGAAGAAACAAAGGTCACGTAATATAGATAGAATAGATTACAAGGGTAAAGAGGTGTTTCAGCAGAATCTTATTAAAAAGGCCTTTGTTGAATTTTATTCTAAGTTATACGTTAGGGATAAGATTCAAGATGTAGATATAGATAGATATTTACAAGAAGTTAATATCCCTGTTCTTACACAAGAGCAAAGGGAAGGGATGAATCAACTAATAAATGATGAAGAAATTATTTTAGCAATTAAACAATTAAAGGTGGGGAAAGCACCAGGAACAGATGGCTTGACTGCCATTTACTATAAAGATTTACAGTTAGAAATGGTGGAACCTTTAAAAGAATTATTTAGAACAATTCAGTCTGGAGGAGAAGTACCTCCATCGTGGAAAACAGCTTTTATATCGCTGATTCCGAAGGAAGATCAAGATCCTACTCAAACCAAAAATTATAAGCCAATATCGCTTTTAAATACTGATTATAAGATATTTGCAAACAATTTAGCAAATAGATTAATGAAGGTAATGCAGCAAATGATTCATAGTGACCAAACAGGATTTATAAGTGGTAAACAAATGAAGAATAATGTGAGACATATTGTAGATTTATTGGAATTTTTGGAAAGAAATAACCAGGTCTCTGCAGCGCTGATTTTTTTGGATGCTGAAAAAGCTTTTGATGAACTGGACTGGCAATTTTTATTTAAGGTACTGGAGAAAATGGAGTTTGGGGATAATTTTTTACAACCTATTAGGGCAATATTTCAGAAGCAAACAGCTCAAATAATAATTAATGGTAGTTTGACAGAAACGTGTAATATTGAAAAGCATACAAGACAGGGGTGTCCATTGTCACCTTTGTTGTTTGTTTTAACATTGGAAATATTATTGATTAAGATACGAGACTCAAATAAAATTAAGAGAATTAAAATAAGAGATCAAGATTATAGGTTGAGAGCGTTTGCGGATGACTTGGTTATTACATTAAGTCAACCGACTTAGTTGTAGATTTGATGGAGATAATAATGTCATATGGAAAAGTTTCTGGATTTAAGATAAATACGCAAAAAAACTAAAATATTGTCTAAAAATATGACCATAGAACAAAAGGTTGTTTTAGAAGAGTTAACGGGATTCGAAATACTATTCGAAATAGTAAAAAAAGATTAAATATTTTGGGGTATATCTTTCAGCTTCAAATGTAAAATTATATAAAAATAATTATGAATTGTTATGGTTTAAAATACAAAAAGAGTTAGATAGTTGGAAAAAACTACAATTATCCTTATTGGGAAGAATTGCAACAGTAAAAATGAATGTTTTGCCAAATTATTTTTGTTTTGTTTCAAATGGTACCTATACTTAAAAAAGATTCAAATTTGGAGGAATGGCAGAAAGATATTAATAAATTTGTTTGGGCAGGGAAAAGACCAAGAGTTAAATTTAAGATAATGCAAGATATATGTGAAAGAGGTGGTCTTAAAATGCCCAACTTTAAATTATATTATGAGGCTGCGGCTTTATCGTCAATTAGTAATTGCTTTAACTTAACAGAATCTAAATCCCTAAGGATGTTGATAAAAAAAAGAAGAAGACAGACTTCGCAAGACACTATGGAAAACAAGAGGTGGAGTTTGCATAATGATTTGCAAAACAATGATTGATAGTAGGAAAGACTTGTTTATATGATCTATACTAGGCCACACAATACATTGTCAAATTTTGCTTCAAAGAAAAGATGTATTTGTTTATGAGGTTTTTTAAAAAGTTCAAAATACTTATCCCTTCTTCTGAAAATAGTGAGCTGAATGTAAGAAAACAAAATGCAATGTTCCATGTTAAAAAGAAGCAAATCCCAAACTAAGAATTAAACGGGGGTTCCTCTTTGCAAAACATTGGCAACAAATTCTTATTCAGTCAGGAGTTATTTAGACATACATTTCTTAATATGCCTGAAGAGATTGTGAGTGTGATATGTTGTAGTGCTCTCAAAAGGTATGCCTGCCAAAAGAAAAAAGACTGTTCTCATGTCTGGAGTGTAACTTCATACATCCTGTTCTCTATGAATAGAGACCATTTTCTATAGTTGTTTAGTTGCTTGTCCTAATATCAGAATTATAACTATAGCTATAACTTGTGTGCATCAGTTTGTTGCCAGATTTCACAAGACTGAAATCCCTCTCGGCCACTCTACTTTTTTAGTAAATTTCCACACCTAAGTAGTGGTGAGCATCTCTTCCCCTCTCTACATTGAACAGATAAAATAAGAGTTGTGGTACCCAGTGGTTAGAATGCAGTATTACAGGTTAATTCTGCCAATTGCCAGCAGTTCGATCCCAGCTCAAGGTTGACTGCCTTCCATTCTTCTGAAGTTGGTAAAATGAGGACCCAGATTGTTGGAGGCAATATGAGGACTCTGTAAACTGCTTAGAAAGAGCTGTAAAGCACTATAAAGTGGTATATAAGTGTAACCGCTTTGCTATTGCTATTGCTATAACTGAAGAGCCTGTCTCTATAGTACTGTGGTCTTGACTGCAGTGAGAAACCTTGATGTTCATAAGAAAATTTCCTAGTGATTTTGGCAAGTGATGTCAGGGACTGAGGCAATTTTTTGAATTATACATCTCTCTCTCTTTTTCTCACTGTTGCATACACAAAAGGGTTAAAGGTGAAACAACCAATGTCACTCTCTTTGGGACTCATGCTAATTATCAATATTATTGCTTACAGCAGCTATGGAAAGTTATTTGTGTGAGAGAGAGAAAGAAAATTTTTGCCTTTTATCCATTTCTCTTTCCCCCAGTTTTGTCCTATTCTGCCAGTTAACTGTTTCCTTGGTTGCTGATTTTTTTTCTAGTTGAAATCAGTAGCATGTGTGTTTGTCCATAAGGATTGATTCAGTGTGTCCTGACTGCAAACTCAGCTGGAAATTATCCCTCAATGCTTCCATCCACATACAAGCTGAGTTTGTAACTAGGAACAGTGATGACAAAACTGTTGCAGGTGTCATGTATAGCTTTCTTCCTTGTTTTTAAAAGTATATTTAATCTAAAATCATTTTGCTCATTACCATAATGTTTAGCTGCTTCCTTGGCATGAGAGACAAATCATTTTTATTCTCCTTTTACATTGTATGCTAAAATTCAGCATTAATTAAAATCCTCCAATGATAGAAGAGACAAAAGGAGCCATCAATTTTGACAGCTAACCTGTGTGAATAAGCAACTTCTATTAAAGAAGGTTCTTTTTTTAATAAGCAAACAAATAATACCTGTCATTAGTTACAGAAACAGAGGTGCCTTTTTGTTGGGAAGTACATAATGCTATCCATTTTTTTACCTCTAAAAGTGTTAAAATCAATGCCTTTTATACAGATTAATAATTAAAGGCTAGCATTCCTTTCTGCTGAATTTGTGAAAGGCATCTACTGTATATTTCTAGGCTATATAGTCAATACATGCACATTGAAAGGCACCTGTGTTTCAGTGCTACAATCAACACACAAAACCTCTTTGTTAGCCCAGAAAAAAATGAATCATAGCAAGCCATGACATACTTATTTTTGCTGAGTTAAAAGTCTATTTATATTTTAAGAATCAGCAATTTGAACAAAAATCTGCTGACATGTTAGTTCATATTAATGTTTATATACTAATGTTTGTATTATGGGTGAAGCTGCATTGATAGCACTGATGTTTGTGCATATCAGTCTTTTTTGGAATGAACTAGTTATCCTCGTTTATGAAAAGGTAAACATTTAAAAACTGAATAAATGTGGAAATTTTCATTGTACATGTAAGAGAGATTCCTATTCAACGCCCCACTTCTTAGTCTATCAATTCTCAACCAGGCATCCCTCATTTCAGCTGTGCACTCAGGTTCTCAGTTATTAGTATTAATTTATTCTTCCAAATGACAGGATTTGCTGACCAACTAAAGCAATAAATACTGAAGACTGCAGAGTGGACATGTTTGACCAGATTTTTAACTCCCAAGCTAGGCTATAGTTGCTATCCCAAATGTCAGGGTTGGTTGTTGTTGTTAGTTGCGAAGTCATGTCCGACCCATCGCGATCCCATGGACAATGTTCCTCCAGGCCTTCCTGTCCTCTACCATCTTCTGGAGTCCATTTAAGCTCACGCCTACTGCTTCAGTGACTCCATCCAGCCACCTCATTCTCTGTCGTCCCCTTCTTCTCTTGCCCTCAACCTTTCCCAGCATTAGGCTCTTCTACAGTGAGTCCTTCCTTCTCATTAGGTGGCCAAAGTATTTGACTTTCAACTTCAGGATCTGGCCTTCTAAAGAGCAGTCAGGGTTGATCTCCTCTAGGACTGATCGGTTTGATCGCCTTGCAGTCCAAGGGACTCACAGGAGTCTTCTCCAGCACCATAGTTCAAAGGCCTCAATTCTTTGGCACTCAGCCTTTCTTATGGTCCAGCTTTCACAGCCATACATTGCAACTGGGAAGACCATAGCCTTGACTATACACACTTTTGTTGGCAGGGTGATGTCTCTGCCTTTTAGTGTGCTGTCTAGATTTGCCATGGCTTTCCTCCCCAGGAGCAAGCATCTTTTAATTTCTTGGCTGCAGTCCCCATCTGCGGTGATCTTGGAGCCCAGGAAAATAAAATCTGTCACTACCTTCATTTCTTCCCCATCTATTTGCTAGGATTTTTTTTATTAAAAAGTTTTACAATACATTTTTAAATACAATAAACTCCCTCCTCCCCCTCCCCTCTCTCCAACCCTCCCCTCCCCTCCCCATATTTGCTAGGAATTGAGAGGGCTAGATGCCATGATCTTGGTTTTCTTAATGTTAAGTTTCAAGCCAACTTTTGCACTCTCGTTCTTCACCAGCAACAAGAGGCTCTTTAGTTCCTCTTCACTTTCTGCCATTAGAGTGGTATCATCTGCATATCGTCAGGGTTGGAATAAGCTTCAAAAAGACAACAAGAGTGTGAGAGACATTTCCACATAAAGGGAGGAAAGGATAAACTTGCCTTCATTTGACCCCCCCCCAAAAAAAAAGTGTCTTAGACTAAGCCTGGCATGAGTAGAATGAATATGTCGAAGTCATGGGGGAAAATGGCTTATTTATATGTGGGTTATGCTGCATATAATCCCCAAAGAGTGTTTGCTTTATGGCAGGGGTGTCAAACTCACCGTGTCACGTGATGTGACTACTTTTTTTTCCCTTGCTGGAACTGGGGAGGGCGTGGCTTACACATGACACATCTGGCCCATGGGCCAGCAGTTTGACATCCCAGCTTTATGGAATACAAAAGCCTTATGTACTGTTAATTATCACAGAAGTTACAAAGAACATAGAATAGTTGGAAGAGACATTGGAGGCCTTTTAATCCAACCCCCTTCTTGAGCAGGAGACCCTATACCATTTCAGACAAATGGCTTCCAGTCTCTTCTTAAGCCTCCTTAAGCCAGTGATGGAACACCCACAACTTCTGAATGTAAGTCATTCCCCTGTTAATTGTTCTCACTGTCAGGACATTACTCCTTAGTTCTAGGCTGATTCTCTCCTTGTTTAGTTTATATCCATTGTTTCTTGTCTTGCCTTCTGGGGCTTTGAAAAATAGGTTGACCCCTTCTTCTTTGTGGTAGCCCCTTATCTATTGAAACATTGCTAACATGTCTCATCTAGTCCTTCTTTTCACTAGACTAGACATACCCAATTCCTCCAACTGTTCTTCATATGTTTCAGTACTTGCAAAACTATAAAATATAAAACTATGTTTCAACCATGTAGAAAATCCAACTACACCAAGCAAGGAATGAGACCAACATTGGTGTCTCTTTGTGTGTGTATAAACAACACTGGCTTTGAGATAACTATTTAAAAGAAAAAGTGGGGTACTTGATCCATACTGATTTTCAAGCAATAATCATTTTGACAGATTGAGTATATTTATGTCATGTCTTGTCAAGAAACTTAAAGTGTTGAGAGGGGATGAAAGAAAAGAGTGAAAATAAAATAAAATTAGAAAAATCTAATTGTGGATTTTTCGCTCAAGGTACTTTTTCCCCCCAGATTACCTTCAGTAGTGAGTGATTTCTTTAACCCTATGCCCTCTTGTAAAATAACAAGCATTCAAGATCTCTTTGGAATTCTCTACAGCAGGCCTTCACAAATTGGCATCCTCTTGGCTGATGCTAAGTGAACAAGGCATTGATATAGCTTTTGTTTCTTCTGGATTCTGAGACTGCACAGCAGGGAAGTTAATGCATACAATAAATGCAAACATGGATAGGTAGCTACTTTTGACTTGACTTCAATAAACATACTATATATATATGTTTTGGTATGTAAGTAATTTCCACTCATGTGATGCCCTTAATGACTGGCACAACTTACACCTTACAGTCATAAATCAAGGACTGTGGGTTTATAGAAGCTAAGTGTCAAGGTTCTGATAGACAAGACCAAACAAATCAGAACTCTGAGGCTTGAAATTTTCTCAAAGAATATGTTTATTGGTTACATAGTATCGGCTTGGTCAAAAGTGAAACCAAGTCTGAAATCCCCCTTCAAAGAGAGACAATATTACAAAGTTGAACTTCCCACCCTAATGCAATCAGATATGTTCCCCAAGAGAACAGTTTGGCGGGCTTTCTAACCAAATGCTCATGGCCCTCATCTAACTGACAAAAATAACCTTGGTTTCCATGGGACAGTAAAATGTTTAGACTAGCAGAAATCCTACGTACCCCTCCCATTCTTGTGACAACCTAGAATGAGCAAAATGGCTGTAGCCAGGTTCATTGTAGAGCTGACACTAAGATCTAGATTAGGTAGGATGCTAAAGTTTGTGACTGAAGACTTTCTGTCTTTTTGATTTTTAGAGTAGAAGGGGTTGGATTACTATTCCAAATCACTCTGAGGTTCTTGAGAAATGTGGGAAGAAAAACGTGGACATAATGTTCCTCTTGAGAAATAACTGCAGCTTTAGTGTGTGTGATGTATGTATAAAAGGAATGAAAAAGGACTGAAAAAGTTTAACCCATTATTAACCCCAACAGACATGTGAATTAAATAACAAATGAGAAAATTGTTTTGTGTTAGGTTGATGGAGTTGCCAAAAGGACTTAAGGGCAGTGATGAGATATTTCATTTCCAAATACCAATAGAAGAAAATATTCATAGTTCAGGATTGAACTATGAATCCCTTGGTAGTATCTGAGCTTGGTAGTTTTCTAGCAGGCATTTTATTACCAAATTAGCTGACATTATCTTACTTACTTAGTTGGGTAATGATCAAGGTTCCGACAGACAGAGGCAAATAAAGTAGAGACAAATAAAGCAGAACTCTGAGGCTTGGAAATTCCTCAAAGAACATGTTTATTAGTTACAAAGTATCAGCACATCAAAAGTAAAACCAAGTCTGAAGACACATGTAACAATTCCCCAATACAAAGTTAAGAAATCCCACCTCTAAAGCTATGCAAGCAACTACATTCCCCAATGCATCTTCTTGGTGGGCTTTTCATGAAACACCCAGCCTGCAGTCTTGGGAGCAGCCGATAACCTTGGTTCCCACAGGAGAAAAGAATATGTTAACTAGCCAAGCACCTGGCAATCCCCCGCTCCCACCTTTCTATGTGTCAACCGAAAATGAATAGGGAAAATGGCTACAGCCATGTTAATTTTTAAAGTTGACACTAACATGCCCTCCCTCTGCCCCAGCCTGCCCCCAAGCTCCTCAGATAGCACTAAGGGCCTTACTGAATTAAGTTCACTTATTACCTATCCACCCTCTCATCTCTTCTCCCCATCCCTGCAGGAGATAAACCACATTAAAACTTTATATATTTTTAAATATTAAAACCTGGTGTATTTATAGCAGCAGCAGGAGTTTTCAATATTGTTTTCCTCCTGTATATCTTGCTACAATCATATGACATGAATTGCTTAATATAAGTCAAATTCCCCCTTGTTCTGGGGTCAGATTTAGCAAATATCTGCTTCAATTTATACATATACACACACACGCACACACACACAAACACACACACACAAACACACACACACATATATAAAAGGGAAAGGGTTGATTTTTAAAGCATAAACAAATCTTAGCTGAAGTTCAAAAATAAACACTCATTTGACTGATTTGACTATCAAATCAAATCAAATCAAACTGCCTAGACCAGTTATTTTAGGGCTGTGTTCACAAGACTCAAGATTTTTCCATGTACTGTCCTAGAACAACACATCAATTCAAATTAGAAACATTCAACAGGAACAAACATATGAAAGACAGATAATGTCACAGGCACTCTTAAGGGTGTTAGCTAAGATTATACTTGCAAGAGAATGTCAGCCTGACTTTGATATAGGAAGATTGTAATTTTTCTATTTACAGTCTGAAGGGAAAAAATGTTTTCTTACCTAAAACAAAGAATTGATTCTCTCTCCCCCACTCCCATTAATCTATGATGAGTCCCCTTTTCCTTCTTTTTTATTAGCATATTTTTTTGTAAATCTTAATATATTAGACTGTTTTGATATATCATTTATACAATATTAACTGAAGATTACTGACACTAATGTTTAAATAGCTTAGACTATTGGAAAGTAAAGAAAGGAAGACTTATTCTATCCATATTAATTAGGACTTATGATGCCAATATGACAAGCAAAGATTGTTTGACTTTTTCATCTGGAATTGAATATTACAGTAGAAAAACAAAAACCCTGAAGATTGCAGCAAAATATTTATTGTACAATAAAGTATAACAAGGGTCTTGAGCTTTATTGACCTCAATAAGGTTTTTGCAGGTGTTAAGGTCTCCACAGTACTGCCATGTAATATGTTTTACATGTTAATATAAGGGAAAAAGTAGATAAAACAAATTTAACAACAATTAAAGTATGAAAAGGAGGAAAGAAGGAAAAATAAAACTATTGGATTTCTAACTTTTTATATATCAGCTGATTTACAATGTTTTAAAGCATTGAAGCCCTCTTAGAAGCCAGAGTGTGATCATATTTGCCATGCTGTTTATTTATTTATTTAGCATATGGCATACAATGTCAGGGAAATCTACAAATAATAATAAAAAATAATAAACCTTTATTGTCAAAGTACAACATCTGTACATTGAGATTAGCTGAGCCTCCCTCCCGTGCTCTCACCCCCCAACACACAGTAAAAACAAACCCTCCATCCTACCACACCATGTGAACCAAGTACACCACACCTCCCACGTCAATTCTGCATAAGTTCACAGAGATTATGTCCCATTTAAAAGCCTAACAGTCCACGGATAAAAGCTATTTTTCAGCCTGTTTGTATGGCTGGCTATATTCCTATATCTCCTACCGGATGGTAGAGAGTAAAGAGATAATGTCCAGGGTGTGAGTCATCCCTGAAAATCTTCCTCACTCTTCCAAGGCAACGAGCCCTGGCGATGTCATCCAGTGGTGTCAGGGGACAGCCCACAATGTCTTGTGCTGTGCTCACTACCCTCTGCAATACTATCCTGTCCACGGCTGTCAGACCAGCATACCAAACCACAATACCATACGAGAGGACGCTCTCTATAGTAGACCGGTAAAAGAGGGTCATTAGCCATTGTTCTACCCTGTTCTTCCGCAAGACCCTAAGAAAGTGAAGCCTCTGTTGGGCCTTTCTAGCCACCTCGGTTGTGTTAATTTTCCAGGTCAGATCTTCACAGAGGTAGACTCCCAGAAATTTAAAGGAGGAAACTCTGTCTACACAGTCCTCCCCGATACAATGCAGTCCAGACAGCCTAACTTACTAGTTCATCCTATTCAACACTTTTGTCCCCATCCTTGATGCACCATAGGGGGACAAACCAGCTTACTAGCAGGGTTGCTTGCTCTTCTGGGGTCCTCCGCTGGTCTCATCTCACCTCGTGTTCTATTGCCTCATGTCTGGCTTCCACTCTCCACACATACAAATGCAACTAGGCTTTTCCCACCAAAGCAGTACCCATTTATCTACTTGCAATATTGCATGCTTTTGAACTGCTATGTGGGCAGGAACAAGTGGCGGGAGCTTATCCCATCTCACGAAGCTGGGCTCGCACCACTGGAATGTGGACCATTTTTGTCTGGCAGTTCCAATGTCATTAAGCTGCTGTGCCAACATGTCACTTTGCCATGCTGTATGATGCATGTAAGGCAGACATGTCAAACTCGTGACATCATGTGATGTCCTGCAATGTATTGGGACTGTTTTGCCAGCAATGGAGTGGGCTTGGCTTCCGTGTGATCTGTCCGGCCCGCGGGCTGGCAGTTTGACACCCCTGATGTAATGGAACCAAAGACTGATTCTCTTTAAAGAAAGGATGTGCACCACAATTATTGTGTTGACTATTTACCTCCGTGTCCTATCATGTCTCCCTTCTTGTCTTATGACACTTGCCTCTTTGTTGTTTTTATCCCAATGATAATTCCCTTTAATGTATTCTTATTGGGTATTAAGTAGAGACACTGGCTTGGACTGTTACTCATTACTCCATTCTACTACTGCCCATGTGACAAAAAATAAAATAAAAGTAGCCTGTCCTGTGCTTCCCAGAATATATATCACACTCAGACAGAGATAGAGGACAGCAGAAACTGATACAACACAGAAAAGAAAATATAAATGCCATTCATGGTCACTGCTGGTAAAGAAATTGGAAAAAGTTCTAGAAGTCAAGCTCTGCATGATTTTCATTTTTTTAAAAAAAATATGAATTTCACATTTTCCCTGCTAATTTACAGCAATGTTACCAGAAAACAAAAGACTATGTTCAAAGTGATGTTGATGGATCTTTGGATAGACAACCAAAAGTGTTGTGGAAAATGGTCCAAAAAATACTACTTGGTCCATCAGCAGTTGCAACAATATCAAAAATCAAATGTTCATAAAAGTTTTCAAGGAAGGAGTGGACATATTTCACAGCAGCTGTCTAGAGGAGATGCAGTCAGAAATATTCAGGTTACTTGGGGGAAAAATTGGTCAGAAATGTAAAATTTACTCAGGCACAAAATTTAAGAGAGAATTTTTATAAAATGTTATATAGATCCTAAAAAAATAGCAAGTATGTATCCAAATTATCAGCCTAAGTGTTGGAGGTGTGGTTGTGAAGATGCAATGTACTACCATATATGGTGGACTTGTAAAAAAGTCAAAGCTTTTTGGATTAAAATTTGGTGGAATATGCAGAAGATATTTAAGAAAAAGATAAGGTTTTCTCCACAGTTATTTCTGTTCGGCATTATTACAGATTGTACGGTTATAGAAACTAAATTGATGTTGAATTTAATAATGGCAGCAAGACTTTTGGTTTCGCAATACTGGAAGAAGGAGGAGCTGCCTACTATAGAAGAGTGAACTTTAAAAGTTTCAAACTTGGCAGAAATGGCAAAAAATTCAGCATATTTGAAAGAACAATCACAACAGATATATTTCGTAATGGAGAAGATGGATCAATTATATTCAGAATAAATATGGGACTAAAAATTTCATTTAGCATATGAATGAGTATTAGAATTATAAGATGTATTATTATTTAGTTATGTTTAAGTGGAGTTAAAGTGTGATAGGATTTAAAGTGTATTTATAGATGGTTAGCATATTTTAGCTCAAGTTTGTTAGAGGCAATACCCTGTATTCAGCTCTGGGAAGTGTGGGGGGAGGGGGAGGGAGGGGACTTTGGGGGGAGGGGGAGGGAGGGGAAGTTGGGGGGAGGGGGAGGGAAGGAGTTTATGCTTAAAATGTATTGTAAAACTTTTCAATAATAATAAAAAAAGAAATATTCAGGTTGAGTACCCTGCAGTAATTCCCACTGAGCTGAATGAGACTTACTCTAGGGCAGGGGTGTCAAACTGCTGGCCCATGGGCTGGATGCATCATGCCAAAACTGTGCCCACCCCATTGCCAGCAATGGGGAAAAAAAGTTGCAATACATTGTGACACATCACGTGATGTTGTGAGTTTGATACTCCTGCTCTAGGGAGTCTATCAGTTCCACATAAGCTAACATGGCATGAAAATCCTTAAAACATTTCTAGGATCTTGCTGTAATATCACTGCAGACTATATCACTAACCTTTTTGCAGAATAAAAGGGCTATGAGAGTCCAAAATTTGAGATGCTTGGATCACATCGATTCCACACACCCCCAAACCAATAAAATGTTTCTATGAAGTGCTTGTAAAATGAATCCAACTGGAAAAAAATATTTTTTCCATCACTATTATAAATTGCTCCAACCACCCAAATATTAACTCCCATGAACTTGAGGAGAATGATAGACATATACTGAACAATCAATTCATCCTTGTCCATTTTCCAGATGTTTTACTTTCACAGTTAGTCTAGGACAGATAGAAGATGGAGTTTAGCAATTTAGGAAAGACCAGATTTAGCTGATCTATGATTCAGTGCAGTGATAGTTGGTTACATTTTGAAACTATAATAAAGCACAAACTAACAATCAGTCAGCAATGTGATGTGACTACAAAACACCCAAACCTTATTCTAGGCTGTTCAGCTCCTGTCACATCTAATTTGGATGACAGTTTCAATCTATCATAATGTTATTTTTTTATGAAAATGTTTTAACCTATATTATGGATTGTATCCAAGAGCTTTTACTGTTAGGCAGTATATAAATGCAGCTACCAAATAAAACTTCTGGGAGAATTTTGATGGAATAAGAACATTAAATAATGCCGAAAAGCAGATCTGTGGGGAAACTGTTCAATTGGGCAAACTGTTTCCCTCAGTTACGCTAAGAAGAGTTTGGAACTCTTAAGATAATGAATGAAGGGAAGTGGCCATCTTATATATAATTTCTTTGTTTACTTATCTCTGCAATCCAGGAGGAAAAGGTAAATCAACCCAGCTATGTTTGTACATTAATGTTTCTATCTCATTGGCCCTACACATTTAATAGTTGCCACAGGCCATGGGCCTCTTGTAAGTGTTGACAGATAGGCAGCATCAAACTGTTCCTAAATAGTAATGTCAATGCTGCTAACATCGGAACCATGTCTGAGGAACTTTAGAAACGGACCCTTTCACCTGACGCTGTCCCCAGAACGGGACCACCAGTGAGGAACAAACCAGTCCAGCAGCCAATGAAAGAGAAATCCACGAAATCCAATGAAAGAGCAATCACACAGGAACCCATTGCTCAAGTCATGTGTCCCTTGCAGGAGAGTGCCGAGACCCAAGCTGGATCTGCTACCACTCTACCCTCCTATGACAGCGACAACGAAGGAGAGAAGAACCCGATGGTGAGTCGACACATCCCATCTTTTCCACTACCTGTCAAACTCATAATCCCTAAGATGGGGGCACAGGTAGATTTAAAAGTACTAGTCGACTCCAGATGCTTCCAGTGCATTATTAGCTTGTCACTTGCCCTGAAAATGGGCATACAAGCAAAGCTGCTCTCCAAACCCATGATGTTTAAGCAAGCCAATGGCTCCCTAATGGGAGGAACCTTAGTCATGCAATTGACTGAACCCCTACGCTTAGAAATAGGTGAGGACTGGGAGTTCATTCATTTCATGGTGACCCTGAAAATGACTGAGGCTGTGATCCTAGGGCTAGCCTGGTTGGACAAATGGAAGCTGTTTATCTGGTAGGAGAAAGAAATGAGGACTGTAAAGTTACCTATTGGACCCAAGCCCCCCCTTAATTTGGTGAACATTACAGGAGACTTTAGCCCACCCAACAAGCTAGCGCACATGGCTGCCCTGTCTCAACCAGGTGAGGCACTCATCCCCAGTGAATACCTGGACCTAGCGGAGGCATTTACTGAGAAGGAATGTGACACTCTGCCTCCCCACCGACCCAATGACCGCTCTATCAAACTGTTACCAGGAGCCAAACTCATGTCTGTTGGAACCATGACATGTAACATCAGTGTTACTATGAGGAGCAGGAAAACTGAGCCCATTGTATAATGAAGTTAAGTGGGAATTTTGGAGACATTCATTTGGTTCCTTTTTTTAAACAGAGTCAGCATAGGATAATAGTTAAGGTATCAGACTTTGCACAGATTTTTAGATCACTTTGGACCTGTCACTGATTCTCACTTATCTCACAGGACTGTTGTGTAGATAAAATTAAGGAAAACCCTGAAGTAGCCGAAGGACCACTCGGGACGACAGGCTACTTAACAACTGTTTATTTAGAGCAAGACAAAACAGAATAACTCGCCCGGCTTTTATAGCTGGCTGCTGTCAGTGAGGGCCAATCAGGATCGTTCGTTTTGGCGCGGCGTCTCTCCGGACCAATCCGCGTCGTCTGTTCTTGACAGCTCCGGCTTCCGCATGGCTTGGTGTTTTGACAGCCGCGAGCTGTCAGTGGTCGCGCCTGCGCCCTGTGAGGAACTTTGACAGCTGTCAAAGTTCCCGCGTGTTCTCCTGTCAGATTGATTTCCCTCATCGTATAACTTGTTAACTTATATATTAAAGTTGTTTACAGATATAATACACCCCTTACCCCTCACCTGGAGCGTTCCCTCCCCCTTGGTCGTTGGAACCTGCCCACTGGTAGTCCTTTAGGTAGGCGGGGGCCCTTCGGTTCCTGTCGGAGCGACGTGGAAGTGGGGCGATGTCTGGTTCTGCCGGTAGTGCGTCACTTTGCCCCTCTTCCTCTTGGTTAGGCATTGGTAGTATTTCTGGGGGGGGGTTTGTCGGTCATGTTCCTCCGGTCGGGGTTCTGGGGTGTGTGGTGGTTGTCTGGGTCTGAGTTGGTCTATATGGCGGCGTAGATTGCCGTGAGTTTGTGAGGATATGAGATAGGAAATGGGTCCTGTTTGTTTGAGCACTGTCCCTTGGACCCATTTGTTTTTATCCGTGTATGATCGTGCCCATATCATTTGCCCTGGTTTGAGTGTGTGGTTCGGTCGGGGGTGCTTGTTTTCTTCCGGGTAGGTGTCAGGATGTAGTCTGTCGAGCCGCGTTATCAGCCTCCTCCCCCATCTTAGTTCTGCCGGTGATTTGCCCGTTGTTGTGCATGGCGTTGCGTGTTGTGACATTAGGAACTGGCTGAGTCGCCGCTGCCAGTTCCCCTTGACGAATTTTTTCAAAGCTTCTTTTGTGGAACGTACCATAATTTCTGCCATCCCGTTCGTCGATGGGTGGAACGGTGCAGACGTGACCAGCCTAATACAATTCTTCATAGCGAAGATCTGAAATTCACGAGAGGTGAATTGAGGGCCATTGTCTGAAACTATGGTGTCTGGGAGGCCGTGTGTGGCGAATATTTTCCTTAGGGCTTGTATAGTGGCTTCTGACGTAGTTTTTCTAAGGGGGGTGACTTCTAACCATTTCGAATAGCGGTCAACTACAATTAGGAAACTCTGTCCCTGGATAGGTCCAGCAAAATCTAAGTGTATGCGTGACCATGGGTTTTTTGTAGTCTCCCATTTGTGAGTTGGTGCTTGGGGTGGCTCGTTTCGTGTAGCTTGACAGGTGTAGCACCCTCCCACGTATTTTTCTAGCGTGCCATCGAAGACGTCTGCATACTTGTTGCAAACGGCTTCGAGACTGGGTGATTGGACTGTATTTACCCCCGTTATGGCGATTCCTAGAGGCCCAAACCAGTTCAGTCCTATCAGGTTGGTGCGGTTCCCTGGCGTTACTAGAACTTCTAAGGGGCCCTTGAATTTTTTGTATTCCACAGCAACCTTAGCCCTCCCTTCTAGAGGAATAGGGGTTTTTTGGAAATCTGCTAGGTGGACCTGGGTTTGTTTCAGAGGAATTTTTCCCTTGGTTTGTTGGCAGATCTCCTTATACGTTTCAAATGAAATCAAGGAGACTGCTGACCCGGAGTCCACCTCCATGAGGCAGGGCACTCCCTGAATTTTTACCCTGATCCTCACCTTTGAGCTTAAGCTGTTTACACTATCAATGGTTTCTACAAGCCCCCCTGTCGTTTTTCCTCTGTTGGCCCGGGCAGCTGGCCTACCTGGGGAATTGGCCTCCAAGTCATTGACGTTGTCGCGGCCCCGGCTGCGACACACCGGCTTGATGTGGCCAGTCTTCCCGCAATTGTGGCACTTAGCATTTCTGAACCGGCAGCTTCCTCGGGCATGATTGCCCCCGCAGCTGGTGCAGGCGGCCCGTTGCTCGTAGCGAGGTGGTGGCGGAGGGGGGTTCCTGGATCTTCGGCGATCCGAGGTGTCGCTTCTTCTCTGTTGTCTGCGTTCCATTCGGCGCTGAAGGGCTTCCCCGTTGGTGAAGTCCACCGACTCGTCGCTGTCGCTGAGCGTTGCGCTTTCTTGGTATACGGTCGCTGGGCTCTCGGGGGTCGTGGTAGTCGGTTTCTTCTTGTGGTTATACTCGTAGGCCATGATTTCTCTGGTCAATTCTGCCAGGCTCATGTCGGTTTTGGATGTCAGCTTCTTCTGTAGACGTTCGTCCCTCAGCCCGATCACCACCTGGTCTCTAATGCGGTCTTCTAGGTCGGGAAAACGGCAGTTCTGTGCGGCATGTCTGACCCCGGCGATGAAATCGTTTGCGGGTTCGTCCGGTCGTTGTTTCTTCAGGGCGAATTGTACCCGCCAGTACAGTTCGGAGCGGGCTGGCATATAATGCTTAGTGAGCTGGTCTACCAGGTCCGCGTAGGAGACCTCGGTGATGGGTACTGGGCTAAACAGCCCTACGGCAGCGTCGTATACTGGGGGTCCGCTGATGTATAGCAGCGCGGCGGCCTTTGCTCTGTCTTTGGTGATCTTGCTGACGAGGAGAAATCCCTCGACTTGTCCCAGGTGTGATTGCCATCTCTCGGGATGGCGGGTATCGAATTCCCTCACGCGCCCGAAGTTTGCCATGTCGTCCGGTCCTAGGTCTCGCTCCGTTGGAAGTTAAAACTTCCCGTGACAGCTCTGGCCGGGAACTCTCTTCCACGGCCGTGACTTCAGCTCAGGAGCGATCCCACCTTCGTCGCCAGTGAAGTAGCCGAAGGACCACTCGGGACAACAGGCTACTTAACAACTGTTTATTTAGAGCAAGACAAAACAGAATAACTCGCCCGGCTTTTATAGCCGGCTGCTGTCAGTGAGGGCCAATCAGGATCGTTCGTTTTGGTGCCGCGTCTCTCCGGACCAATCCGCGTCGTCTGTTCTTGACAGCTCCGGCTTCCGCATGGCTTGGTGTTTTGACAGCCACGAGCTGTCAGTGGTCGCGCCTGCGCCCTGCGAGGAACTTTAACAGCTGTCAAAGTTCCCGCGTGTTCTCCTGTCAGATTGGTTTCCCTCATCGTATAACTTGTTAACTTATATATTAAAGTTGTTTACAGATATAATACAAACCCCATGCACATTTGTACTATTGGCACTGGGCAGAGGTATTCTCACATAAATGTGAACGTAACTGATTTTGAGTCTTGCAGGTCCATGTCTATGTATTTGTCTTGGCAACCATATATATCTTTGCCTGCTTCTGGAGTTCTTTTCCCTGTCTCTGCCTTTAAATTATAATTATGAGGTTTCCTTGTGGTCTCTCATCCAGGTCCCGCTATACCTTTTTTTAAGATTAGCCAAGGTTGGCTGTCACTTGTTTATTGCCACCTGAATATACATACAAATGTATCCAAACATTTTTTCTAACTTCAACATTATTCTTAACCAATCTGCTCTTCAAAGAAACTTTGAAACTATGAAGATGCTTTTTACTGGCTCATATGAAACCAGTCTTTATCCTTTCTTTAGCCTGGCTGAAATGTATTTTAAACCATCTGAATTGATAATTTTCCTCAGTCATGGTGTGATATTATTTTTTTCCCCCTGCAAGATTCCTCAACAGCCCCTCTACACACCCACGCACACAGACACACACACTCATTGCTGGCTGTCAGAAGCCCCATAAGAAATAGATCAGTTCTACTCAAGGGCTTAGGAAATGTATGTAAGTTTTCAATTTATGTAAGTTAAGATATTCTGGGGGAAAACATCCATCTTTCCTCTTAGTTCATTTTCAAGAATATTCAAGGCTTGAATACTAAAGGCATGTTTTCTACAAAATTCACACTAATTTAATCTAATAATTGTCATTGCCTTGTAATTAACTACAGTTATCTCCAGTAGCTTATAGATAAGGAATGACAAACCTACCACGTTTGATTTTTTTTCTTTCTTTCTGAATTATGAATTCTGTCCTTTTGCTGTATCACTCTGCAATTTAAAAAAACAACCAAATATATATATATATATATATATATATATATATATATATATATATATATATATATATATATATATATATATATATATATATATATATATATATATATCAATACATTGATAGCCAAGCTCTCAGTGACAAAGCCAATGCCTAGTGCTTTTCTTATGGTTATAATGCAGGATGATTCAAGCACACGTATTGGTGGGGTCTTCTAGCTGTATCCCCCTTCCCACCAAGGATGACCTGCTGTTAGGAAAAGCCACACTAACTATTGTCCTTAATGAGTGATTTGGATGAGTATTGGCAGATGCCTAGAAGGAGCTTTAGCCATCTTTCAAGTCAATGAGGTGACAGATTGTTAGCATGGAGTCTTTCTGAGCATAGTCTAGACTAGAGCAATGTTTCTCAAACTTGACAACTTTAAAATGTGTGGACTTCAATTGCCAGAATTCTCAGCCTACTATGGTGAACTTGCCAAGTTTGAGAAGCGCTAGTCTAGAACATTTCTGAAAACCAAACAGCCAACTTAGATCTTTTTTTGCTTAAACACAGGACTTGCACTCTTTTAGAAGCATACTAAACCTGCACCAAGAAATAATATAACTCACAGATTGCAATGAAACTGCTCCTCTTTGTTCAGGAAGAGACCTTGCCTGCATCATAGAAATGTTATTGGGTAAAAATGGGGCATTTCTCTACTTACTTTTCCACAGGATGGGACATGGAACATGAGATTTCAGCCACAGGAAGGCAAATTCCATTTGAATGCTAGGAAAGCATTCTTAATTGAAAGAACAGTTCCACAATGGCATTAGGTAACTGATAGGCTCTCCTTGTTTGGTTATGTTCAAAATAAATTGCTTTTGTTTTGATTCCAGTAGGGAGCAGAGGTTGGATTTAATCATCATTTCTAGTTCTCTGTTTCTTTGATATTATCTTTCAGCAGATCAAGAATTTAATGCATGGAGAATGTTTTGGAACCTTCTTACTTACAAAAGTTTTCATGCCACATTTCATCTGGCTCAACTTCTCATTTTTCTTTTCTTATGGGGGACACTTTTTATATAGTAATAGGTATTTTGTTATTCTCTGCGGTTAGCAGTCCAAACTAATCTTGGTTGATCCTTCAAGAGCTAGGCAAGCTATTTAGTAATTGAAAAGCAACTTCAAAAGAGGTGATAGCAAACCATTTCTATGGTATTGCCATGGAAAGTTTATGGATGTGTCCAGAAAGTCAATATGAATCACACTCAACTGAAAGGAGATAGATGCCAAACTTTATTAATCTAGTCTTGTAGAGAGCACAGTATATATTCTTTTCATTCTATTGAGGGACACTCATTGCCTTGGAACCATGGTGATTGCATTGATCATTAAAGGCATATCGTTCCTTATTGTACTGTTATGTATATTTCCTTCAATCAGTAGATAAATGTGGTGTTAGCATTATAGGATTCTATTTCTTTGGAAAATGTTATGTCCTAAAAACAGACAGTACAAAAACTGCTTCTGCATATTGCCCAAACTGAAGTCTGTCTTGATATATTTTAGGTACCTCCTTCAAAAGTCACTGGGAGGAAATTTTATATCTACCTACTCAGATACCTGTAGCATTATTTTTTTATTAAGTCTCTTTGTCAGGAAGCAGTGTATAAGCCATAGAAAGAGTTTATTGTTGTATGACCCATGACCAAGCAAAATAAATTTTATGGCATAAACACAGCATAACCTTCAAAGAAGAAAATGTAACAATTTTGATTTACCCAATGCAAAAGAAATACAGCTACCATGTACTGAATAACAGTTGATGAATTGATATGGCAATTGTGCAGAATCCAGGGAAAGAGCCAGAAATAATATCTTGTCAGACTGACAATAGGAGAAAGCATAAGCTTCCTCAGTCCTACTAGACAGCTAAACTAATAAGGATATTTTATAAATAGAGCAGGGAATGCTTATAAAACTGGTAAGGCAATAATATGTGGGGTTGTGTAGATATCTGGGTTCAGTGGGCAAAGTGTGATATGCAATGTGTATGAACATATGCAATGTGCATGTAGCAACCATCAGGAATGTTGAAACAGCTACATATTTTCCTGGACTTCTGTGTCAGCTTTAAGATGTCCTCAGCAGATAACACGTTTCCCTGAAATTAAGACTGGGTCTTATTTTATTTTTATATTTTTTTTCCTCCAAAAGAGGCACCAGGTCTTATTTTTGGGATAGGCCTTACCTCACCTCTGGCACCAACAGCCCCACCCAGCCGGTCCACTTCTTCTGGGGCCAAGGTTCTGCAGCTGCATTCCTGCCTGCATTTTGCAATCAGGCCTTTCCAGAAGGCCTAAGCAACTGAGTACCGAGCTATGTATTCAATCCATAGCTTGGTGCTCAGCTGCTGAGGTCTTGCAGAACCGATATATGGATTGAATCCATAGCTGGGTTCTTGGCTGTACAGACCTTCCGGAAAGCCCTGTGACTGAGAAATGCAGGCCTGGCTGCAGAAGAGGCCTCAGAAGAAGAAGTGGACTGGCAAGGAGAGGCCTGGCTACAAGGTAAGTGGGTGGGTGGTAGGTGGGGCAGCTCTACACCCCCACCCCTGCCTTAGCTTGATTTTTAGGTATGTGCCTCACCCCAAAACTAGGGTTTATTTTTGGGGTAGAGCTTATATTAGGCCCACCCCAAAAAATCAAGCTAGGGCTTATTGTTGGTGTAGGCCTTACTTTTGAGGAAACATGGTAGTAAAATGGGTTTTTTTAGTAACATTTTGCCTTCTAATCTGGATCTCTGCACAGTTCTTACATGCAATCCACTGATTCTATATACAAAGAGTTATAGGGTGCAATTTGGGTCAGTCCCCAGGACCAGAGGTTTTGTCTTCCAAGCTTCCAGACTTGTGCTGGAGCCCATCTTCAAGGAATTTCTCTCTAGAAGGAGAGAAGAAGGGAAGTTCTCTGAAGATGGGCTTCTGCATGAGTCCAAAAGCTTGAAGACAAAACCCTCTGGTCCCAGTGACTGTCCCAGATTGCATCCTGCAACATTATCCTGGGACAGTTACATTCATCAGGAGAAATTTTCCGGTATTTTTTCTTTGCTACTAATGGTAAATGCATTTCTTAGGTTTAAGTGTATAATTTTAAAAATCAATTTGGTAGGGCTCACCATTTATATAGATGCATGATGTCAACACATGTAAAAAAAATGCCTGGCTGAGGTGCCATCTTTACTGTTTTGATTCCTCCTCTTATATTTAGTTATTTGGGAAGGAGGTATTATTTCACGTTATCTATCAAACCTGAGATATGACTGATTAAACAAATATTAGATTAAAAGAATATAAAGGGGGAAATCAGTTCATGCTGGAGTCACTTCAACTTTTTAGACCAGACCATTCAGATTTTACTGATGTATTATCCAAATAGACCAGTTACTCAAATATTTCTCTGGTCTTGACATAGAACTATGTCTGCCATATTATGTGAATATTATGCCAAGCTAAACTAACTTCATAATCTCTTGGTAGTGAACGTTGGTTTTGTCATCTAATAGGGTTTGATTTTAGTAAAAAGCCAGAAATATTCTTCTAGTCTCAGAGAATGATTTAAAGATAAATACTGTGTATTTAAAATTCCAAAGAGACATGTCTTCAAAGAAGTCTGATGGTATATTTAAAAAAAAATCCTAAGCATTCTGTGAATAGTTAAGCTAATGGCTTAGCTAAATCAGAGACATTTGGATGGACTCTTTAAATCACTCGTGCTCATATTGTACTGACTTATGATCCCAATTCCCAAAATGTTATTTGTGCTAATAAAATTTCCATAACAAAAACCAAGAATTGCAAAGGTCTATGTGGTCTCTAAGAGTTAACAATGACTTGGTGGCCCATAATAAATAAATAAATGGAACAAATCTTTGCTATGATTTCTAGGAGCCAAAGGCATAAAGACAATCCTAGATATTAAAAGATGTGACCTTCAGTATAATTAACCCATTAAATGTTCCTATATGACTAAGACCATAAATTAGGTTATGTACTACAAAGAAAGTATGAATTGTATGTCACTGCAGTTGATGTTACATCTTGGTAGTTGTAGTGCAAGTCCTTAGCATGTTCACACTAATCTTTTGTTGCATCAGTGCAGTCTGTTCCTGAAATCTTGGAACTGTAGGATCCTTCTAAATACCTTCCCACACAGCATCCAAATAAATTAGAGTACTGCACAGACTACAGAAGAAATACACCAACTTCCTTGACATGAAAATTCTGGAAGCTATTGGAACTCCTCTACAGAGAAATGTATAAGAGAGACATCTGGAAATTACATTCTCCCTAGGAATAGCAATAGCCTGCAAACCCACAGCCAGGAATTATCCAGAACTTTAGACAAGACACAGAAAGATGAAAGAAACAATGTAATCTATGAAATCAACTGTAATGATTGCAACCAATTCTACATGGGACAAACATCACATCTATTAAAAACCAAGATCCATGAACATTGGTTAGCAGTCAAACACCACGATCCTAAATCCTTAATCTATACCCACACCAACACCAAACAACACCAGTTCGATTGGAGCAACACTGAAATAATCAGCCACTCTACCATCCACCATTCTCATAAGTTCATCAAAGCCTGGCACTCCACAAGCAATTCCATCAACAGACACATTGACCTACAACTAGCCTACAAAACCCTCAGAATCCAGATCAACCACACAGCCAACCAGAGACAGCACTGACCTTCAACTAACCCACACAAGCCCCTTTCCCCCACCAGCTGTTCACCTCCCAATGACCCTGACCTGATGTAACCTCCCTATCACAAGAGCCATCACAAGCCTCTCACTGATGACTCACACCTGACCCATCATGACCCATCACGACCCATCACAAGACCCTCACTTGACACCTGAAGCCCTTATAAACAAAAGAACACTGACACAGACATCCTCTAAATGCAGACATCCCTAACTTGGTAACAAAATGTTTAGAAACCAACCCACAGGCTCAGAGAATGAACCTTCACCCTCATCCTACACCCAAGCTACAGATATTTGACATTATTGCAAAATTACATTCTGCTCCACTGCAGAAGAGGTATGACAGTCTACTACAACATTCTTGGTCTTATGAAAATTCAGGTTTCACTGAGCAGTTGGATTTCAATTAAAGCCACAGGAGGTTAGCCTAGAGCCAATAGGTAATTAGAGTAAGGTAACAGGGCTACTATCCAAAACATAAAGTGGACAGCAAATGTAAGCCAATTATGAGGTTTAAAAGGGACAACACACCAAGATGACAATGTTGTACTGTGCCACAGAATTTGTACCTTGGGTCTAACCCTATGAAAATTCTTTCATCTGGTAGGAAAGAAAGACCGGACAGCACTATCTAGTGAGGTTTATATATTTTGAGGAAGTTTCATACAGAATCTTGCCACATACAATATATATGTACTTTTTAGCAGCGGTATCTTCTAAGCACTTCCCACTGCTTAGTTTGCCCTACTCCTTAGCTACTAAGGGAATTATTTTTTTTCCTAAATCTGAAATCAAATCAAACCTGGAGTCAGCCCTGATGAAAGTGCAGACATGACAGAGAAACATCTCCTTACCACTAAGAAGTACTTGATTCCATGATGTGTCCTCTCCTCCAATCTTTTTAAAGCTATTAATATCAAAAGCAATGCATCTTGTCAATCTACCAGTTCTGCAGATTTATAATTAAGAACAAGAAAGTGAATTTCAGTTCTGCAGTGAGAAAAACCCTATTAAAATGCACCAAAAACATCCTGACAATAATCTTGCCATCTTGCCATCCACATACTTTACATTTATTGTATAGCTCTTGCTATACTGAGCTGATTTGTTTTATTATATACAAAAGACTAATGGTGTCATTCTACAGCAGCTATAGAAGCAAAAGCTGACATGGGCAATGAGGTTTCCTCCTAGCCACATAGTGCCTGTGAATGCAAGTTGTTATACTTTTCTTCTTCTTTTTAAACGGAATCTGAGCCTTGCTGGATGTCAAAAGTGGATTTGGCTCTCGTTCTCTGTGCTTTCAGTTCCTTGAAAAGTCCCAGGGAATTTGAAATGTTTGTCATTAATTTAAAAGGACTTAGAGCAGTGGCATGGGTTAATGGGTTCAGCAGGAAATAATGTAATGTCATTACAATACATCATCACAATTCCCAGTGTTCCTGTTCTGTTTCTTCACCACAGCTGCTGGTGGCATTGATGTAATCTTTCATGATTCACAAACTGTTTTTATAGCATGGAATTGAATTCTAAATCAGAACCCAAACAGCCATAGAAGGAACACATTTCTTCAAAACTTGCCCAGACTGCTTGTATACTTACAACTGAGTGACATTTTACATTATAAACAGAGAGGGAAATGCAAGAGAAATATTGTAATATCCCAAAGGTAAAAAGGTAAAGGTCCCCCCACACATGCGTGCTAGTCGTTTCCGACTCTAGGAGCCAGTGCTCATCTCCGTTTCAAAGCCGAAGAGCCAGCGCTTGTCCGAGGACATCTCCGTGGTCATGTGGCCGGCATGACTAGACGCCAAAGGCGCACGGAACACTGTTACCTCCCCACTGTAGTGGTTCCTATTTTTCTACTTGCATTTCTAGGTGTTTTCGAACTGCTAGGTTGGCAGAAGCTGGGACGAGTAACAGGCGCTCACTCTGTTACGCGGCACTCGGGATTAGACCCGCCAAACGGCCGACCTTCTGATCGACAAGCTCAGCGTCCTAACCCACTGAGCCATCGCACCCCGTCAATATCCCAAAAGGACCCAATATAATAACAAAATCATCTAAAAGTATAAACATATACAGTAGATGGGTTCTGTCAGGATACCCAAAACTAGCAACAATGCATTGCATTATACTGAATGCAACACATTTCTTGAAAATTCCAAGTATTATACAGGGAAAACACTTGGAATGTCTTGCTAGTTTTATCCAGCCTCTTTTCTGTCTCTCAAAATTCTTGAGATGTCTTGCTTTGAAACATACTTGAAGTGAGAAGTGATGACAACTTAAGTAGCTGCAGTTGCCCTCTGTCCCCTCCTTCCATTTAAACAGATGTTCAGTGGCTTACATTATTTTATAATGTCTTGCTTAAGGAGTCTGGTCCAGGTTCATCTTTCTTAGGCACAGTTTTATCTATAGTTTCATACAAAAGAAGGCTAATGCTTAGAGGGAATGAAATAGGGAAAGCATGCATAACATGCAGTGGTGGGATTCAAATATGTGAACAACCGGTTCTCTGTGTGGATGCCGCTTCCAGAAGTCTGTTCTGGGCCTGGACAACAAAAAATAGCTACTGCTTCTGCCGAACTGGTGCAAACTGGCTGAATCCCACCACTGATAACATGGCTTCTAGAGTTTTTTCTAACTCCTGAATAATAGCAAGTGCTCTTCAAGAAGGACTACTTGTCAAGAAAAGTCAATTGTCCAAGGAGACTGCAGGGTTTAGAAGTGAAGAAATCAGCAATATTCCAAATTGTTACCTAGCTGTTCTTACACAGGGACATTAAAGGAGATCCTTTTATAGCGTGTGTGTGTTTGTGTGTGCAACTCAATCCCAGCCAGATTCTGTCTATTTTTAACTTGATGTTTCATTTGCCAGCTTCTCCTCACAGACAAAATGTGATCCTGTTCTATCAATTAGAGTTTTCCTGCTGATGGACAGACAAATCCTGAGTTCATCATTTATAGAATTTCTTTCCAATGTTTTGTTGAGTTGAACAACAACCACAGATAAAGGGAAGGAAAAAAACAATAATTGCTTACCACATCAAATTTTACCAATATGGGAAAATAACTGTGGAGTCAACTTTTAGATGTTGTAAAGTTTAAGGTAATTAAACAAAGTTTTTTAATGCTATTACCATTATCCTCAAAATAATCTACATTCCATATTCACAACAGAAAGCTTAAATTATAGTAGAAACACTCACAATATAGCAGATTATTTCCCTGCTCTAATATGTCTCTCTGGTGCATGTACAGCATGTGTTTGAGAAACTATGGAGAAATAGTTTAAAATATATCTGAAACTTGGAGTAGGATCAACTTACACTAACAAACCCACAGTCATAAGTGTATTTCAACTAGGATTTATTGTTTCAAGCCTAGTTTATTTGCAAAGAACAAATCCAGGATTTGAATATTGTTGAAGTATCTGTTGTTGGTTTTTAATCCAGAATTCCTAATCAATAGTTATTTAAAAGGCTTATATGTGAACATATCTCCATTTAGCATTCCTGTGCATTACTGAACAATACCTTAATATTAAAAAAATATATCTTTACCATTATTAATAATCAAGATTTTTGCCATTTAAAGTTCAAATATATAGTGAAAACATAACATCCTTGGGGGGGAAGCTATATTTGACTATGTAATTTAGACCATGCTTTAATGATTCCATTTCAAATTGTAATTTCACATCATAGTATGGAGCCATTCTTTCACTTGTTAACATCTTGAGATATGGAGCTCAGTAATAGTTCAGAAAAGTAAACCACTCTTGAGCAATAAGACAGTTAAGAATTAAGAAAATTAAATTGGGTGCCAATATCATGATTGCATGGGCATGTAACTGTGAAAGACCAGAAGCTGAAGAAATAAGACTCTCAGATATGCTCAGCTCAGTGGCTGTAGGAATTAAGGGAAGCAACAAATAATCTTCTTGTTAGACAACTTGGTGGCAGTAGGAAAATCAGAACCAGAGTTCTAGTTCTAGAAAGAAAGAGATTCATTCCAAAGAATAGAGAATCAAGACATAAATCTTCAAAAAGTTAGGGAAAAGTGTAAAACAGAGCTCTATACACACACATTGAGCCACACACATATGCACACACATACACACACCTTCATGCATATAAAGGAGAGAAGGAGAAGTTTAGCTGGGAAGCATGGCCAGGGAAGGGAGAAAAATGAAGACTTCGCCTAAAATAGCATTTCTCAACCTTGGCAATTTAAGATTTGTGGACTTCAGTTCCCAAAATTCCCCAGACACAATGGCAGAAAGAGGCAGCCTAAGGAAACGAAGGAAATGAAAAACAAAGTTTTAAATTAAGGGAAGGATAAACCTATTTAAAAAGTAGAAGGGTGAAAGGTAAGAGGTTTTTCTCCCTTCAGCACTTTGCCCAGAGGAGAATCCATTCCCTGCCGCTAAGGGTAAGGTGGGTCTTAGGGAGTGAAAAGTGCTGAGGAGTATCAGTTGACAGCTTAAGCAAAAGTGGAAAGAGAGAGCCTGTCAATTTCATTAATGAAAACATCACCCGGTGAATTAGCCAAGGGAGAACTGAGGCCTGAAGGGCTGAGAGCAGAAATGGATCAGATTCAGGTGAGCCAGAGGAGAGGGTATCTTATTCAGAAGGCAAGATTAAGAGTGCATGTCTAGGCAGTTAGATATTTTCCTTATTTGATTTGCAGTGAAAGGAAGGAAATGATAATAATAATAATAATAATAATAATAATAATAATAATAATAATAATAATAATAATAATAATAATAAGAAGAAGAAGAAGAAGAAGAAGAAGAAGAAGAAGAAGAAGAAGAAGAAGAAGAAGAAGAAGAAGAAGAAGAAGAAGGAAGGGACCTTGGAGGTCATCTAGTCCAACCCCCTGCTCAGGCAGGAAACCCTATACCATTTCAGAAAAATAGCTGTCCAGTCTCTTCTTAAAAACTTCCAGTGTCGGAGAATTCACCACTTCTGGAGGCAGGTTGTTCCACTGGTTAATTGTTCTAACTGTCAGGAAGTTTCTCCTTAGTTCTAGGTTGCTTCTCTCTTTGACTATTTTCCATCCATTGCTTCTTGTCCTGCTTTCAGGTGCTTTGGAGAATAACTTGACTCCCTCTTCTTTGTGGCAGCCCCTGAGATATTGGAACACTGCTATCATGTCACCCCTCACCCTTCTCTTCGTTAAACTACACATACCCAATTCCAGCAACCGTTCCCTATATGTTTTAGCCTCCAGTCCCCCAATCATCTTTGTTGCTCTTCTCTGTACCCTTTCTAGAGTCTTGACATCTTTTTTACATCGTGGTGACCAAAACTGGATGCAGTATTCCAGGTGTGGCCTTACCAAAGCATTGTAAAGTGGTATTAGTACTTCACTTGATCTTGATTCTATCCCTCTGTTAGTGCAGCCTAGCACTGTGTTGGCTTTTTTGGCAGCTGCAGCACACTGCTGGCTCATATTGCTTTCCATTGTTCACAAGAACTTGAAAATGTGTGGACTTCAACTTCCAATTCCCTAGCCATGTGAAGGATGTTGCTGAAGGCTGGGGAGGTAGTGTGCTAGGCTACAGTGAAGTGGCAGTTTCCCAAGAAGGAGGGAGCACATTCCAAGGAAGAGCATGAAACAAGAGGCAACACAGCCCAGAGATGGGTAGAAGACAGAGAGAGTTGGCATAACCACACCCTAGAAGCAGCCAGGATATATCTTTGGAGGGAGAGTAGTAAAGTTTTAATCTGGTAAGATCCTGTCAATTGGATATAATCAAATGAACTGAAGTTTGGCTGCATAATTTTATGCCTTCTTGGACTAGGCTTGACAAGCCAGCATGCTTGGGAATGGGAACCATTTGATAACATACTTGTTTAATATAAATTCTAAAGGACTTGAAAATATAATTGTTTGGGGCATCTCTAAGGAGGACCAGACCCATGAAGTCAGAACCACCTTCAAAAGCTGAAAATAGCTAAATCTTCCATTCTTATGGTCATTTTTGTTAGGAAATACAATGTTTGTAAGGAAATATTAAAATTGATCTAACTTATGAAACTGCCTTGAACTGACTGTACTGAAAGTAATAGTAAGCAATCCATGTTTTATTATGTTCTTACAGCATTTTGTGTATTTTTAAATGCTCAAATCAAAATAAATGTGAAATAAACCTGGATGATTTTTTAAAAACATGGATGGAAATTTCAGATATTAGTAAAAATATTTCCTTAATGTAGCACTTGGAAAATGTGCATCAATGATTTTTGTTTTCATTTTAACAAAATAATTATTAAAATAACCACAAAATATGATTAAATACTTTAAAAGTTATTAGGTATAGACAGGCAACATACGTTAGTACAGTTCTGACATCATCCAGAAATCTTGGCCAAAGGAAATAATTGTGGAAATTGAACCATATCTGAAAGATGTCAGATTATTTGTTCCTGATGGCAGAGAACAGATGTTCAGGTTTAGCCCCTATGGTTACTAAGCAACATAAAGCTTTGCTTTCTCTTTTTGTTTGTTCAATATATCAACACATTCTACCTGCTCCACTTCATCTCTCAACTTTTGTAGTGCAAGTGAGTACCGTATTTTCCAGCGTATAAGACGACTGGGTGTATAAGATGACCCCCTACATTTCCTGTTAAATTATAGGGTTTGGGCTATACTCGCCGTATAAGACTACCCCTCTTCCAACGCACACCAAATAAAAATTAAAAAACATCAGATTTGATTTTAATATGGTAATTTTAATTCAAATGCTTATGACATGCAGGTACTTAGTAGGAAAACTGTCACTTATAAACATAAGGCTGTTTGTCATCAAACATGTAAACATAAAACAGTGCAAGTGGATTAAACTTTTCCTAAGTCTCTCTAAAGCTTTCCCTGCGCAGACCAAATGGGATATCCACTCCAGGTTTTCCAGCCAGCCCGCCCAGTTCCTGAGTCAAATGTGTCCTTAGAGCTAAGCAGCTGCTCTGACTGCTGCATTCCCCACCTGCCTTTCAAGTTGGGATAGACTGCAGCTGCTCTTCAACTTTAGAAGGAAAGACGCCCAGACCCCAGCCTGTAAAAAATCACAGACTGCAGCTTCTTCTCCAATTGGTCCCGCTTTCCCTGCGCAGACCAAATGGGAAATCCGCTCCAGGTTTTCCAGCCAGCCCTGTCCCTAAATTTTCAGCACCCGGCGTATAAGACGACCCCTGACTTTTGAGAAGATTTTCATGGGTTAAAAAGTCATCTTATACACAAAAAATACAGTATATTCTGTCCAGGTTATTTTAGCTGATAGTGCCTTCCAAACTGCATCTAAGAAGATTCCAGTATCTCTTTCTAAGATGGAGATTGGATACTGGGGTGGAGGGTGGGTATCCATATTAGAAGATTGGAGAGGGTAATACTGGGGGTTAGAGGATTTCTAGGCCTTTGGTATTCAGGAATGATAAACAGAAGAGTCGACTGGTAAATATTTCCACCATTTTTTGCTCTGTGTGGAGAAGAATGTGAGAAGAGAGTATAAAGCAAGCCAAGGTACCAGAATATGTTTGGAACTTGGGGAGAAAAAAAATGGTTTACCAACAATGCCCCAGATCTAGATGTTTTTTTTTAACTTTAAGTATGACAGTCCAGCTCTGCATCCAGCAGCATTTGTACGAAATCATGTTATCTTGAGACAAGGGACTTTCCTACTTTGCCCACTGTTGATAAATGCAGCATTCTTTGAACACTACAAGGATTGCTAGCTGTCTTTTTATTAAAAGATCCCTAGCTCTTTCAAACAAAATCTGTACAATTCAGGGCTAA
The DNA here is from genome assembly GCF_947247035.1 of Vipera ursinii. Taxonomy (NCBI): domain Eukaryota; kingdom Metazoa; phylum Chordata; class Lepidosauria; order Squamata; family Viperidae; genus Vipera; species Vipera ursinii. The sequence goes on along the minus strand of NC_139516.1, from coordinate 136,045,433 downwards.
AGGGTTTTGTGTTTCATCTGAAACCAATTTATAAACCATCATATTCTATTTATTTCAACTTCTTTTGATTAAAGCAATTACTTTAAACTTCAAAGGCAGAGGCTTTATCTTTAACAAAGGTGAATATCACTGTGTCATAAAGACATGCTCTTCCATTTCCTTTTATTTGCACAATCTGATCTATAAATCAGCCATAAGTCTAACTTTTCTATTGTGCCAAATTAATAGCAAGCAATCAATTTTTTATTATTATGTTCTTTCTTCTTTTTAAAAAGTGTTCCACATATTTGAATCTGGAAATTCAACTATTATGGAAAACTTTTCTCTAGATCAAGGGTGTCAAAGTCAATTTCATTGAGGGCCGCATCAGCATTGTTGCCCTCAGGGGGCTGGGTGGGTGTGGCCTGGGTGGGTGTGGCCTACTGGGTGGGTGTGGCCAGCTCTACATTGTTCGTATCAAGGGTGCCTATGGGGGCCTGGGCAGGAGTGGGACAGATCTGAGGGTCTCTGGCAGGAGGAGGGTCTCTGGGCCAGGGCCAAGGCAGTGGGGGCCGTTCCCTCACTGTTTCCAGGATGGCTTCGCGGGCCACATGAAACCACTTCATGGGCTGGATCTGTCCCCCGGGCCTTGTGTTTGACATGTCTGCTCTAGATGCTATACCTAAGTACTGAATTGTTGCCATGAAAACCCTCTCAAATATTACTTTTAATTAATGTTTAAATAATTATATTAAATTATCCACCTCAGGATTAGACTCACAAAGACTATATATAATTGTGTGAAAATGTTGGAAGATGAAGTATAGATCTAGAGAATTTATTTTATTCTTAGAGCTACATATCAATTAGGAAAACATTTCCTCAGTTTGTATTTTCAATTTTTTTTTAAAAAAAAATGCCTGTTGACATATTGGCTATTCCACCTTAGTGTCACCAGCAATTTGAATAAATGACCTCTTTGACCACCTTAATCCAGGCCATTGATCAAAATGTTCAATGTCCTAAATAAAATCTTTCAGCTTTTGGCTTAAACATTATTTATTTATTTATTTATTTATTTATTTATTTATTTATTTATTTATTTATTTATTTTTGGGACTTAGATGCCGTCCTATCTCCCGAAGGACTCAGGGCGGCTAACAACAATAAAAACAACAATACAAAAGTTAAGAGAAATTAAATAAACAGCCCCAAAATAAATTAACTAAACAATTAAAAATTAAAACATTTTAAAAACCCGTCGTCAGTCCAGGTCAGCCTGATGAAAAAGGAAAGTTTTGAGGTTGCGGCGAAAGGACCTGAGATCTGGGGCTATCCGGAGCTCAAGGGGGAGTTGGTTCCACAGGGCTGGCGCTCCCACAGAGAAGGCCCTCCCCCTGGGGGTCGCCAGCCAACATTGTCTAGCGGACGGCACGCTGAGGAGGCCCTCTCTGTGTGAGTGCACTGGGAGATGGGAAGTCATCCCCGGCAGCAGACGGTCCTGCAAATATCCCAGGCCTAGGCCATGTAGGGCTTTAAAGGTAAGTAACAGCACCTTAAATCTCACCCGAAAGACAACCGGCAACCAATGCAGCTCACGCAGGAGGGGTGTAATATGGGAGTGTCGGGATGCTCCCATCACTACCCACGCAGCCGTGTTCTGCACTAGCTGGAGCCTCCGGGTGGCCTTCAAGGGCAGCCCCATGTAGAGAGTATTGCAGTAATCTATCCGGGAGGTAACGAGTGTATGAGTGAACGTACATAGGTCATCTCGGTCCAGATAAGGGCGCAACTGGCGCACCAGGCGAACCTGGGCAAATGCCCCCCTGGCCATGACTCCAATATGATCTTCAAAACTGAGTCATGAGTCCAGGAGGACACCTAAATTGCATGCTCTATCAACGGGAGGTAACACCTCTCCTCCCATAACCAAAGATGGAACCTCTTGGACAAGTCGAGATGCCGGTACGTAAAGCCACTCAGTCTTGGCCGGGTTGAGCTGGAGCCTGTTCTTCCCCATCCAAATTTTCCCTTTCTTCCTTTTACCATACTTTTTGTGTGAGTGTGTGTTTGTGTGTGTGTGTGTCTGTCTGTCTGTCTGTGTGTCTGTGTGTGATGTTTGCATCAAATTTTATAACTATTATCTAGAATCTATCTTCTGAGGTAGTGCAAAAATCATAAAATAAAATAATAAATAAAGTAAAATGAATGTGGGATTTAAACCCTGTTTAAGAGAGTGACAGTTTCATGTCATTCCAATGACATTCATTGGCCAAGAAACAAGGTGATTCTAAATTACTGCAGTCTCTGGAAATTACATAATTGCTAAATAATAATAATAATAATAATAATAATAATAATAATAATAATAATAATAATAATAATAATAATAATAATAATAATGACAATCATCATCATCATCATCATCATCATCATCTGAAGAAATTGTTGCAATACCTGAACAAACTGACCAATAAACTAACCAACCAGCGGAAGAAGCCACCACACAGGATGAAGATTCCCCTGTGGAACAACTCGAAAGTGTCGAGCTAAGTAATCTAGCAAAAATGCTGAAAGAAAAGATTGAAAACCACATCAAAGAAAACACAGAAAAAGACTGCCTGCCCTCTGTGAAGTGCATAGCAAACGAGTGAAAGATCTACTAAATGCTGTGAACAACATTTTAACTTCCATCCCATCCAGCACACTGTATGAAACAAACCAACTAATGTACAGTACAGCCGCCATTATAACTGCAGAATTGGGTTATAAAATGCCAAAAAAGAAACCCACTGGAACACCAAAGTGGAAAATTTGACTTGAAAATAAAATAAAAAAAACTACGAAGAGATGTCAGCAAATTGAAATACCGGTACTTGAAAGAAGGAACACTAAAGAACGAAAAGCTGAAAAGTAGTTTATACAAAAAATATAACCTGGAGGAAAAAACAATAACAGAAATCATGGAAAACCTAAAACAGTGTGTAATAGCAACAGCAAAGAAAATTGAAAGATATGAAAGACAAGTAAAACAATATCGTGAAAACGTCCAGTTCAGAAGAAAACAGCACCTCTTCTATTGGTCACTTGATGAAAATAAAGTCCAAACTACTGTTCTACCATGTAAAGAAAAAACCTTAAACTTTTGGAAAGAACTGTGGGAAAACCCAGTGGAACATAATATAACTGCCTCCTGGATCAAAGATATCCAAAAACAAGCAACACAAAACAAAATGGAGAATATTGTAATAACCACTGATATGTTGCAAAACAAGTAAAGAAGGTCAAGAACTGGAGTGTACTTGGCCTGGACGAGCTGCATGGATACTGGTTGAAACACCTCACCAGCCTCCATCACCGCATGGCCACTCAGTTTGATGAAATGCTTCAAAATGCCACATGAAAAATGGTTAACAGCTGGTCGAACATACTTGATAATGAAAGACCCTGAAAAGAGCACAGAACCAAGCAACTACTGCCCAAATACTTGTCTGCCAACAATGTTCAAACTTTTTACAAGAATACTGGCAAATTCAGTATTCAATCATCTGAAGGAAAACAATTTGTATCCAGCAGAACAAAAAGGAAATTATAAAAAATCAAGAGGAACAAAAGATCAGCTGCTCATTGACAAAATGGTACTTTAAAATGCAAAATGATGAAAAAGAAATTTAAATATGGTGTGGATTGATTACAAGAAAGCATTTGACTCATTACCCCACAGTTGGATTAATGCGTGCTTTTGAAAACTTTGGAATCAGCAAAAACATCTGCACATTTTTGAAAGCAAATATGCAAAAATGGAAAACAGTTCTAACAGCAAATGGGGAGAACATTGGTGAAGTCAACATCAGATGAGGAATTTTCCAAGGGGACTCACTTTCACCATTACTGTTCAACATCACATTAATTACATTAACAATAATATTATGAAACACAAAACTGGGATACCACATCTCAAGGCAGCATGGCAAGATAAACCATCTACTATACATGGATGACTTAAAACTGTATGCGAAAAGCCACACTGAATTTGAATCAATACTTAACGCAGTTCAACTGTTTAGCAGCGACATCAGAATGGACTTTGGACTTGGAAAATGTGCTATATTATCCATGCAATGAGGAAAAATGGGAAAAATAGAAGGAATAGAACTGTGAAATGGAAGTATTATGAAAGCACTAGCAAAGGATGATGATTACAAATACCTAGGCATATTGGAAGCAGATAACATCTTGAATGGAAATTCAAAGAGTCAATACAAAAGGAATATATCAGAAGAGTCCACAAAATACTAAAATCAAAGCTGAATGGTGGAAATATAATTAAAGCCATTAATACATGGGCAGTCCCAGTGATACTCTACCCAGCTGGAATTGTCAACTGGACATTGGCTGAATTGGAACACCTAGACCGGAAAATGCCAAAACTTTTGAACATGCACCATGCTCTACATCCACGAAGTGACATCAACATATTGTACCTGCCAAGAAGAATAGGGGGCAGAGGGCTACTGCAAATCCACCAAACTGTAGAAGAACAAAAACGAAGTTGAAACTGTTTCACATTTAATATGTGAATGCAGCAAAATCGCACAAACTGATTACAAAGCTAGACATGACCGAGTTGCTAAACTAATCCACTGGGTATTGTGTAAAAAATACAACTTTCCTGTGTCCGAAAAGTTGTGGGAACATAGGGTGGAAAAAGTTGTTGAGAATGAGAGGGTGAAGATCTTGTGGGACTTCCGAATACAGACAGATCGCCATTTGGAACACAACACGCCAGATATCACAGTTGTAGAGAACCGAAGCATACAGCAGATTGATATCACTGTTCCAGGAGATGCCAGAGTCAAAGAAAAAGAACTGGAAAAAAATATAAAATACCGCAACCTGGCCATCGAAATTGCCCGATTATGGATGAAATACATAACAGGGATACCCATTGTCATCGGGGCACTGGGAACTATGTCCAAAAACTTTGCAAAACACATCAAGAAATTGCAGCTTCCTGCAATAACTCCAGCAAAGCTACAAAAAACTGCACTTCTCGGAACATCTTACATCTTAAGGAGATACTTGGTTGATACCTAGGTTGCTGCAGCAACCTGTGTCAACCATTAGTGCCAGTCAGTTTGAGTGTTCAGTTGACTGAGTTTCATGTTTTATGAATAAAAGATTATTATTATTATTATTATTATTATTATTATTATTATTATTATTATTATTATTATTATTATTTACAGATACAGATAGTGCATTGTGACTTATAATGATACAACAATTTAGTTTTTTCATGTACATGAGAGTATTAAATAATCAGATTAGAAATCATAAATGTTTACAGGTGATTATTTTTTTTAAAAAAATCCTTTCCTACAGGAAAGGAAGCAGTGAAGCTAGGAAAGGAAAACAACTTAGCTGGATCAGACAGATGGGGCACACCTCCACACCATTAGGACTGTGAAAGACATGGACATTTTCTTCTTGTTTAGCCAATTCATAGATATGTTGCACATGTAATGCAACAACATGAGGGGCCCAACTCTTGTCCTGTTTTCCTATTTTGCATCCAAAATATAGGTGGTATGCCTTTGTTTTTTACCACTGCCATCATACTGCACTTTTGAGATGCAAATTTAACCTCACCATAAATGTAGCAGAGGTTCTCTGTATTGTTTACACAGTTTTGAGGTATCTTGGCTTCTGAGGGAAAATATCACACAATTATTCCTTGGAAATGTTAGGCAATGACACTTTCACAAGGCACCACATGTAACTGTGTGATGCATAGATCTGACCAAGACAAATGTACCTTGCAATAAAATAACAATAAATTACAGTTAGGTAATAATCTTTAGTCTCAAAGTGAAAATAAATTTATACACTTCCACGTGGTACCATTTTAATTGTTCTGCCATACTTCATTGAGAAGTTAAGAGGCATCACAATCATTAGACACCTCCCTCCCTTGTAAGCAAATATACTCACCTGTGTATAAATCTTTATTGTGAAATATCTTGAAAACGTTAGCCAAGCAGTACCTTCCTTACCTGTTTTCTCATTCATTTAATAAAAATATGTAAGAATTAATACATTTTACCTTGGAGGTTGAAAATTGCCCAACATTTGTAGACCAGTGATCAAATGCCTTGATTTTGTGGCTCTTGTTATGACAGTCCAGTGAAGGATACAATGTTCATGACTATACAATACCTAATGTCTGTTCATAATAACATCTTAAAGAAGGACTATTGGATTTTTACAGTGAAAACAGCATAAAGATTTGTGGGCTTCTTAAAATTTAACACCTTCATTATGGCATAATTTTTTAAAATGGCATTATGCAATGAAGCAGTCTAGAGTTTTCAAAACCAGTTGCCATCAATAAATCAAAGCTTATAAATTAGGATTCAAGATACCATAAGAGTGTTTGATCTGTTCACAATACTATTAATTGAGACAGTCAGTGTAAACTAAAACTAGGATTTCACTCAGTAAAACAGAAATGGGGATATTTTTTTTTTTAAATGCTTTCCCTCAAATTACAGGGTAACATTCTGGGTAAGGATGGGGGTAAGTATTATTGTCCACATCCTTATGAACTTTGATCTCTATCAAAGCATTGTTTCTATATATTTCAATTAGTCCCAATAAATGGTCCTTTTTGGGTGGCAATGAACCTAATAGACTTATACACCACTTCACAGTGCTTTACAGCCTTCTCTAAGTGGTTTACAGAGTCAACGTATTGCTCCCAACAATCTGGGTCCTCATTTTACCAACCTCGGAAAGATGGAAGGCTGAGTCAACCTTGCACCGGTGGGAATCAAACTGCTGCCAGTTGGCAGAATTAGCCTGCAATACTGCATTCTAACACTCTGCCATCACGGCTCTTGAGTAATGAATATTTTGGTGAGGGCAGAATGCTATATCAGTGCAGCAAAAGATATGCAAGTCTGCATGTATACAACAACACATCACCAACGAGTAGGACATGATTGTCCTATCACCAAAGGTTTACTATAAGAATCTTTACAGCTTTCTTAGCCACATGATACATTTTTTTTCTATCGAGATCCATTTCCACCTTTGTTTTCAATACGTCTGTTTCCATATAATTGTAACTTTGAAATAATGACAGGGGGGAAAAGGAATATTTCAAAATAAAAAGCTAATGAATGCTGATAGGCCCTTTAATGAAAGTGTGTCAATGTTTATTGATAAGTATTGTCTGACCCAACTGGCTTATGAGCAGCCATTATCATGTGGCATTGTTCACATCCAAAGAAGACCCCACATTCAAAGGGCCACCTATTGTAACTCAAAGAAAGCAACTTGTTTTAAAATATAACAGGATCAGTAGCCAGGAGCTGTTGCTCAGGAACCTTTTCCCAGTATTAAATTCTCTCAAGGAATATATATAGAACCAAAAGTCTTGGTTTCTGAAACTAGTTCACAAGTTATATAAAAAAGTAGTGCAACCATTTGTCATCGGCACTGACACTATCTCCAAGGAAATATTTGATTTCAAACATATCAAAAGTTTGACTTTGATGACCCAGATTTCTTCTTTTCTTTTCTTCTTTTTTTTACGTACAAGCCACAATATCATGAGCCTGTTGCAATTTGATTGTGCTTCCAAACTCACTACAATTACTTTATTTACCATATAGGCATACCTACTCATGAGGATATTTAATTTCTATAATGAGCAACATTATGCAAAGGGTATGAATTAGTAAACAACAGACATAGGATGCAGGTGATCATCAGATGTAGAGAGCCAGGAAAATGAATTTGGAGACACTATTTAGAGACAGTTATACCAACATGTACAAAGACATGTGCCCAGCCCAGGAAACCTGCAAGGTTTTTATTATTATTATTATTATTATTATTATTATTATTATTATTATTATTATTATTATTATTATTGTTGTTGTTGTTTTTGTTGTTGTTGTTGTTATTGTTGTATTATTATTATTATTATTATTATTATTATTATTATTATTATTATTATTATTAAAAAAAGGATTCAGACTATCCTCGACTCCCCAACTTCCAAATTTCCCAGGCTTCCTCAATATTCTAAACTTGAGGAGACAGTTTGTTGATCTGCTCAGCTTCATATAACTGATACCAGGAAAGCTCATGAATACTGTACATCTGTCATAGCTTTCATCATTGAAACTTTCACAGAGCCCTTTTAATAAAACAAAGAAAGAATAGACTATGCCACAAACCACAATCATGTCCACATCACAGTGAAACATTCTCGGCTAATGATAATAAACCAATTCCAGTGAGTTTCGGCATCTTTGGATCAATAAGCCACAAGCTCTATTTTCCCGGCTCACGCTATTCTGTACAAGCTAAGATCTCTAAACCAAATATAACCTTGTTAGTAAATGTATTGTTGCTATAAGGTAAGACCTAGGAGAGACATCAGGGTTTTTTACCTACCTATTTGCTGACAGTATAATGAAGTCAAGTTTAAAAAAAAAAAAGGAACAGTGACAAAACAGTAATTTGACTAGCAGAAGAGACAGAGAATAAATGCAAACGCAAAGGATAAAAGACAAGGAACTTAAGCCAAAGTGATTTGCAGAATTCAATATTTTAAAATCAAACACTGCAAGGCCTAGTCTGTGCAGACCTGAGCTGTCAAATTTACATAAGCTTTCATAGGAGATGAAAATACAAAATATTGAAAATGAAAGTGAAGGCTAAGCCAGTCCCCACTTGACTGTTTGAGTGTATTGTAGAAAGGCTTCATCCTGTTCAAAGGGGACTGGACATTGGAGGACAGGGCTAAGAAATGGATAAGGAAAGTCTGAAACTTTAGCTTATTTCCCATCATATTTTGCTTACTGACTGGAAAAAGTTTGTTTGTTTGCTTGTTTAGCTCCCCTGAGGAGCTTACAAGTTATACTTGAATATGATCAGTCTCTTGATACATCAATAATTTGCTTCCTTCTACATAGGGCATTGTTTTTCAGTTGACCAAAATGAATGCCCTATTCAAATTACTCCAGTTTACCAAAGGCAATACAACACAGAAATGCTCTCATTTGAGTAGACAACATTTAGCTTCTTCAGAGACTGCCATGTTGGTATAAAAATAACTACATTAAACAATTATGTGACAAGAGTGCTCTGTTTCCCCACCAAGCTCACTTTTGTGTGTGTGTTTTTTTAAAAAAAGTTTAAAAATAAGCCTTTGGTTCTTCTTTCCATACAGGACTGCTTTAATGACATGTCATTTGGCAAGTGAGTACCCCAGAGGGAATTCCTGTGAAAGCTGAGCCACATGTTCAAGAGACTCACCTGGGCAGCTTTTTCTGACAGTGCAATTTAAGAATGAAACACAGATTAAACATGTTGCTCATTAAATTTTTCCTTTGGAGGTTTCTGAAGTGAATCTGAATTAGGAGTCCTCCGTAGCTATATTTTATTTAAATTTCAGAATTATACCCAGGACCCTTTGTGTACTGTTTCTTATAGCTTTCGGCTCCTTTCTGTTCCCTTTTGGACCAAGATATATATAATAAAAGGGACGCGGTGGCTCAGTGGGTTAGGACGCTGAGCTTGTCGATCAGAAGGTCGGCAGTTTGGCGGGTCGAATCCCAAGTGCTGCGTAACAGAGTGAGCGCCTGTTACTCGTCCCAGCTTCTGCCAACCTAGCAGTTCGAAAGCACGTCAAAATGCAAGTAGAAAAATAGGGACCACTACGGTGGGAAGGTAACAGCGTTCCGTGCGCCTTTGGCGTCTAGTCATGCCGGCCACATGACCATGGAGACGTCCTTGGACAAGCGCTGGCTCTTCGGCTTTGAAACGGAGATGAGCACCGGCCCCTAGAGTCGGAAACGACTAGCACACATGTGCGGGGGAACCTTTACCTTTACCTTTATATATAATAAAGTATCATAATGACCACCAAGAAATAAACTCCAATACTGGTATGGGGGCTGCAATTGAATTGCATGAAGATGTATTATTGCATAGTGTTTTACTGCTGTGCATAAGTACCCAGGTGCATCATTGAAACACCACATATATTGGCAATCCTTCAGACAATCGTATTTTTTTTAAAATTCCATTTATATCCCGCCCTTCTCCAAAGACTCAGGGCGGCTTACAAGCTTAGCAGTAGCCTTCATTCTATGTATATGCCTGCTTATTAGGGCTTTCACACACACCCCAAGCGGCATTATTACAAAGTCAGCTTAATTGCCCCCAACAATCTGGGTCCTCAGTTTACCTACCTCGGAAGGATGGAAGGCTGAGTCAACCTTGAGCCTGGTGGGATGCGAACCTGCACTAATTCCAGGCAGCTGGTGTTACTTAAGGAAGGGAAGGGGGAGGGGAGGGGAGAGTTGGGGAGGTTTGGGGAGAGGGGAGGGGGATGGAAGGGGTTTTGTATTTAAAATGTACTGTAAAACTTTTTAATAAAAAAAAGAAAAGAAAGTATTCAGACCCCCTTCACTTTTGTCATTTTTGTTATACTGCAGCCTGATTCTACAGTTGTTGAAATTGATTTTTTTCTCATTAATCTACATTCAGTACCCCATAATGACAAAGTGGAAACAGAATTTTAGAAATGTCTGTAAATTTATTAAAAAGAAAAACTTGAAATATCACATTGGCATACAGTAAGTATTCAGATCCTTTACAAGAACACTTGAAATTTAGCTTAGGTGCCTCCCATTTCTCTTGGACATTGCTGACATGTTTCTACACCTTGATTGGAGTCAACCTGTGGTAAATTAAATTGATTGGACATGATTTGGAAAGGCACACACCTCTCTATAGAAGGGCTCACAGCTGGTAATGCATACTGTAGCAGAGCAAAAGCTATAAGGTCAAAGGAGAGAGTTTGAAATAATCCTGTCTTTACAAAGCTGAGAGACAGAATTATTACAAGGCACAGATATGGGAAAAGCTACAATAAAATTTCTGATACACTGAAGTTTCCTAACAGCACAGTGGCCACCATAATTCTCAAATGGAAGAAGTTTGGCATAACCAGGATTCTTTCAAGAGCTGGTCACCTAGTCAAAATGAGCAATCAGGGAAGAAGGGCCTTAGTAAGAGAGGTGACCAAGAACCTGATGATCACTGATTGAGCTCCAGAGATCCTGTGTGGAGATGGGACACAGTTCCAGGACAACCATAACTGCAGCCTTCCACCAATTTGGGCTTTATACCAGAGTGGCTATGCAGAAGCTTCTCCTCAGTGCAAAGCACATGAAAGCCTGGTTGAGTTTTCAAAAAGCCACCTGAGGGATTCTCAAACTGTGAGGAACTAGATTCTCTGATCTGATGAAACTAAGATTGAACTGTTTGGCCTCAGTTATAAACATTATGCCTAGAGGAAACCAGGCATTGTTCATCACCTCCCCAACACTGAAGTGTGGTGATGGCAGCATCATGGGTGTGTTTTTTTCAGCAACGGACTGGGAAAACTGGTCAGGGTTGAGGGAAAGCTGCATGGAGCAAAGTACAGGGATATCCCCAATGAAAACTTGTTCCATAGCTCTCAGAACCTCAGACTGGGCTGCAGGTTCACTTTCCAACATGACAACAATCCTAAGCACACAGCCAAGACAACATAGGAGTGGCTTAGGGACAACTCTGTGAAAGTCCTAGAGTGGTCCAGCCAGAGGCCTGACTTGAACCCTATTTAACATTTCTGGAGGGACCTGAAAATGGCTGTCCACCAACAGTTGCCATCCAACCTGACTGAGCTTGAGACGATTTGCAAGAAAAAAATAGTAGAAAATCCCCCAATCCAGGTGTGCAAAGCTTGTTGCATGATACCCCAAAAATGTGAGGCTGTAATTGCTGCCAAAGGTGCTTCAACAAAGTATTGAGTGAAGGGTCTGAATACTTATGCCAATGTGGTATTTAAGGTTTTTTTTGTCTTTTTAATAAATTTACAGACATTTCTATAATTTTGTTTTCACTTTGTCATTATGGAGTACTGAGTGTAGATTAATGAGAAATGAATTTCAACAAGTGTAGAATCAGGCTGCAACATAACAAAATTGACAAAAGTGAAGGGGGTCTGAATACGTTCTGAATGCACTGTATAAATACAGAGCAAAATGAAGAATAAAACACGCTCATGAAAAGCATCAGTATAAGAAACTGAAGAATCAGTAGAAGCTACCCCACAGATTGAAAGCATCAGCAAGAAGACTAACTACTGAAACCATGTACAGTAGATGAAATACCTTGGATTCTTGACGAGCTTCTTCAACCCAATTTCACTGAGCAGACAGGTTCAATCCAGAAAAGGTAGCTTCATAGATTTCATACAAGACCTTAAAAGTGACAACCAGCAGTTTGAATTGCAACCGGAAACTAAATGGCAGCCAATGCAACTCCTAAACTAGCAATAATTCACTGGTGAGCTCCAATCTGCTTATAAATACATTGGGGAGCTTCATGTTAAATCCACTGAAGCTCCTGATGATCTTCAAGGACAAGCCCACAAAGGAAGACTTTCAGTAGCCCAGCCACAACGTGACAAGGTCTTCAGTGAATGTACACAAAGCTTTCTGAATTATCTTAATGGCAGAGCATTTCTTAACTAAGAAAATTATACCTGATGGCTTAGGCTCGCCCTCATGGCAGTTCCTCAAGCAGAGGATAAAAGGGATCACAAGCTTCTCCCTCACAGTTGTGGGAGAGGGAATGGCAGTGGCAATTATTACTATTGAGTTGCCTTAAGACGATGCCTTTTTGAAAGGAAAGATGGATTAATTTCTGTTAAACAGTGCTTCAGTTTGTTTGTTTAAAGAATCAAGTTTCCTGAAACACATTTTTGAAATTCATTGATGTATCTCATTCTGATTGTAGGTTCACATGTGAAGGACTATTTAATATCACTGGAATGCAGTAATAGAAGACCTACAGCACCATTTTTATAGCATTTGGCAGATAACATGCAGTGGCAATTATTATTTAGCAATTGACCAGCACAAGAAGTTTCAATCATAAAACCTTACCGAATCAAGAACAGAGACTCCAACTGTTCAGATACTAAGCTATAAATTAACTCCCCAAATGCCATGATGTGTGATTATTTGGTTTCAGTTGTATAGTTCTCTATATACAAGGAATATTAACTGTTGACCTTGCAGTTTCTATCTCTCACATTCAGAGACATAGATTGATACATCTCTCAGTTGAATGTTTAGCCACATGAGCATCCCAACTAACAACATCCTTTGAGCTTCAAAATAATCTAAGTGACATCTTTAATATCTAACAATGTTCAATATTACAGCTGATGAATTTTCCACTGGCATTTCATGATTAAAAAGGCAAAGAATGAAATTATCTGGCTGTCAATTGACCTTTTTTTTCCATTCCCCCCTCCCAAAGAAAGCAATCTTTTTAATTATGGAATCACTATTTTGCTGAACCATAAAGTACAAGTAGTTAAAAGGCCTGGAAGACTTATCAGATCCAATCTCCCTGTCAAGGTAAAATTAATATCATTGATATCATCAATGTAGCATGGAGCCAATTTATTTTCATCTAGCTTCATGTAAGAATGAACCACAGGTAAGATCAGAAGGATAAGGATTTCTTCCTAAAAACATTTTTCTCTTCCTTTCCTATACTCCCTTCCCTACACTCCCAGAGTAGATGGTCAAAATTATTCCAACACTGTTACTAGTAAATATCAGCTGGGCCCATTATCTATTAAACTTATGGAAGCAAATTGCAGGTGTGACAGTCATGATGAACTTTGATAGCATTGTGCTATTTTTAGAGAAAGGAAAGTTGTAGGCTACTCCTCTTCTTGGCTTCTATCAGTTCCCGAACTTCCACTACTCCACAGGAGCAAATTAATCAATGTGGTTTATGCTCCTTGGCCATTCATTACGTTTTTGTGAAACTTCAAGGAGATAATTGGATTCAGAGGGATTCAGTCAAATTATACTTTGAATTGCATCTTCAAATCAACATTTGAAATAAATTATAGATGTCAGAACAGATCAACTGCCTGCAAATTAAAAGGAAGGAATGATCTATCTGGCTGCCCAATTTTAACACAAAGAGCCAGCCCCAGAGTTTTGTCATTTTCACAAACTTTGCCCATGAGAACACTTTAAGGAATGATGTTCTTCTGTTTATGTCTCACTCTTCTGATAGCATTTATGCATTTAAATTGACTGAGAGGGACAGACAGGGGGAGAAACGTAGCTTTATTTTGCCCTCCATATATTTGTGTGTTGGATTATTGTGTATAATATGTATTTCACAAATAATTATTTTTTTAATATTCTAGCATATTAATATGCAGTGGTAATAACATATTTTAATTGGTTGTATGGTCTGCCAGATTCTTAGACTGGATTTGGCATTTTTATCCACCTATTGAGTCCATCCCAAGGATTTGGGTTAGGCAGATGTTGGATGGTGTTAAAGGTAACCTTGCAGGTTGCAAGCTGTTCCAAGTAAAACTGCCTTTTGCAATGAACTGATGGTGATTTGTGTCAGTGTTGACCGTATTCAAGTGGTGCTCCAGTTCTTTTGGGATTACACCCAAGATGCCTATTACTATTGATTCTATGGTTGCTTTCTTTTCCCACGGTTGTTCTCCTTCTATTTGCAGGTCTTTGTATTTTGTGATTTTTCTCTAGATCTTTCTCTTTCTCTCCAGGTAGTGCCACATCCACTATCCAGACTTTTTTTGTTGTTTTTCTTATCAACAATTGTTAGATCTGGTGTGTTGTCTGTTTGAATCCTAAAGTCCTGGATCGCTTTAGCTTCTTGATTGTCTATTACTTTATCTGTTTCGTGGCCCCAATAGTTCTTACTTGCAGGCAAATAGTAGTTTTTGCAACTCTTCCAATGCATCATTTTTGCTGCTTTGTCATGCCCTAGCTTGTAATCAGTCTGTGCAACTGACTAGGTGGTCCATTGTTTCTTCAGTTTCTTTGCAGAGATGGTACTGGCAATCTATTACTGTCTTATTAATTTTGGCTTTATATGCATTTGTTCTTAAGTTTTGTCTTGTGCAGACAGAATTAGCTCTGCTGTTTCTTTCTTAATCTTTTCTGCTCTTACCCATTGCCAGGTCTTATTATTATCTGCCTGCTATTTTTAATGGACTGGCCATGTTATACTTTGCCTTGCCACATCTTTTTTTTTATATTCTTCATTTCGTTTTTCCAATGTAGTTGGAGTTGAATATCTCCAATATTCAGTAAGCCTTCCTGATGAACTAGCTTCAGTGCATATTTTTTCACAGTCCTTCAGATACCCTTCCAAAGTTTTTTTTCTTCTTGTTCTTTAACTTGTCTACTTGAGACATTCCATGCTCACCTATGCTCACTGGTAAATAGAGTCTGCCAACATCACTGTGTGAATGAAGGGCGTGATTCATTGTTATTATTTCTCTGATCTTCCTATCCAGGGCTTTTAGTTCTTTTTGAGTCCAGTCTACTATTCCAACTGTGACTGAATGGCTAAAAATGCTCATGAGTTCATTGCCTTGTTGGTATTTCCTCCATTGAATTTGGACTTTAAGATTGTTTTCACTCTCATAATGTATTTGGTTATACCCTACTTCCCTAGACTTCAGTGTGCTTGATGTTGTCAGCTTGAAGGATGTTCAGATATTTGTAGCTGCAGAAATTTGCCTTTATCCAGTCCTGATATAATTCCAATGGGGCATCTTGATTCCTTCAGTTTTCACTATTTTCTCCTTTTGATTGGCAAAGGTGGCTCATTTGTCCAATCCAAACCTCTATAACAGGCATGTCAAAATGCTGGCCCGCGGGTCGGATGCATCATACTAAAACTGCACCCACCCCATCGCCGGCAATGGGGAAAAAGTCACGATACATCGTTCAACGTCACGTGATGTGGTGAGTTTGACATGCCTGCTCTATAATATCTTGACAATATACAGACAATGTTGAACAGTGATTCTATTTGAGATGGTGTTTTTTTTTCCTCCATAAAGTTTCAGATTGTCCATGTTAAGAAGGTGGGATAGCCTGGCAGCTGTTTTTGATGTTTGATAGCCATGGACTGACTTGTGGAGAGAGGAATCAATGCAATGACAATCATTGGTGTTAGTGAACCCCCTTGAAAGATTCCTTCTTGATGTTAACCTCTCCCAATCTATCACTATTGACCAGCAATTGTATCTTCTATTTTGCCATTGATCTTTTCACAAACCTTCTGGGTTTCTATTGTTATTTCTACTGTTATTTCATGTGGCAAGAAGTCAAATTCAGGCTGGTCTTCTTTCTTTTACAGTTTTCCAAAATCATCTTGTTAGTTCAGACCTAACCTTTTGTCCCTCTGCTTTTTGGGCAGTTTCCTCTTTTTGTTCAGATGGAAAGAGCTTATTTTAAACTACCTTCTTTCCAGTTCTTGATCTTTCTTGCCCCTTTCTCTACCATTTGTGTTATTATTACAAGCTCTTGCATTTTAGCTTCTTTTGTTTTCTTTCCCCACTTGCCTTATCCATACTTCATTCCTATTGTATTTCTTTGGGTTGGACCACAGTTGTGTCCAGAACTGCATTGTTTTTTGTTTGTTTGTTTGTTCTTCTTTGTCAGACATTTACTAGTTCATTGCAGCCTCTCTGTTGATGGATTGGTAGAAATAATAACTGAGCAGTTTTCTTCCTTTCACCAAATTCTTTGCTATTGATTGCCTTCCAGTAGCCTGTCAGCTTCATGTCCTGGTTGCCTTGCAGGAGGAAGTGAGAACATTTTACAGTGAATGCCCAGGAGCTATAGTATCCGACATGTCTCTTGTTAATCCAGGCTACATTTGATCCAGCATGAAATTCAGATTGCTTATTTTCACCATATTGATTTTTTTTTTAAAAAAAAGAACAGATTTGGCTGCACTCCTCAACTAAGATTTGTATGATATGGTTGGGCCTATTCAGCATAACCTTGGCACCACTAGAGCATGCAAACCTCTTAAAAAGACCTAGTGAACAATAGAAAAGAAACATAGCAAGGTAAAGTATTACATGATGAGTACGTGAGAAACTAGCAGGCAAAAGGATAACAACAAGATCTGGTGATGGCTGGAAAATTGCAGAGAAGCGGAAGAAACAGTGGAGCACAGAATCAGCTGCTGCATGAAAGGTGCACAGACTGACCACCAACAATAGCAAGTGCCGCTTGAATACCACCACTTGAATCACCATTAGTCAACTTCAAAAGACAGCCTTACTTGTAACAACTTACACCCTGAGGATGTTAACAGGTGATGATACCTGTAAATCCTCAAACAACATTTGCCTATCCCATGACCTTCGGAAGGGACAGAACAGGAGGATAAAAATGCCACATTCAGCTAAATATCGGGCTGATTGTACAATAAACAACAACAACAACAACAACAACAACAACAACAACAACAACAACAACAACAACAACAATAATAATAATAATAATAATAATAATAATAATAATAATAATAATAAAACAAGGATGCTGTCTGGTGCAGATAGATGAATATGTTCAAGTAGCAATAGACTTTATCTTTCTGAGTTCAAAAATTCATAAGGTTGGTGACTGTAGCCACACATTAGACAGGTGCTACTTGGCAGATCTAGACAAAATATTTAAGCATAATACTGACAACAAAGGTCTACCACATATTCTAAAGGCAATAGTTTCCCCTGCCCTAATTTAATGCTTATGAAAACTGGACCATTAGAAAAGCTAAATAAAGAAAAAGGATGCCCTTGAAACATGCTGCAGGGGAAAATGGTTGAGAATACCTTGAAATGTCATCATTTTTTTAGATAAAGTAAATGAGCCGGCTCACTGGAAGCACTAATAATAAAGCTAAAGTTGCAACAGTTTGTGGATATAATGCAAAGGCAAGAGTTACTGGAGAAATCCTTCATCCTTGGGAGGAAAAAAAATCAAAGGCAATAAAAAAGAGTAGGCAGTCTGATGACGTAAGTATAAGCTTACAAGAACTCAAAGAAGAAAGTATTGACTAGGGAAGTGATGTCTATCAGTCACAAGGATATGGAAGTGACGGAATGTGATTAATCCATATCTTTTGTTGTTAGTTGCGAAGTTGTGTCTGACCCATCGTGACCCCATGGACAACGTTCCTCCAGACCTTCCTGTCCTCTACCATCTTCTGGAGTCCATTTAAGCTCACGCCTACTGCTTCAGTGACTCAATCCAGCCACCTCATTCTCTGTTGTTCCCTTCTTCTATTGCCCTCAATCTTTCCCAGCATTAGGCTCTTCGCCAGTGAGTCCTTCCTTCTCATTAGGTGGCCAAACGTTTGGATCTGGCCTTCTAAAGAGCAGTCAGGGTTGATCTCCTCTAGGACTGACTGGTTTGAACGCCTTGCAGTCCAAGGGATTCACAGGAGTCTTCTCCAGCACCACAGTTCAAAGGCTTCAATTCTTTGTGGCTCAGCCTTTCTTATGGTTCAACTTTCACAGCCATACGGTGCAACTGGGAAAAACATGGCCTTGACTATACACACTTTTGTTGGCAGGGTGATGTCTCTGCTTTTTAGTATGCTGTCTAGATTTGCCATGGCTTTCCTCCCCAGGAGCAAGTGTTTTGTTTTTTTTTTAATTTCTTGGCTACAGTCCCCATCTGTGGTGATCTTGGAGCCCAGGAAAATAAAATATGTCACTACCGTATTTTCCGGTGTATAAGATGACTTTTGAACCCCTGAAAATCTTCTCAAAAGTTGGGGGGTCGTCTTATACGCCCAGTCGCCTTATACGCCGGAAAATCAGCGTCTGGCGTCTGGCGGGAGCTGGCAGGGCAGTCCTGTGCACGCGCGCACTCCCCGGCTGCTCCTTAGCAGCTGGGGAGTGCGCGCGTGTGCAGGACTGCCCTGCCGGCTCCCGCCCGATGCCCTTCCCTCTTGAGGCAGCATTGCTCCCTGGCTCCTAAGGAGTCCTCGGGGATGCTGCCTCAACTGTCCTGCATTGCCCCCATTCGTCCTCCTTTCCAATTCTCCAAATCCTCCTTTGCTTCATGAATTAAGGCTAAGCAACGTGGAAGGGAAGCGGCATTAATTACACATTAAGGCACCCGGAGTGATGCTCGTCTCTGCCTCATTTTATTTCAACAATCTGTTTGGGGGGGAGGGGTAAGTATCGAAAGATCATCCCATTCACCAATGGTTTATTTGGACACGAATCTGCATATAAACATAAACCCACCTTATCCTACAGCAGTTACAAGCACCCAAAGGACAAATTCAACAACGATTATAGAGATCTCTCCAAGAGGGAAGAGAGCAACATTAACCCCTCACTTCCCCCCCCTCGGACGCGCGACTACTCTTCTCCCACTAGCAAAGAAAGCGCTCCTGCTCAAGTAAGCCCGCCGGCAGTTGGAAAGGGAAGAGTCAGAGGGGCGTCGAAGGCAAACGCGCGTGCAGGCTCTGATTGGTGACTTCTCGCGCAGGCGCCCGAAGGCCGGAGCCAAGTAGGCCACGGGGCTTTTTGTCAAGGAAACGCCTCTGTTTACAGTTGTTGCGTCTTTCTCTGCTTCCACCGCAACCGCCTTCTTTTCTCTCCCCTTAGAAGACTTGCACGTTTTCGCTGTCCACGTCTAGTTCCAGGAGAGGCGAAGAGTCATGCCTGTACGCTGGAAGGTGAGAGGGCGCTGCCGTCGTGTCCTCGGCGAGAGGCTCTCCCCTCTTTTCCTAAGAAGCTTTAAGCTCTAGACAAACGCTCGGCTTCCGTTCTTTATCTCTCCTCTCCTCTCCTCCCCCCGCGCATACTTGGTATTGGCCGTTGTATTATGGTTGTTTCAAGAGAAACGCCCATTGTTGCCGCTTTGGGGGTTTGTTCTGTCTTCATCAGGAAATAATTCGGGTCGACAGCTGCTGGTTGTCTCATAAACCCTCGCAGGACTTCCCTGCCGGCTCCCGTCTGACGCTTTTCCCTCTTGAGGCAGCATCCCTGAGGACTCCTTAGGAGCCAGGGAGCAATGCTGCCTCAAGAGGGAAGGGCGTCTGGCGGGAGCCGGCAGGGCAGTCCTGCACACGCGCGTGCTCCCCAGCTGCTAAGGAGCAGCCGGGGAGTGCGCGCGTGCGCAGGACTGCCCTGCTGGCTCCCGCCAGCCTGCCCTGTGATTTTCCGGCGTATAAGACGAAAAGTCTTTAAAATCACCTCAAAAGTTGGGGGGTCGTCTTATACACCGAGTCGTCTTATACGCTGGAAAATACGGTACCTCCATTTCTTTCCCATCTATTTGCTAGGAATTGAGAGGGCCGGATGCCATGATCTTGGTTTTCTTAATGTTAAGTTTCAAGCCAACTTTTGCACTCTCCTTCTTCACCTGCAACAAGAGGCTCTTTAGTTCCTCTTCACTTCACTCTGCCGTTAGAGTGGTATCATCTGCATATCTTAGGCTGTTGATATTTCTCCCAGCAATCTTAATCCCAACTTTTGAATCCATATCTAGGGGCTGATAAATAATATCATAACAGAGTTGGAAGGGTCCTTGAAGGTCTTTTAGTGACTAGTTCAACCCCCTGCTCAAGCAGAAACCCTGTACCATTTTAGATAAATGGTTGTCCAATATATTCTTTAAAAACCCTCCAGTGTTTTGGAGTACCCACAACTTCTGGAGGCAGGTTGTTCCATTGATTAATTGTTCTAATTGTCAGGAAATTTCTCTTTAGTTCAAGGTTGGTTCTCTCCTTGATTAGTTTCCATCCATTGCTTCTTGTCCTGCCTTATAAATGTCAACTCATTTATACCAATTCTGAGCCATCTTTGTTATCACCACATATTTTTTATTGTGCACTGAGTTCAGACTAAATTTCTGCAACTGTTATACAATTTATATGGGGTTTATTTTAGGGTTTGGATTAGAGCTATATATTTTTATTATTATTTTACAGTGGAACAATACCTCCTTATTCAAGACAATTAACAAATGTAAAGGAACTGTTGGTATTTTTTAAAAAAAAGTAAATAAAAAGCCCTTATTCTCCCACATATAATCCTTCTAATGAAAGTTGTCCTGATGGAGTGCTTTAATGGGAAGATAATAAATATTCAAAGGGCCAGTGAGAACATACACACTATTAATCAATATTACATATTCACAGGGATTGAATGCAAGATTATTAGTGTTTCCCCCCTCCCCCAAAAAATCTAAGGTAAAGGTAATCAGTGATGTTAAATAGCAAGTTCTTTGGCGCAGGAATGAAGACGAGGTAACTGAGTACAGGGAAACTCATATTTTATTTCATCCAGAATCTGTACTGGCAAATGGCTGCAACTAGCTGCAATATATAGTCTAGCCCCTAGGCGGCAGCCAATAGGTTTGAAGCAACCATTGCTACCTAGGGATAGCCAATTATAGCGCTGGAGACTTGTAGTCTGGGTTGCTGGAGAGCCATTAGCTGCTCCAGCAACCCACTTGGTATTACTAATGAGCCCAGTACATAACAAGTGAAACAAAATATTCTTTGTTATTCTGTTTAGAATTGTACACACTGAGCAAATGTTACGAAGAAGGAGGAGGAAGAGAGGAGGAGGTGATACAAGAGATTGTACCCTATTGAAAGGAAATGGGAATAGGATGTTTTTGATCTGCCTCTAAGCTCCTCTTTTGATTTCCAGTATTGTAAATGCAAGCCTGGTTAATGAGCATTGCTATTTCTCCCTACCCCTTCCTCCACCCCATTTAATTTTTTTTCCTGTAGTCAGAATTGTGTCTTTTCAAATTATCAGTTTATCATTGCATTTGTATTTTACTATTTATGTTTGCAGATATATTCATAATGGAAATGTATTTTCATAGCGTAGCTAATGTCTATTTATCCTGTCTGTTCTCCTTTGGGCTCATTATTTGTTGATGAGATTTTCTTTCTTTGTTGCTTGCATGTTTGGCTTCTTACAAAGAGCCGTTTCTAAAAATAAACATTTATTCCTTCTGTGCTGAAAGTAAATGCTTCGAAGGCAAATCCTATGAGGTGCTTGGCCCGTGTTCAGCTGAATATAAAGGACTGTTATTTGAAAGGGCCATTCTGACAATGTAGTTAGGTATACAGGAACAAACCGTGTTCATCACCAATCAACATGTTGGAATCAAAAAATTAATGAGGATGGTCTGATTTGTTTAGAAAGAGTTAGGGTAAGATAGAACAATTAAAAGAGCAACAACAAAGAATAAAGCTAATTAGTTCAGACTTGGTTTTTAACTGTTCCAACATGGTTTTATAGCATATTCAACATAGTTTGAATTATTACCTCTTATTCATTCCAGAAAATTGCTTCCTGGTTTCTCCTAAATCTTGGAACATTTCTGTGTTGGAAAGAATATTGAAAAAGAAAATCCTGTCATATTAATATGGAAATTGGGAATATCTTTAGTACCTGTTCTTCCCTTCAATTTATGTCCCCATTGGATGCAGGGAAAGAGGAAGCTTTTGATTCATGTAATTCTAATAACTGTGTTCCAGTTGCTCATACAAATATACTCACTTGCTCATTAATATAGCATACTAGGACTGAAGTGATACTGAGCAATTCACTGTGTTTTTATGCACAAGTACAGTTGCTAACATTACCATCAATACGGTTGGAATAATTGAACATTATGATGCCTTTAGCATATTATAAAATGCCTTTTCAACATATATTAATTGCTTGCCATTTAGAGTACATATGCCTCTGACCTTCACGTAAAGCATAATAGGAATAATATTCATCTAGACAAGTACTTGCAGTTTTCTTGGCAAGATTTTGTCAATGGTGTGCTATTGCCTCCTTTGTAGAGCTGAGAATATTGACTGGCCCAAGGTTACCCAGCTGACTTCATGTCCAAGATAGGACTACAACCCACAGTCTCCTGGTTTCTAGATGCTTTATGCACTATACCAAATTGGTTCTTAGACAGTCATTAGACGGCAGCAAAAGCACAGTCAAACATATAATTTGTTTCTTTCTGTTTTGTTTGTTTTTTAATTATATGGCTGCCCATATAATTTAGTAGCCCAACTCTAAGCTATTGACAACAGTAAAAACAGTAAAAACACAACAACAGCAAAACGATACAAGGAACTGTTCAGGGACCCTATCCTACTACATCCATTGAGGTCCTCTTGCCATCTACTGGCTGTGAACATTATTGCATCCTAGATAGAGGAGTTGTGTTTTTCTAATACAGTTTGATAGCATATATTTTTGTTTGGCTATAGTACTCTCTATGTATGTAGAACCTGATAAAGGCTCTATTTAAACAGGATTTCCCAGGCTGTGAGTTGTATTTGGGGAGGTGCAAACATTCTTGGGGAAGTGTGAAGAGCCTTTTAGTTTTACACTGTTACAAGAGATCCATTTATTCCCCCCCAAGGCTCATTGTTTTGTTTACATTTGCGATCATTTGGGGGTTTGGATTTTTAGGAGACGCATATACATTAAGATTACACTGAAGGGAAGTGTGATGGCAAATAGTCTGCTTTAAAGGATGCAGTCAGAGTTTGTCCAGTCAACAACTTTCAGATCAACCGGATATCCTATATGCAAATACTGTGAGACCCTGTAACTCAAGAAACAAAAACAATCCTGAATTAACTAGACCAGTTCAGGTTTTGTTTGAAGTTCTTACTCATTAAGAACAATGCAGTCTGTAGTCAACTTTGAAACATGGACAGTGTTTATAATGAATGCACCAACCCAATTCTCCAAATGCTTTTCTTTGTGGTACAAAATAGAGTAGGACTCTCCTGGTGGCCTCCTTTCCATCTCTATTCAGTTGCCATTATGCATATAAAAATGTAAAGCTCAAATAACCAAATGTCACTTCCTCTGAGATATCCATGTTAATTATCCACAGTATTGTTTCCAGTGGCTCTGGAAAGCTTTGTGCCTTTTCATACAGGAAAATGCTTCTCAGACTTTTCCCCCCTCGTTACCCAAAAATGCTTAACAGAAAGTCCTTTTTGCCCAATATAGGTGAAACTCTTTAAGCCAATTTAAATGTTCCTGTTGTGATTGGGTAATGGATTCATGTATCATTACCCAAAGACAAACCATTTTTCCCCAGTTTTGGATAATTTACCCAGGTCTGGGAAGTCTAAATTGGAGAGTGCTGTTCCTGTCTTTTTCTCTCTCTCTTCCTGCTCTAGCTTGGCTTTTGGCTTGTTTTGCTACCTGCTTTTGATGTCTGCCAATGTTTAATGAATGAACATCAAACTCTATTTTGGTAGCTGGACTGAGTGGTGCATATGCTTGTTTTGATCTGGATATAGAGAAAGACTGGGTATGTGCTGGGTGCAAGCTAAACCAAAAAATCTTCATAGTAATTTGCAAACAGTTTAAGCCATATACCATGTTCCTAAATCATATTCATATAAAAAAGCAAATAAAAAAATGAAACAATCAAATACCATAGCAACAGTTCTTTGTCTTCTCATTTGCCTACAGCCAAATGAACAAGCACTGAATACTCCACTAGAGATTCAAACAAACTTCTCCCAGAATTGAGACAAAGAATCTTCTCTAATGAGATGTTCAGAGCAGCCAAGATGGGAGGAAGGAATTATATCAAAGAGCAATATTTATTTTATATTCATGACACCTGTTTTGTATACCAAACACCATTTACACTTATAATGAATACTGATAGATCATTTTGAAGTGAGGTGGCAAATATGTAAATTCTCATTTAGGAGAAGGAGAAACCTTCCAATAATTTATCTAGGGCAGGATTTCCCAACAGCAGTGTCAAGAATATCACATCTCAGGAATCCCTACAGGAAAAGTCCTTTGTGATGTCTATCCCTGGGATTGAAGTGTGGCAGCAAGCTGAAAGGGTTGCAGTTGTTGGGAAGTTGGTTATATAATGAAAGACAGAATAGTTGTGCCTGTACAAACCCCTTGCTTCTCCCACCACAGTCCCAGTTAATTCATAACTAGGTGCAAACAAATCTCTCACACACTAACAAAACCTTAGTTCATTCATAACTACATAAATGTAAAAAGCTTCACACTTCACACAGGCAGTTAAAACAACTGCCTAATATATAATCAGCCCAGGTTCGAATCTCAGATAAAGGGTATGACTGACTGATGAGAACATAAAGAGTTCGAAATGATCATCTCAGCCTCCCAAAATTCTTTATTAGTAATTTGAATAATTTGCACAAATAACGAGCTGTCATAAGTTGACTATATCCTGTGGATAAGCCTTGAGTCAGGCCAAAACAGGAATGAAAGAGTTAATTAGCAAGGTGCATTAAAAAGCCTTGACAAATACTTAACATATATATATATATATATATATATATATATATATATATATATATATATATATATATATATATATATATATATATATATATATATATATATATATATATATATATATACAGTTGCTTGGTCCCAGACACAGGACAAATCTTATATATATCGAAATGAAAATCAACTAGCCATTTCTTTAACTCACCCAAAATTTCCAACTGACATTGGGCTCTTGCTGTTTTCCTACTTACCATCTTAATATTTTTTTTAAAACAGCACAAAATATGTTCTATCTCATGCAAGAATTTTATTCTAAATGATGCATATTTAGCAACAGTATTTTTTAATTATTTAATGTGTTTAACAATTTATTTGCCCTAAATCAGACATGTCAAACTCACGATGTCATGTGATGTCACACGATGTATTGGAACTTTTCCCCCCATTGCTGGCAATGGGATGGGCGCGGTTTCCTCATGACGTGTCTGGCCCACAGGTTGGCAGTTTGATACCCCTTCCCTAAATGATAAACTACTGGGAGGTATTGTTTGTAGGTGGCCATGGAATCATAATAAATAATTTAAAAAATCAGATCAGATTAAAACAATTTTCTCCTGTAGTTTGTCTGTAATTCAACAAGTAAATTAATTTAAGCCTGCAGCTCATGATTATGTATTCCATGTTAGCAAGAATCATTCTGAAAATGACTAAATAATGGCATATTTCTATAAACTTCAGTGCATTGTATGAGCAACTGACAAGGTGATAAAATGTACTAGCTTAAGAACAAAAAAAATGTTATCTTCATATATTTTCAATCTTCAGTTTATTATCTCCATATGCTTGGTGAGTGGAATAATCAGTTTCATTAGGAACCTTTGAGATGCAGTGTGTGGAGCAGCCAAATTAGGTGGCATCATCCTGAAAGTGCAGTCAAGGCCAAAACGGAGATCATCAAGTCCATCCATTTTAATCAGCAATACACCAGGGCGACACAGTTTGAGCTCAGCTGCTAAACTGTTAATTAACTCACTGCTGAGGAAGAGGCAATCAGTTTGAGTAAACACAGGCTTCTGTCAATTTGCTCTCTCTAGAAATTCATGGCCTACTTACTCTGCTGGTGATGAGAACTGTGGTTTGCTGTTGTGTTACCTCAGCAGGAACTGCCGTTTAGCTGCTCAGTTCTTTTTTTTAGCTGGAGCTGTGCAAGCCCATGACATTCTAGCTACTGCTGCATTGCAATTCCCAACAGGTCCTCAGCTGCTAGAGCATCTAGGCTTGGTACAAACAAAATGGCACCCCACATTGTGCTCATACAGACAAAAGAGTTTGATGAGATATGGACATACACATCCCTTAATGTTCAATGCAAAACCCAATGCCTGACTAAGAAGGGGCCAATTTGTCAGCTATGTGAGTGTGACTTCTTCCTTCTATGGACCATATAAGATGCGTAAATTGCCTCCGCACCTTCCGGCGTGACTTAAAAACTTACCTGTTCCAGCAGTCCGGCCTGGCCTGATAGCTCGAATTGGGGTCCCAGTTTGTTTTTAACTATTGTTTTTTTCACTATTGTTCTTTCTGTACTACCTACCTTATTCTGTACACCGCCCCGAGTCCCTCGGGAGAAGGGCGGTTTATAAAAACAAACAAACAAACAAACAAATAAATAAATAAATAAATAAATAAATAAATAAATAAATAAGTAGTCTGAGTAAGCAACTCCTATGGTCGAAAGACCATGCCAATTAAAAAATCTTCCTATGAAACTTGGCATACATAAGACTCTAAAATTCCTACAAAGTTCATCCAATGCTGATAAAAACAAACACACAAACAAGTTATATATGCTGTTTTACGTTTTCCTAAATTCATGTTAATGGAAAGCTATGCTTCCAGTTTTGATTCATATTCTACAATTGGAAATAAAATAAGCTACCTGACCTGATATCCTTATGGTTAAAAACCTCTCTGTGGCTTTGGTACAGTGGTGGAATTCAAATATGTGAACAACTAATTTTCTGTGTGGATGCCACTTCAGGAAGTCCATTTTGGGCCTGGGCAACAAAACAAATTAGCTACTGGTTCTGCCGAACTGGTGTGAACTGGCTGAATCCCACCAATGCTTTGGTACTACAGTACAGAGAATCCTTCTAAACACATATCCAGATATCCACTGGAAGAGGAAAGGTAAATTTCAAATTTAAAGGGGTTGAAAATAAAACCATTAACATTGTAATAGCCTTATAGAAATCTGTGGCCCATGTACAGTACATCTGGAGAAGTATATAAAACAATAAAATAGAATTTGTTGGGAAATAGTGCAAATGAGAACAACCAACAGTAAGAGAGGTACAAATACATTCCTTACATAAGAGTAAAAAGGATAGAAAATTTAGGACTTCTTACCTCATCAAAGAGGAGACAGAGAGGAGATATGATTGATGTATAAAAAATCAGGCATGTTGTGAAGAAAGTAGATAGGTATAGATTTTTATTTATTTATTTATTGCAACCCAAAACCAAGTTTTGTCAGACTTGAAGGAAAGAAAATGTATTTCTTCATACAGAATGGAATTAACCTCTGGAGTTATTTACTGAACTTTATATATTTAACTTTTATTAAAGAAATGTTAAAAGAATAAAAAAAAACATAAACATTTTTAAAAAGAAAAATAAGGAAAGTGAAGAAAAGTAATGAGTGAAAAAAGTGCAAAGAAAGAAATAGAAAAAAAAGTTAAAAAGAAGCACTTCTGGTCTTTTTAACAACAGAATTATATTTTTACTTTATCTAAGCTTATACTATAATACCCTTCTTTCCATAGTCCACCCTTCCTAAACATCAAAACCATAAATCATAAGTTCATTTTTCCCCTTTTTGGCAAAAAGTCCATAAGGAGTTTCCAATCACCAATAAATGTAGTTATTATCCTTTCTCTGATGATACAAGTTCCTTTTGCCATCTTTGCTAAATCTGTCATCTTTACCAGCCAGCCCTCCATTGTAGGTTTTTCTTTTTTCTTTTTGTACATGTAATAATCTTACAGCAGTTATCATACATAAAAAACAATGTTTCATAACTTTTTTTATAATTGTCTATTCATTAGACCCACCAAGAAAGGTCTGTTTACAACTGAATATTAATCTTTAAATTTTTCTGCATCACTGTATGTATTCGAACCCAAAATTTTCTGGCAAGCTTGAGTAGTGTTAAAAGGGGATTGGATAAATTTCAGAAGGTCTATCTATTTTGGGGAGAGTACTCCTCCAAGTACCAGTTGAAGGAAATAATGATGGGAGAGAGATATTGCTATATCTTGTTCTTGCAAGTACCCTAGAGATCATTGCAGGAAATAAAATGCTGGCAAAGATGAGTCTTGAACTGATCCAGCAGGACCATTTTTACATTATCGGTTGTCACTAACTTTTGCACAAAATGAAAATCAAGTGTTGTGTCCTACTCTCAAGCAATGCATTTTAAACATTTCAACACAATAACCACTTTGTGTGGTTTTGTCCCCAAAGAACTGAGGAATGGAAAACATGTATCTTTGCAACATCTGATCCAGGTGAACAAGGTACTCAAGTCTGTTCAGTCACTCCTAATTAATTTTCTGTTACTTCAGAGGCAGAAGTATTTTCTGAATATTTTCCTTAGGGAAGTGATCCTCCACATCGCTGCTACACTATTGTTTATAAGCATTTTCAGATCAAAAGGAGGAATAGGAGGAGTGGTGACAGCAGAAGAAGTAGCGGAGGAGGAGGAGGAGGAGGAGGAGGAGGAGGAGGAGGAGGAGGAGGAGGAGGAGGAGGAGGAGGAGGAGGAGGAGGAGGACAAGTTGCCATTGCATTTAGAAGCACGGCACAACATAATAACACATCTATTTTATGTAATGAAAAATCTGATATGGCATGTGGTGAGAAGGCAATTATCCTCTGTGTTAGCACAATATGGGTGGTTTGTGAGTGATTGATAGGTTAGTGACTTAAAGGAAAAGTGAGTTATGGTTGATGTCAGTCAGTTTTGACAGATTCCCCACTTACTATAACCGTACGTATCATTACTTTACAGTACGCACTTTGAAAGTTTAAAGTCATGAAAAACAAGCCTCAGACTTTATGAATTAACAGAAGCCAGAGAATAAACTCCAATTCCCATCTTGATCTGACTTGCACTGTTTTCATCATGCTAAGCAGCATACAACATGTGAGTCATGTGTTGTGGTTTCCAGGTCCAAGAGCCTTGGTGGAGCAGTGGGCTAATTCCTCCTTAAGTAACACCAGATGCCTGCAATTAGTGCAAGTTCGAGTCCCACCAGGCTCAAAGTTGACTCAGCCTTCCATCCTTCCGAGGTAGGTAAAATGAGGACCCAGATTGTTGGGGGCAATAAGCTGACTTTGTAATAATGCCGCTGGGGTGTGTGCAAAAGCCCTAATAAGCAGGCATATACATAGAATGAATACTATTGATAAGCACATAGATTTGTGCTTTAGATTGTAAGCCACCCTGAGTCTTCGGAGAAGGGCGGGATATAAATGAGATTAATAATAATAATAATAATAATAATAATAATAATAATAATAATAATAATAATAAATCTGGTTGGCATAACAGAAAATTAATTAAGTCACAGCAGAGGTTGCACCCTTTTTGTTCCTGTCTTTTACAAGAAGCCAGGATCAAACACAGATCCTATCTTTGCCTAAGACATTGACCCTACCAGCCTTCCTGCCCACCATCCCATCTAGACCAGTTTGCCAGTTCACCGTACAGCCCAAGGGCAGTCCTAACAAGTCAATTGCCACATAGAGGAACCTCAACATTCCATCCTCAGTCAGCCTGATGACCCCAATGTTCCACCTCTTGAACAAGGTCTCTGTTGCTGCTCCTAAAAGAACAGTTTACCTAACAATAGAAGTAACCTCAGGTTCAAGAACAAGAACCCGCCTACCTTTTCTAAAAGTTTCCAGCAAATCAAATCTCTGATATTTCCCACTTTGTAGCCTCTGACTTCTGTAAAAACCTTTGTTGTCCCATTGTTCAGGATCTCCTGAAAACCCAAATATCCTAGCAATAAACATAGTTCTTCTCCTCGGGGCTGTGGTCTGTACTTCTGAATTTTCCATGCTGCTAAATGAGAGGTAGAAAATATTCACGATAGGAGAATTGGGTTTGGTTGAGTTTCAGTCACTGCAGCAACAACTAAATTACCTATAACTATTCCTCGTCCCTCCCTCCAAAAGAGCTAGACGTGGTTGCCTTGAACTATTTTCTGTATTTGTGCATTTTGACATTTATGTCACTGTTCACCGCCCTGAGTCCTTAGGGAGAAGGGCGGTATACAAATCAAATCAAATAAATAAATAAATAAATAAATAAATAAATAAATAAATAAATAAATAAATAAATAAATAAATATTACTTGGGAAGGAGACTTTCAAGACGTTTCAAGGTTATCGGTTGGATTGGAAAACTGAAAAGCATCTTGGAAGAAGCAAATGGCAAAGGACTTCGGTACTGCTATAATGAAAATGATGGACATTTAGTCACAGGAATTGAATGTAAAGCAAGGGAGCTTTTATCTTTGTTTTCACTCTACAGTTCAAAGAGGTTGGATTACCATCAGAGGTGCTATCAAGATCTAGTGTTTTGCCATCACAATACAAGCTTTGTCCCTTTTATACACATGTGCAGTGTCATGGTCCAGATACAAAAGAGTCAGCCCTTGTGTCATGAGGGTACAATGATGCATTTGTTCTCGGCTCTCCCCTTCTTCACCTCTCTGGCCCCCTATAATTATTATAATTTGCTCTATGTAGACTACTTGAGAGATCTAACTACTCTAAATTGGTGCTATTAGACATCTGACTGGAGCAAAATGTTAAAACTATACGACTCTTTCCTTTTATCAACTGCACAGACTGCTGCTCTTTTCTGAGCATAATTCAGATAACAGTAATCCAATTACTATATTGGATGTATAGCACTGCAATACATAAGGAGTCCTGTTGGCAAGAGTAGGCCAAAGAGAAGATTGAACAGATCCCTTTCGTTTATATTTTATGTTTTTTTTTAAAAAAAACTACTACTCTCACATATTTATTTTGATCAAGTCTATAACTGGACTAAATATTTCTCCAAATTAAGGATATAGATGACAGCTGCTATTTTACTGATGAGTGCGGTGGGTCACATGTGTCCTCCAGAATTGTTGGATTAGTTCCAAAAAACACTTAGCGGCACAATCAATAACAAATAATGATAAGTATACAAAGTTTTATTCTGTTATTGGAATTGCAATGCAAAGTATCTGGATGGTCCAAATGTCCTAGGAATAACAATAGCACTTAGACTTATATACCACTACAGCCCTTTCTAAGTGGTTTACAAAGTCAGCATATTGCCCCCAACAATCTGGGTTCTTATTTAAAAAAATCTCAGAAGGATGGAAGGCTGAGTCAACCCTGAGTAGGTGAAAATCGAACTGCTGTCAGTCGGAAGAATTAGCCTGCAATAGTACATTCCAACTACTGCACCATCACATCTGTAGGGCATTCTCAGTCCTACCACTGTTGTGAATATATACAAAATATTTGGAATGACCCAGTTAAACATGATTTAAGAAGAAATAATGTGTATTATTGTCATAATCCCCATCTCTTCTGACACTAAATTTGTGAAGACATGCTTACAAGCATACGAGAAGCCTCTTGGAAATGTCTCAAAAGCAAATAAGATTCTTGAATAGTACTTTCGCGGTGAAAGATGAGAACAGTTTCAGTATGTTAGCAAAGTATCCTTCTAGTGACTAGCAACTATGGAAATTAGAATGTATTGTGGAAAATGAAGCATAATGATGCTTAGGGCTCCTCCTCATGGCTGCATCGAGGTGGTTTCCTTTAGCTCCTAAAGCAATGTGTGCTAGCTTACTTAGCATTTGCCTTATTGCTGAATTTTAATTTGCTTAGTAACCAAGCTAAGCATCCTTACAGATATACTGAGGAATAAATTAAGGAAAGTTGTATGCTTTATTTTTTTCTCTCACCAGAGTTGCCAGTCAGCAGGGAAAACATCAAGCGATCATTCTCCCTAATGGGAGTTGGCTCTGAGAGAGGAGGCAAACTTTGATGATGGTTGAACTCATACGTTTATCTGTCTGCCTAGCCTGGTTCTCAGACCTCTAATCTATGATTTGGATGAGCACAGCCTGCTAAAGCAGAAAAGGCTCCTGGCTATAGTGGGCATGCCTCTCCCCCTCCCGCCAGTGTCATAGTAAGACAGATCATGGCTGTCCAGTAAAGCAGGAAACCACCATCCATCCTCTGTTAACCAGTGGGGAGCCGACCCATCAACACTTGTTAGTCTGAGAAGTAACTGACAGGCACTTTAGGGAAGCTGCAGTAAAAAATGGAGAGATCGTGGTGACAGTGTCTGTCTGTTTCAAAAATAGTTCCAAACCACAGTTGACAGTGGGGAGTTGTTGCAAGATGCAGATGGGATCACTTCTTCTCACTTCAATTCATTTCAGTACCATTGCATTCCTCCATGCTGGTACATTGTCTGAACACTTTTAAGCACAATTTAAAAATGGTGAACCCAGGTTTCAATGTAATCAGAAAATAGTCTTGAAGGAATTCTGTGAGTCATGTCAGGTAGCAGGATCTCTTCCCCCTTGTCTGCACTTCCCCTCCACCACTCCGGTCAACTCTTTTCTTTTCTGTTTTAGTTGACTGATAGGTTTAGATAGTTGGCAGCCAACTGTTTACCTGCCAGATCTCTGACATATTTTTCAGCTCTCTGGGATCAGAGACCTGGTGAGCAAACAGCTGGACTCACTCGCCATTTTCTATTGCCATCTCTTTTATAAACTGGCAGGAGAAATGAAAACAGAAACTCTTTATCTTCCAGGACTACAATCATATGAACCAGCTTTATGTGTGTGGACAGGCAAACTCAGTTTCCTCTTCTTCTCATCCTGGTTGCCTGAGGATAAACTGCTGGTAAGGGAGGGATGGCAGGAGAAGTGGAAAGACTTAGTGGGTACAAGAGAAAGCTCAACTGGAATGTTCCATTGCTCAAAGCGGAATGATCCTATAAACAAGACTACAACCAAATGTACATGCCTGAAGCAGCCTGATATGGCCATTAGGATATGGATAAATCCCAGGCTCATCTAGAAAACATTTCACATCAGGGGTGTCAAACTGCTGGCCCATGGGCCAGTTGCATCACACAGAGGCTGTGCCCACTCCAGCACCAGCAATGCAAGAAAAGTTGCAATACGTCACAACATGTCATGTGACATGGTGAGTTTGACACCTGTGTTTTACATCATCTCATTCCCAGCCCATTGTGGTGATAGTTCAAAATCATATATAAATGGTCCAGTTTTAAAGAAGCCACAATTTTTTGTGAGGACATGACATATGAAATTGTGACTTCTTTAAACTGGATCCTTTATTTAAATTGTCTCCATAGTAGACTGGAAATGAAAGGAAATCAATATTATGTCATTTATAAATGGTTAGTGAAGGATTGTCATGCTGCAGTTCCAGGAATGCATGGAGGGACCATGATCTGCAGGAATGATAGTGGACTAGAAGTCTTCTACAGTTACCTCAGGAAAAGTTTTGCCATAAAGAAATTCAATGTTGAAGCAAATCTTTTGGCTAATTTAACCACATTGGTAAAACTGTCAATGGTAGCTTTTCGTCAGTAATTGATTGATGGTATAGAGCAGGGGTGTCAAACTCAATCTCATTGAGGGCCGCATCAGCATTGAGGTTGCCCTCAGGGGGCCGGGTGGGTATGGCCAGGGTGGGCGTGGCCTACTGGGTGGGCGTGGCTAGAGTGCGTATGGCCTACTGGGTGGGCGTGGCCAGCTCTATATCGTTCGCATCAAGGGTGCCTATGGGGACCTGGGCAGGAGTGGGACAGATCTGAGGGTCTCTGGCAGGAGGAGGGTCTCTGGGCCAGGGCCAAGGCAGTGGGGGCCGTTCCCCCACTGTTTCCAGGATGGCTTCGTGGGCCACATGAAACCACTTCGTGGGCCGGATCTGGCCCCCGGGCCTTGTGTTTGACATGTCTGGTATAGAGTATTATGACTTTTGAAATGTCAAGGAGGAGGAGGAGGAGAAGAAGAAGAAGGAGGAGGAGGAAGGATTTAAGGAAGGGGATCCCTGCAGAAGTTGCAATACTTAGTCAACATTGAAAGCCAACTTGGTGTAGTGGCATCAGGCATCAGACTAGAAACCAGGAGATCATGAGTTCAAATCCCACTTAAGCATAAAATCAAATGAATGACTTTGGGGCAGTCATGCTCTCTCAGACTTAGAAAGAAGAAAATGGCAAAACATTTCCAAAAATATTGCCCAGAAAACTTCAGAGACTTGTCCAAGTAATCACTGGTAGTCAAAATGATTTGCAGTTACACCCGCTCTCCCCAAAAAGCTTTCTAAGATTACTTAGTGACTATTTTGCCTTTTAATTGACAGTAGAGCTATAAAATGAAGTTTTGGTGCAGATGAAGAATTTGAATTTGTTATAATTTGTACATGAATACCAGTTTGTTCCTTTTATATCACATGTCTCTTTGTGTTGTAGTGCAGGTTTCACATCAACCATTATCTCTTAATGAATTTATAGTAGCAGGGGTTATTTGAGATGAGGATCTAATTTATGTGGTTTAGTAATTTTGCCAAACTAAGTTTATTTCTGGGCTTCTTGTGTGAATTATATACTGTGTTTTGTTCACAAGAATTTCCAGTTTAAGTTTATCGACTGCTGATAGAAAACGGTTGTCTTTCTTTCCCCTATCATTTCATTTCCCTTGATTTTGCTTTACTCTTCAACTCCATTACTGCTTCCATGACAATCCCTTGAAAGGAATTGCTTTAGATGATGAATCTTTATGCACAGTTAGATTTGTGGATGTTATGAGCATTCAAACGTATTGAATGTCACAGTGGGTGACAAGAAAAAGCTGTCTGGTTGCTTCTTATCACCACCTCTTGCTGTCTAGAATGCTTCTTGCCACCCCACTTTCCCTTTGATTATTTTTTTGGTAGATGGATACAATACCAAGTAAAGCATTGAGTCTTTTAATTTTCTAATAACACACACACACACACACACACACACACACACACACACACACACACCATGTAAGATCTGGAGCATTGTTGTAATACAAGTGACATTTGAGGCTAGTTCTTTGCTCAGCAACATGCTTACTTCCATATTTTTTAACATTCAAATAATGTTTATAACAATGCAAAGGGAATTTACCAAAAGAGGCATGAGTTGGGGGATTTGCTTTAGCTATTCTCTCCCCATTGATTTGTTCTTACTCTCTAAGAATTCAATCTATTTAGCCCTTCCCAAATATTATTAATGATGCATCCTTTGTTTCCATTCTTTATCTATTAGCATTTTTGCAACTTAGATATGATAGTTCTTCCCATCCTCACAGCTTGAGCATCATTTGTTGCTTTTAGGATCTCTAAACCTTCAGTTGTGGAACTTCCTACATAGCATGCAGTTATGAAGCCTTTCTGCCATCTTGCAATTGTTTGAGAAAGACAATAATGAATAGGTATGAAGAAGGTCTGAACATCATACTGTATTGTTGTATGATAAGAAACATTTAGATAGATGTTGAATAGGATAGGGAGGAGTCAGAATAGCATTTTCAGAAACAACCATGTATTTATCCTGATATGTAATTTCACCCTGACAGACAGAAGCAACCCAGAAAAATTAAGAACAGAACAGAACAAAAAACCTCTAAATGGATGGAATATGGAGTAAGTTATCCTAGAACAATACTCGATTACGTGAATGGAATATCAATCACTACAACACTTCAGAGTGGGAAAACCAAAAATTACAGGTACCTAATAATCTAAGCCAGACATGTCAAACACAAGGCCCGGGGGCCGGATCCGGCCTGCAAAGTGGTTTCATGCGGCCCGCGAAGCCATCCTGGAAACAGTGAGGGAATGGCCCCAGCTGCCTTGGCCCTGGCCCAGAGACCCTCCTTCTGCCAGAGACCCTCGGATCTGTCCCACTCCTGCCAAGCCCCCATAGGCACCCTTGATGCCAACGATGTAGAGCTGGCCATGCCCACCCAGTAGGCCATACTCACTCTAGCCACGCCCACCCAGTAGGCCACGCCCACCCTGGCCATACCCACCCGGCCCCTTGAGGGCAACTGCAGTGCTGATGCGGCCCTCAATGAAATTGAGTTTGACACCCCTGATCTAAGCCTACTCATTAAGATTATGGAAGGGAATAACACAGTGGGCCCTTTCTTTATATCTATTAGACATTTGTGTCCGCTGAGGAAAATTTATATGTGAGTCAAAAGACATGCATCATGGCATCATTGGGCAAATGAAGCAAATAATATAATATGATTATGACAATGGTCCAAATTTTATTACATCATCTATGCCACTAAGGCAGTGTTATAATTTACCTCATAGAGATGCTCTCAGCTTTTGCAAATGTGAAAGGAGGCTAAAGAAAGCTGCAGAGAAGTGTTAAGCAGAATGCAATAGCAATAACTATAGCACTTTGACTTATATACCACTTCACAGTGCTTTATATCCCTCTCTAGGTGGTTTACAGAATCAGCATATTGCCCCCAACAATCTGGGTCCTCATTTTAATGACTTCAGAAAGGTGGAAGGCTGAGTCAACTTTGAGCTGCTCAGAATTGAACTCCTGGAGTGAGCAGTGAGTTAGCCTGCAGTACTGCATTCTAATCATTGCAGCACCTCATAGACACTTTGCTTTACTCTTAGGTGTCCATGTTTCTTCATGAATCAATTTCAAGGTATGTCAATATATGTCCAACAGACAGAAGTGAGCAAGTGACAAAATAAGACATAGCATCTTAAATATTTGGACTTGATGCTGGTGCTCGAGTTGAAAACAATAAAGTAGGGTTTCCTACTTGAGCAGGAGGTTAGATTAGAAGACCTCCAATGTTCCTTCCAGTTCTCTTATTCTGTTATTCTATTGTTTTTCTGTTAGATCATGATTTCCCAATGCACATATCATTGTTTTATCATAGTAGTTACCTGCTGATATCTTTGTGCTTTACTCAAACCTTTGTAGAGTTCTAATATGTTTCCTTGTTTCCGAAGATGTTTCCCTTTACCTCAGAAAGGTTACGAAATATTTCTCAGTGACTTTGAAGCACATGCATACAAGATAAGAATCACTTTTTTTAATTCCAAAGACTAACGGACTTCAATTATAGCAACTTGCCGAATATACCAACTGCATTATCTTAAGAGCCATTTCATGTATATATGAGTGCTTTTTGTTCTGTTATAAAACAAACAGGTGTCAGTTCTACTCCACCCCCCCCCCATTGCCAGCATTTGAATATGAGAATTGTAGCCCTTTGTTAATGACTCACCCAGCTAATCTCTATTCTATTCATAGCTTTACACTGCTCCTGTCGCCTTGCCACAACTTCCATCGCTGAATCTTTTGTTTCAAATAAAGAAACAGGCTGTTCTGATCTCCTGTAGTGCCAGGACTGAAGAGGCTGACTTCTCTTTCATTTTTTTTAAATAGTAATAATCCTTAAAAAAACCATTGGAATAAATTGTATCATTTTATTAAAGATGGGTAGAATAAAATATAAAAGCTTCCCAAGAGCACCAACTTCAAGTAAATATTTTCTGATACTTGAAATATTTTCAAGTAAATATTTTCTGATGCCAGTTTCTGATTCATTAGTGTATATTTTCAGGATTATATAGCAATAGCAATAGCACTTAGACTTATATACCACTTCATAGTGCTTTACAGCTCTCTCTAAGTGGTTTACAGAGTCAGCATATTGCCCCCAAAAATCTGGATTCTCATTTTACCTACCTTGGAAGGATGGAAGGCTGAGTCAACCTTGAGCCAGTGAAAATCAAACTGAT
This sequence comes from Vipera ursinii, assembly GCF_947247035.1. Taxonomy (NCBI): domain Eukaryota; kingdom Metazoa; phylum Chordata; class Lepidosauria; order Squamata; family Viperidae; genus Vipera; species Vipera ursinii. The sequence goes on along the minus strand of NC_139516.1, from coordinate 136,007,254 downwards.
GGCAGTCAGCAGTCAGCAGAATTAGCCTGCAATAGTACATTCTAACCACTGCGCCACCACTAATAAGCATTAATCTCTGATGACCATTTCAACAACTTCCTATTTTCTACCTTGGCAACTCAGAAAGTAAATGTACAGGATCTAAAGGACTTGCAATATGTTTGTTGTTTTTGCTCATGCTAAAAATATAAATATGCTGACAAGTCTAACTTAAGTCTTTTTGAGAACATGGACTCAAACCATGCAGTTTTCATGACAACATCATCCAAGAAGTTTGTCATCATCTTCTTCTGTGATATATTTCAATTTTACAAGACTGGCTACAGTGTTAATATCCCATGGTATATTCTCATCCAGATACTAATATGGTGTATTCTTATTCCTATGGATGCTGAACAAGGCTAACTATAACACACAGGGACCATCAGCATCTTATATGGCATGTAGATTACCATCATATTAGTCCTTTTTAAAAAACCTTTGCCTGTAAAGTTTTATTTTATTGCAATCATCTTTAGAATTAGAGGTCTCCAGTTGGGCTTCAACTTATAGAATTCTACAGGTACCCCAACTAATCTCTAGAATTATTAAGGTATTATTATCTACCTATGTATATATTACAAATCATAAGATTCTCTGAACAGATGGATTGTCCTTCCCTCTCTGATGCAAACATCGTAATAAAAATACACAATGCAAATGTATTATCACATATATACTCTGTTTTAATGGCCATTGAGATTGCCATTTGTTTCTTTGTTTCAGCCTCCAAAGGACTCCTATATAATTATGTAAGTAAGAATGCTATCTTTTTCTGAAACCACTGAGCTCATTAAGATCCATATTCATATTTTCATAAAAAAGGAAGACAGGCTTTATATTTGTTATTTTCTCTTTCTCTCTCTCTCTTTTTTTTACCCCAAATTCCCTTTCTATTTTGGAGATGATTAAACATCTTGCAAATTCAGAGGAGGTTTCTTGCCCACATGCCAAATGTGTTACAAGCTTTTCTGGAAAATTTAATGCCAGTCTTCTACTATTTTTTCTCCCTACTGCATATTACAAATCTGAATGTCATGAGTTCAAGATGAATTATCTATCTTCTCTTTTGTTTCAAGTAAATCTGCAGAATGCTAATATGACTTGTGTTATTGTGCACAGAGAGAAAATTTGGAATTTTCTTCTGCTTTCCATGGAGTATTCACACCAATTATTGAGGTTTTTTTAAAAAAAACCAAATCCAGTGGTGGCACTAATGGAGAGCGTTGTGTGCAGTTTTTAATATTTATATGTAAAGAGAGTGTCAGACCTTCAAACACTCTGAATACAGCCATGTTTCTTCATTTTTCAGCTGCCACAGCAATGGGAGGAGGGAGAAGCATTCTTATAGTTTAGTCAATAACTTTCTTGTGGGAACCAAGGTCAAGCATTTGTCGGGCTGGAGCTGCCATTAGGAACCCCGCCAAAGGTGTTAATTGAGGATTGTGATTTATGAGTTCAACTTTTACTTTGTAACCTTTTGGAGGGGGTAACTTTCAGTCTTGGTTTCACTTTTGTTCGTGCTGATATTATGTAGCCATTAAAAGTGTTCTTTGAAGAAAGCAATTACCTCAGAGTTCTTCTTTCTACTGGTCTCATCTATCAGAACCATGACACTGAGAGAAGAGTAGGTAGAGAAAGGTAGAGAAAAGTTTAACCTGTCTTTCTCCATGCACAGTAGTTTCAATTGATGATGGTGCTGCCATAGCTATTAATATGTAATAGAAATTTTTTTAGAGAAGTACAGTTAGTCCTTGACTTCTTACTTAGTGACCATTCAAAATTACAACAGCATTTAAAAAGTGACTTATGACCAGTTTTCACACTTGTGGCCATTGTATCATCACCATAGTCATGTGATCAAAAGTCAGATGCATGGCAATTGATTCATATTTATGATGGTTCCAGTGTCCTGGGGTCACGCGAGCCCCTTTTGTGACCTTCTGACAAGCAAAGTCAATGGGGAAGCCAGATTCACTTAACAATAGTTTGACTAATTTAACAATTTCAGTGATTCATTTAACAACTGTGACAAGAAAGGTCGTAAAATGGGGCAAAACTCACTTAACAAATGTTTCACTTAGCAAAAGAAATTTTGAGCTCAATTGTGGTCGTAAGTCAAGGACTATCTGGAACCTTATGCTAGGTAGCTAATATTATATTGCCAGTCCTGGGAGGAATCCCTAGATAAAAGCCAATAGAGAAATAGAAGTAATCTTCACAAAGTTTAAAGACATTTACTTTGAACCCATGCAAAGGTTTTAAGCTTTGCCCATTCTCCTAAAGGATAGGATCTTGAGGAATTAAAATTAAGAATGAGAAGGAAGACAGATGTCAGACTTCCCAGGTAGACCAGATGGGAAACACAACTACAGGAGCTAATTCTACTTTTTTGTAAAACTATATTAACCGAACATTGCAAGTTTGAAAGTACAACTCTCCTGACATCTCATCTCATAATTTAGTGAGGATCCTTTCTGAGTTTCTTTCTTTGCCTGTTATGCAGCTGTGGTACACATACCCCTTATCTGATCATTCCCTTGGCAGCTTCCTTTTCCCCTATCTGCCAAGGTCATTCCCACATACCATTAAACAAGAGGCTGTCATTCTCATCTTTCATAAGTCTCCAAATAAGTGAAAAGCATATTGAAAATCAGCTATTTGGGCATAGAAAATAACATAACTTTGGTAAGTACCTCATTGCGCAAGAGAAGGGATCTAAAGTGTGGAGGGAAGCAAGTACATTGCCTCCCAGAGTGTCACACGCCTATTTCAGCTCTTAAGCTTACCAAGGCAAGGCAGCAAGCTTTCTTCTAAATCATCAGTTGCTGGAGAAAAAATTGATCCTAACACAGTATCTGATACATCTGTTTGAATGATAAAAAGGCATAAGGACTTTGCCTGGTGGAGGAGGAGCTGTGAAACAAAAGTCTGTTTGACTGAGTGAAAGGCCTGTTGAGCATAGGAGTGTACTTGAAGGGAACCTTGTAGGGAAGTGAGATATATTACTCATAAATCTCAAGAAGGCTAAAAGCTTGAAAGGAAGCCAAACGACATACTGTGTGTTCAAACTTGCCATAATGTTTGTCAAAGGCAGTGAAATACTTGCACCCATATTTTATGCAAATCATTTTGAAGTTTCCTTCTAAGTGGGTAAAAAAACCAACATTTGGTGTAGCAGTTGTAAGAGTTCAGAGATTAGGGCAAGAAAGTAGAAATATCTGACATCTACAGAGTGTTGTGATTCAGTGTCAGCCTGTGGGTTCGGCAGTTGGGTCGCACGATTCAGAGGAGGAGGAGGAGGGGTTTGGAGAGCCTGCAGAGGACAGTTCTGAGGCATCGCAGAGCTGTCAGCCAGGCCCCTCCCATCTGGTTACTACTCAGACCCAGCTATGTGAGCCTGACAGCTTGGATGAAGATGACCCACAGCTGGCCTTGTTCAAGGTCGCCCGAAGCAGGAGGCAGTCAAGCAGGAGTAAACAGAGAAAGGCAATGGGGCACCTCGGGAGGAGGCAAAGAGAAGCCACGCCTTGAAACTGTTTAAAAGGGGAATGTGTGGGAGGTGCTGGTTGCTGAAGGAAACCGTTTGAACAGCTTCTGTTTTAGTGGTTCGTATTTGTTTTGCTCAGTTTGCTCTGTTTTAGATCTGTTTTGTGTAAATAAATTTGGTGGGCTTACTTCCAGCCTTTTGCCTTTTGCCTTTTGAAAAGGGGTTGTCCCTGACATTTCTGCAGGGCCGGTAGTAGGCTGGAACAGAACACAGAGTTCAGAAGTCAATAAACATAAATACCACCAAATGTTCCACCTTTAAGAAAAAAAAGATGAAGGCACTCACTAGTGATGAAGAGGAGAGAATAAATTCATTTTTCAATTTTTATCAACATTTTTAGGCAAGCCTATTCTAGGAATAATTTCTTTCAGTGGGATATTATGATTTGGAAAGAACTTTTATACAAAGGTCCTAAAACTGAAGGTTCATGCTTGTCCTTTCCCAAAAGTGGCAGCATAACCAGAGTACTTTAAACATAAGGTAAGATAAATGTCTCATAGATCTATATGGGAAAGATATTTCAATATTTGGAAGCAATAAGATTGAAGTTCCTGAAAATCAAATATAAAGAATTTTCATTTCAAATAAGTATGCAGATTATATCATTTATTGTACTTGAAGTATCAAGTGTTAGGGCCTTGTATGAGTCCTGCTTAATTTTCAAATGCTCTCCTCTGACACCCCCCCCCCTTGACAGGAGAGGGGGGAATTGACTTTTATTTCAACAAGCCAACTGGAGCCTCTTGTCACAGCATGCTATCCTTGACCACATGCTGCCTCAGGCAGGGAGATCTTAGCACATTCTTGTGTAAATGGACAGATTCTCCACAATGTAAGCCATAGACTATGTTTGTACTGGTTCTGTTTCTCTCCATCTGACAATAGAATCCAGCTGGCTCCCATAGATTCAGCATCCAAACTCTTTGATAAATGGGCAAAGGAGAAGAGGAATGAATGAAAGAGAATAGGAGAATTTCTCTCTTCCATTAAAAGTCTGCCAAAATTCATGCCCATGTAGAGCTGAATTAATATTTCCAAGGTACTGTATGTGAGATCCCCTGTTGAATTATCTTTTTTCTGTGGTAATGTCATCCCTCTAAGAAGCAGAACTGACTTAGAATTCAGGTAGGTTACAAAAAGATTATTTTATGAGGCTGAGTGCCTGTCTTATCCCGTGGGTTTTGTCTATGTATGTTGTTTGAACAGATATTTATGATATGCTGTAGCATTTTTCAAGGCAGGGACCATTCTCCGAGAGTATCTCATTCCTATTTTAGCTCAAGACTAACATGCTAAACCCTAATAGTTAGGACTTTTCAAGTCTTCAGTGGTTGGGTACTGAGTATTTTAGGAAACATCTACATCCCTATGCATTTTTCCCCCCACTACTTCGACGGCAAAGAAGATGCTAGACTATGTTTTGTTTCATTTCGATCCTGACAGCTGTAGAGCCAGACAACCATTTCTTGTAACACCTGCATGGATAAGCTTCACACAGTCCCATTGCTGGCACTTTATATGAAATCATACTGTAAATTGGTTTTTTCAAATGACATTTCCTGCTGGGAAACTGGATGTGTTTTAACTGCTGTGCTTGCTTTTATTTGTTTTTTGTGCCTATTATCTAGCTCTTCTGACTGGGGCTTTATTAACAATCTTATATTACTGCAGTTAAATGCATTATTTTTTATGATTTGAGAACATTGCTATTGCTATTCTCAATGTCATGCTGGGGCACGCAAAAAAAAATGGCACACAAATGACCGCATAAAACAACTTTGCTGTTATTGTCCATGGTTTATTTAGTTTTGTGTTGGAAGGATGAATTTTCTGCTCATTTCCAAAGTCTTTCAGCTGAACTTGGTTCAACCACTATCTCTTGGCTAGCATTGGACTAAAAATCTTCAACCTTCAGTGTCTATCCTATGTTTTTTTTAAAAAAAACACAGAACTGAAAACAAAAGCATTTTCTATGGGAAGGATTCTTATAATTAATTCCAAAATGCTTATTTCAAATCCATAGTCCATTTGTAACTTTCCAGAATCAAATTTTTAATCATCCTTTTGTTGTTTACTCCAAAAATATTTTTTTTAAAAAAATCCTTAAACATATATTTAAACTTCTTTTGATAAAGATTGGAGAAGACTGACCCAGTGCTGTAAGCCTGTTGATCCAAAGATAAGCTAATAAGAATCTTTGTAAAAAAAAAAAGTACAATTCTTCCTGCAAAGAAAGGAAGTACAATTCGTGCAAAATACATTTTTTTTTCCTGCAAAGAAATATAATCCTTTCATTCTTCCCCCCTTCCCACAATCTGGTCAGAACCTATCCTTCTATTCCCCCACAATCATCCAGTCTCAACTGTCAGTAACTATCTTTCCATTCCCCCCACCATCATAACTGTTGAAGTTTCTTGGATGAGAAATGAAACATTTTGTTCTTTCTCCTCAAGGGAGAAACAAAACAAAAACAAACAGTCTTTTTGGGGGGAAAAAAGCGCCTTTGAGACAACTATGACCTGGATGACTGAGAAACTCCACAGACAATTAGCTAAAAAGCAGTTAACAAGCAATTTCCAAATGTGATTACAAAAGGAAGTATGCAAACCTAGGGTCCATTGGAAAGACACTGATTATGGTTTGAGCAAAGATGCTTTTCTCTTGTTCCCGGAGCTCTCTAAACCTGCTGGAGACTGCTGTCATGTGGTCTCTTTGTAAGGACCAATTGTGTTAAATGCTCGTGGGCAATCTCATGTCCTTTTCTTGTCTGGACAGTAATTACAAAGAGCCAGTCCATTCCTTCATTCTGCCATGTTCTGTTGAGAGTGGTGCTGTTTCCAGTTCATCATTTCTTCCCCAGAAGTCATTTACACCTGTGTTAAAATCTAGATATTCTTCCAAATCACATCTTCGAAATGCACAAATAAAAGTGTTCATTAAGCGAAAATGTTTTAAAGTGCCCATAATAAATAAACATTGAAAAATGTATTAACTAGTAGGCAGGTTTTATCAGCAAAAATATGAAAAAAACAAACAAACAAACCCTCAAACCTTTCCTGTTATGACATTCTCAAATTACTTTTTCCAACTTTCCAGTTTAATGTGTAACTCCAAGAACTCTAACTGGTCTCTCATCCATCTCATTCGCATAAAGCTTGGTCCTGTTTAGTGTTTTTTTTTTAAATCAATCAAGTGGGATAAATGCAGATCCTTACAGAGTGGAATGATAGATTAAAAATCAGATAAACAGACATTTGATGTAGGAAGGTATGTTATATATTCCAAAATTGTCCTGGGTAGCCTTTGTTGTGGCTGTGACAAACTGCAGCATGATCTCATTCATTTTCTCATGATCAAAGCATACAAAGAAATGAATTGGCATCATTTTAGTGACTAAAATATAGCTGGGATCCAGGCTCTTGTATATAAATGGATGGCAATGCTAGTATTATATAACACTGCTAGAGAAGCTATTTTGCATTTAATGATTATTTACAGTATAAAATGATGGACAATGACTCCCAATGGGAGGATAAAGTATGTTTCCCAAGGATCCTTTTCTTCTTTTGCCCATATCTTGAAATATTGTAACTGAGCAACACTTTACATAAGAAGTGCAAGTTGTCATTTTGAAATGAAGCTTTGCAGCAGGGGGCAAATAAAGTCACCTTCTCTGGGCTGCACTTTGAAAGCTTCCAAACAAAAACACACATTTGATTCCAGACAGTAAAGAAAACAGCATATATATTTTTGCTATTACATTGGCAGGTGGTAATGTTCAGATCTTTCTTTCTTTCTTTCTTTCTTTCTTTCTTTCTTTCTTTCTTTCTTTCTTTCTTTCTTTCTTTCTTTCTTTCTTTCTCTTTCTCTCTCTCTCCCTCCCTCCCTCCCTCCCTCCCTCCCTCCCTCCCTCTCTTTCTTTCTTTCTTTCTTTCTTTCTTTCTTTCTTTCTTTCTTTCTTTCTTTCTTTCTTTCTTTCTTTCTTGTCCTTCCCTCCCTTCCTTCCTTTGTCTCTTTGTCTTTCTTTCTTTCTTTCTTTCTTTCTTTCTTTCTTTCTTTCTTTCTTTCTTTCTTTCTTTCTTTCTTTCTTTCTTTCTTTCTTTCTTTCTCTGAGTAAAAGGAACTTTTTCTCTCTCTCAAGAAATGACATTACTTCCTGATTTAGACTGTTGTCCCCAATGGGATGAAAGCTAATAATAGCTTTTCTATTTCATTCTCAAGCGTGATTGTTAAGTTGAGAAAATATATAGTTGTAGGAAGTTCATTAACCACGAACAGCACATATCCATGAGATTTAAATGTGCTTAAATTTGATGGGGGTCTGCCCTTCTAAAAATTATACTTTTCTTATTATACTTGGCTTCCTGTGATCCTTTAAAACTTGAAGGAAAAAAAAACTATGGAACTATTGATCAGTTTCTCTTTGGAACTGTTGTTGAGATAATACTTAAACAGGAATTTAATTCATGGAAGATAGAACTAGAGATAAAATGGCCATAATAGCTAATTGGGGATTTAATATTCAGAAGTAATACTTAGATATTCCATATTCAATGGTTAGCATATGGGTGCTATACTGAAACACTGCATGTTTAAAATAATTATTTTCTGTTCCAAATGCTACATGAACATTCAGAATGTTTTATCTCAAGGTCAGAACAACATTATTTTGTTTTGTGCTTCTGAGGAAACATACTTGCCTCAAGTGGCATTCTTTTAAGGTCAGGCTAAAAGTCATTAGTCCAAATACATCTTTGCAGGAAAGTAAAATTGTTCAGTCAAAAGTCAGCCATAAAGATATTTAGAAGGCACAGGAATGTAGATAAACTAGGAAAACATATTGGAAGAAAAACCTTGGGAAAGTGAAATCATGTCACTCTCTAGAAAGCAACTATGTTTGTGGAATATTGTCACATGATTTTGATTCTATGCTTCTGTGTATACAGCTAAGGATTGTATTAGCTTTTTTGGCTGTTGTCACACACTGCTGGCTCATGTTTACGTGATTGTCCACTAGGACTCCAAGGTCCCTATAATGTATTGGGCTTGCTTGTTAACATCACGTGGTAACGACTGGTAGGCTGCTAGAGCAGGGAGCTAGCTAACGGCTCCCAGCATCTCAGACAACCGGTATCCAGCACTGCCATTGGCTGCCCCCAGACAGCAATAGATTGCTTCAAACCTATTGGCCGCTGCCTAGGGGCCAGAGTATAAATTGCTGCATCTGCAGCCCTGTTCTCTAGTTCAGATCCTGCAAGCAATAAACCATGATCTTTGCTGAACTCACTTGCCTCGTCTTCATTCCTGCGCAATGAACCCAGTACACAACACTGGCAATGAAGGTGGGATCCTGCTTCTCTGTCAAAGCTGAAAGTCACTAGGGGACAGGCAGCACACGCCTGGTGGGAAAAGCAAATTCCACCCCTCCTACAGGGCAATGGAGAGGCAGGATTTGAAGATGCTGAGATCCAGCCGTGAAGACCAGCAGAATGCCCAAGGTTGGAAGGCTGCGAGAATTCAACATCAAGCAACCAGAAGGATGGTCCTCATACCTCTCCCAGGTTGAGAACTACCTTCGGGCGAACCAGGTCACAGAGGACGGACTGAAGGCCGCCACACTGCTTTGTGTGAGTGGCCCAGTGACGTTCGATCACTGGAATCCGTCTCCTATGCTGAACTGAAGAAGAAGCTCAGAGAACACTTCCAACCAAAGATGTCGGTGATTGCATGGCACTATGCCTTCGAACAACAAATACAGCAGCTGGGAGAGACCGCATCCAAGTACATTGCAGCCTTGAGGAAGACTGCACGCCTGTGTCAATTTTCAGACGTTGAAGAGCGACTTTGAGACTGGCTTGTCTGCGGCCTCTGCAACAGAGAGCTGCAGCAGAAACTTTTTGCCAGAGAGGTCCTGTCATTCGCAGATGCCCAGAACAAAGTCATGGCAGATGAAGCTGCTGGTGGAGCCATCCGAATGATCCGGCCAGCCAGATTGATGCAACGTGAAGAAGCCATCCACCACGAGGATACAGAACTCACCGAGGACTCCAAAGAAGATGCCAAAGTCAACAACTTGCACAGACAACCCAACCAACAGCAATGCAGCAGCAAGCAGCAAGAGACTACTTACGAGGCAGATCTCTTGCCTAGATATCCAGGTTGTGGCGGCCGCCACCAATGCTCCGACTGCAGATTCCAGAAAGCCATGTGCCGGGCCTGTGGAAAAAATGGCCACATCGCATCAGCTTGCAAAGGTCGCCAGAGGGACCGACCATCGAATCGCCAGTCAGAAGATCTGACCAGGAGAGGTACCGGGGCCCCGGGGCCATTCAGCATGGGGTTTTACTCAAGTCGTAGAACTGTCTGCGGTACCGGGGCCCGATGCCCCCTTAAACCCAAGTATAGACTTCAGGTGGAGCTGCAAGGGGTCCCCTGTAAGAGGGAGCTGGACACAGGCTCTGCCGTTTCCATTATTTCTCTGGACACATTTAACTTCGTGTGCAATCGCAGTAGGAGATGGGCCAAGCTGAGGCCCTCTGACATACTTTTAATAGATTTTCAGAACGCAAAAGTCATAGTCAAGGATGAAGCCACCTTGGCCGTTAAATTTAAGGCGTTTTCAGGGCACCTGGATGTTGTAGTAGGGGGCCAGAGAATGAGCCTAATTGGGCTCGATTAGTTTGATGCACTAGGCATCCAAGTAACCGGTATCAACCGGACACAAGTCTCAAGTCTAGCGTCAGCTTGCGAGGACTTCGCAGATGTATTTGATTCAGCCCTAGGAACTTACACAGGCCTACCAATAGCATTCAAACTAGACCCAAACGGGGTTACCATCAGGATTAAGCCTCACAGGGTCCCCTTTGCCCTCAAGCACACAATAGACACAACTAGACAAGCTTGTGGAACAGGGTGTTTTGCAACCAGTAGATAGTGGGGAGTGGGAAACTCCTATTGTAACACTACTTAAAGCCAACAGGGAAGTCAGAATATGTGCAGATTATAAATGCACAATTAACCGTGCCCTTAAACAGCACACATACCCAGTCCCAGTGGTGAGCCACATCCTGGCATCTTTGCAGGGTGGCACCACTTTTGCGAAATTAGATTTGGCGTAGGCCTATCAGCAACTACTTGTTGATGAGGCCATGGCCGCAGCACAGACAATTGTGACCCACAGGGGGGCTTTCAGAGTAAAGCGCTTGCAATTTGGGGTCAGTGTAGCCCTGGGCATTTTTCAGGGAATCATGGAACGCACACTCAAAGGCATTCCAGGGGTTTGCCCCTATTTTGACAATGTGCTTATTGTCGGGGAAACCACAGAGGTGGTAGCAAGGAGGCTCAGAGCCATCCTGCAGAGGCTGTGTGAAGCAGGACTCAAACTAAAAAAGAGAAAATGCAGCATTGGTGTTCCCTCAACTGAATTTTTGGGGTTTCACATTTATGCTAATTGCATCCACCCAGCTGAGTCCAAAGTGAAGGCCTTTCATATGGCACCTAGCCCTAAAACAAAAGGAGAGCTGCAAGCATTCTTGGGCCTCCTCAACTTCTACCATGCATTCCTTCCTAACAAGGCCACAGTGACAGAGCCGCTTCACAGGCTGTTAGATAAAAAAGCTTCTTGGAAGTGGACCAGCATTCACGAAAAAACTTTTCAGGACCTGAAGGCACTTCTGTTGGTCAGTTCCACTATCACTCATTTCAGGGAGTCTAAACCAGTCTGCTTAGCATGTGACACATCCCCATATGGGGTGGGTGCAGTCTTGAGTCACTTAGAGAAAGATGGAACCCTAGTTCCCATTGCATTTTATTCGAGGACATTGTCCTCTGCTGAGTGAAACTACGCTCAAATTGACAAAGAGGCATTGGCCATGGTAGCTGGAGATAAAAATTCCATGACTACTTGTATTACAGAAACTTCATGGTCTTCACAGACCACAAACCACTACTGGGATTATTCACCACAGACAAACAGACACCCCATATATTATCCCCTACAATGCTGATATGGTCTAATTTTTTTATCAGTGTACATGTTTAAGCTGATTCACAAACCCGGCAAAGTAATGGGCCATGAAGATGGCCTGAGTAGGCTTCCATTGCCACAAATCAAACCAGATCCGGCCCCAGTGGCCTGCATATTGTCCATTCAGGATTTGCCAGAGTTTCCCCTCCATGCTGGGGACATAGCTGCAGAAACAGCAGCTGATAAGACACTAAGTAGAGTGCTTTCTTGGGTGCACACAGGGTGGCAGGATAAAAGCCCAGGCCCTGAATTTCAGAGTTATTTTACTAGAAGACACAAGCTATCAGCTCACAAGAGTTGCATCCTATGGGGGAACAGGGTCATAGTCCCCACCTCACTAAGAAACAGGGTCTTACAATCACTGCATGAAGGTCATCCAGGTATTGTTCGTATGAAAGCTTTAGCTAGAAGCTACTTATGGTGGCCAGGATTAGACAAGGCCATTGAAGCCCAGGTGCATGGATGTTACACATGCCAACAATCAAGGCCTGAAATGCTGCATGCTACAGTTCACAGGTGGGAGGAGACTCACACTCCATGGTTTAGAATTCACATAGACTTCTCTGGGACCTTTCAGGGACAGCTCTTCCTTATAGTGGTCGACAGCCACTCTAAATGGCTTGAAGTAATTCCAGTGGCTAACATGACCACTGCTAGGACCATCCAGGTGCTTAGGAAACTCTTTGCCACACATGGGCTGGCAGACGTCATAGTATCTGACAATGGAGCCCAATTTACAGTGGCAAAATTTCAGGCATTCCTGAGAGCAAACCTCATCAGGCACACAACTTCAGCCCCATTTCACCCTTCTTCTAATGGTCAAGCCGAATGCATGGTCCAGACCACAAAAGAGTTACTGAAGTGTATAGTGACTGGGGACTGGCATCACAGATTGGCAGATTTTTTTACTTTGCCAGCATTCCACATCCTGCATGGCTACAGGGAAAAGCCCAGCAGAGCTGAGCTGGGGGAGGCAACTGATCACAAAACTGGACAGGTTGCATCCAGATAGGGTGGCAGCAGAAGCTTCATGCCCAAAACCCCCAAGCGGGGCTGCAAGTGGGTGATGGGGTGTGAGCCAGGAACTATGGGCATGGGAATTTGTGGGTGCCTTGAAAAATTACTAAAATGTCAGGCCCCCCTCTCTTATGAAGTGGGGCTGGAGGGCGGGTGAGTTGTTCATCGCCACATCAATCAGCTTAGGAAGTGTTTCCCAGAACGGCCACAAAGCAAGGACTTTGTCACAAGTCCTTTCCAAGGTCCACAAACCGGCAGCCAAGCCAGCCCATGCATAGACCCTGAAGGCTCACACAGCCCAAGCAATGAGGAGTTGTCCATAGAGGAGGGGCCCCCAGACGTGCAACATGGTCCCCTGATGGAGAAAGCCAACCTGATGGCTACAGCCACTGTGCTAACTCTGCTGAACAAACTGACTCTGGGGTGGGCCAACTTGGAAAGGCCAGCCAGAGAGCACCGAGCCACTCTGCATTACTTGAACTAAGAGACACTGGTCTACCCAGTGGGCAAGCTGGTAGGCCAGGACGTGCCTGGGTCCCCCAGGCATTTCACAAGGCCATGCAAACCTCCTGCTTATCTGCAAGATTTTGTTCTGAAATAATAATGCTATAATGTTGTATGTACCCTTGTATTTAACACTGACCTACAAGATTGTAATGGACAATGGAGCTATAATGTTGTAAATACTTATTATGCTGCTAAGTGGAACCTATTCACACCAGTGTTAAGTCTTTGTAAAGAGTATTGCTGTAATTACTTTCTATTGTTGCTATAATGTTGTTCGTTCTAAGGGGGGAGGGGTGTAATGTATTGGGCTTGCTTGTTAACACCATGTGGTAATGGCTAGTAGGCTGCTGGAGCAGGGAGCTAGCTAACGGCTCCCAGCATCTCAGACAACCCATCTCCAGTGCTGCCATTGGCTGCCCCCAGACGGCAATAGGTTGCTTCAAACCTATTGGCCGCTGCCAAGGGCCAGAGTATAAATTTCTGCATCTGCAGCCATGTTCTCTAGTTCAGATCCTGCAAGCAATAAACCGTGATCTTTGCTCGCCTCGTCTTCATTCCTGTGCAACGAACCTAGTACACAACAGTCCCTCTCACAGTTACTGTTTTTGAGTTAGGTTTCTCCTAATCTGTACTTGTACCTTTGTTGTTTTTCATGGCTAGGTATAAAACCTTGCTTTTCTCCACATTAAATTTCATGTTGTTGGATAGTCTCTTAAAATCTTTCTGGATCATGAGCTTGTCTTCTGGGGTATTGGCTATTCCTGTCAGCTTACTGTCATCTGCAAATTTGATGAGTTTCCCTTCTATCTCCTCATCAAAGCCATTTATGAAGATATGAGTACTGGGCCTAAGACAGAACTTTATGGTACCTCACTGCTTCCTTCCTTCCATGTAAAGTACCATTAAGGACTACTCATTGAATATGGTCTGTCAGCCAGTTACAAATCCATCTGGTGGTGATGCTGTCTATTCCACATTTTTCTAGTTTACCAAGAAGTAGATTGTGGTCTACTGGCTGAAGTCTGAGTATACTATGTCCACATAATTTCACTGGTCTACTAATTTAGTCACTCTGTCAAAGAATGAAATAAGATTGGTTTGGCATAATCTATTTTTAACAAACCTGTGCTGGCTACTAAACAAACTTTATTTGTTTCTAAATGTTCTGCTTTTTGATGATTTTTTCCCCAGTATCTTCCCAGGTATTGATGCTAGGCTGATTGGCATGTAGTTTCCTGGGTCTTCCCCCCAATTACTTTTCTTTTTTTCTTTTTTGAAGATGGAAACCATATCAACTCTTTTCCAATTCTCTAGTAGTTCCCCATACTCCAGGATTTTTTAAAGATATGGTACAATAGTTCTAAGATAATGTCTGACATCTCCTTCAGATCTCTGGGATATAATCCATCAGGTCCCAATGATTTATATCAGGGCTTTTCAATCTTTTCACCAATTGTACTACTTTTAGAATATGGTAATATCCATGTACCACCAGTTACCTAGCAAGGTGTCAAAAACTTGATGACAAACAACCTGGAAAAAAGTGATAAAGTACAGGTAGTCTTACAACAGCTTGCTTAGTGACTGTTCAAAGTCACAATGGCACTGAAAAAAGTGACTTATGACCATTTTTCACACTTATGACTGCTGTAGCATCCTCAGGGTCATACGATTTACATTTGGATGCTTGGAAACTGATTCATATTTATCATGGTCACATTGACCCAGGGTCATGTGATCCCCTTTTGCAACCTTCTGACAAGCAAAGTCTGTGGGGAAACCAGATTCACTTAACGACATGTTACTAATTTAACAACTGCAATGATTCACTTAACAACCGTGGCAAGAAAAGTCATAAAATGGGGCAAAAATCATTTAATAAATTTCTCTCCCCTTTTTATATCCTTTCTTCTCTTCCCCTTTTATATCCTCTCTTCTCTCCCCTTTGATATCGTCTCTTTTTTCCCCTCCTTTATATCGTTTCTTCCCTCACCCCCTTATATCTTCTCTCACCCCTTTTATATCCTCTCTTCCCTCACCCCTTTTATGTCCTCTCTTCTCTCACCCCTTTAAATCCTCTCTTATTTCCCCCTTAGCAGGACCCAGGCAATGCCTCATACAGTTCCAGCTGAATCTCTGCCTGAAGACTGTGTGAGGCTGCCTGCTGCCCCAAATCAGCTGGAGCTGCATGTGCCAATCCTGGGCTTTCAGCATGACCCAGGCAATGCCTCATGCAGCTACACACCTGAAGACTGTGTGAGGCTGCCTTCCACCCCCAAGGCTGTCGCCAATCAGCTGGAGCTGTGCATTTTGATCCTGGGCTCTCAGTTGGACCCAGGCAATGCCTCATGCAGTTCCAGATGACTTTCCCACAAGCCTGTGTGGTGCTGCTGCCACTTCACCTCATCCACTTTTACACTTTTTTTTACAGTGCTGTTCAACCCATTGTATGCATACTACCTGCCAGGTGCCAATGTACCATCAGTGGTACATGTACCACTAGTTGAAAAGCCCTGATTTATATTTATCAAGATCAGACAGGTTTCTCTTACCATTTTCTTGATTATTTTAATTTGTATTTCTAGTCTGTCTTTTACAGTTTTGTGTTTGGTAGGTTGGGCTATACTTTTCTTTTGCATGAAGACTGATGCAAAGAATGAATTAAGCAGCTCTGCTTTTTCTTTACTGCCTGTCACTTCCTTGCCATCTTGTCTCTTTAGTGGATCAACTGTTTCCTTGACTTTTTTTGTTATTTATATGTTGAAATAAACTTTTTTAAAAAAAAATATCTCTGACTTTTGTTGCAAGTCTTTGTTCATTCTGAGCCTTTGCTTTCCTGACTTCATCTTGAAGATTCAGGCTTTCTGCTGATATTGTGCCTTAGTTATGTGCCCCTCTTTACATTTTTTTTGTACTTATCCTTTTTAGTGTTTCAGTTTTTGAGAGAGATCTTTGTGCAGCCATGCTGTTTTCATCTTGGGTTTCTTGTTTTTCTTTTTCAGTGGTATTGTGTTGGAGTGGGCTTTTATGATCACATTTTCCCATGCTTTTTGAGTTGTTTTCTTCTTTAGGATTTTTATCCATTGAATAATTCTTAGGTTCTCTCTCTGAGTTTGTTAAAATCAGCTCTTTTAAAGTTTAAAACAGTAATTGGATTATATTCTATTGCTTGTGTTTGCATTATGTTGAATTCCATTATGACATGGTCACTCTCATCCAAGGTTCTGGCAACTTCAACTCCCTCTATCCCTCTATCCTTCTTCTCTATTAGTAAGAATTAGGTCCAGTATAGCTTTTCCTCTAGTTCCATTCTCTACCTTTTGGATGACAACCTTGTAAGCTAAATTGGTTAGGAATCTCCCAAAGGGCAGGGTAATAAAAGCAAGAGTTATCATGTCCATTCATGCATACGGTGAACATGTACTGTGGGGGTTTGGAGCACAATCTAAATCTGCACTCCATATAGTTCTCCCGACTATAGATATTTGCAAATGTTGAAGTTGGGACCGATACTGCCAATGGTATTTAAGCCAGAAATTGTATCTACAGTACTTAAGTACATTAGATAAAAATACAGTCATGTGTGGTTGGACAGTGGCTGAATGTCCTATCCGGAAACTAAAATAAATCTTCATTACAGCCTTACTTTACTTGAGTCAGGTACAGAACTTATTTCATGTCAAGGACAGGAAGGATGGTTGCATTTTACCCTGGATGCTTTCTTTATGGTGAGCAATTGCTTTATTCAGAATTGTGGCATATCTCTCTGTCTCTTTTTCTATTTATCCATGACAGAGAAGAAAAACAACTTACATAATGCTCCAACTATGAAAAGTAGACAAAATGATTCCTTCCATTTTGTGTTTCTACTCCATGTTTTGGCCACAATAGTACCAAATTAGCTGAAATGGGATATTCATGGCCGTAGTCTTAGGCTGACATCCCTTACATATAGCCACAGCCATAATTAGGATCATAGTGAGCTTGCAGTAATGCACCATGATCTAAGACTTCTAAAGTTTTTCAAAGAGGTTTATTTTCCTAGGGAATAGCAAGGTCAACATAAGGCACAAGCAGCAGCAGGGGGAAAATATATGTTCTATTCACTAATGTACCCAAAGAATAAGCAGTTAGTGCATTTGGGATGCAACTTTAACCTTCACATTGAGATTGCTGATGAGGGGACCCATTACTAGCCATTTTGAAGAAAAATGTTTCCCATGGGCTAAAAGCATCAATCCCTTTTGCAAAGGTTGCTAACCATCTGCCTGAAGAAAATTAGTTTGCCTGCTGCTAGACTGACCTTAGGTTGAACTATAGATCTGAATATAAAAGTTGTTCTAACATTCCAGAAAAAATACTTGCATCTAATATATATAAAATCCATCTTTATAATAGCTTCCAGTCTCTAATTCAAGAGAGGGGGGAGGGGGAAGGGAGGGAGAAGGAGAGAGGGAGAGAGAAATGCACACACCATCTTTATAAGTCATGCATGGTAACTCAGACTTTTGCAAAACTATTTTTAAAGCTCAAGTAGTTCGTAGAAAGCATGCCTCTTCTTTCCTTAAGATCTCAGAGACAGCAGCTTCACATTTTGATAAATTAACTGTGTCAAAACATTTACATTCAATAGCTATATTCCAGCCTGCAGTATATACTGAAAAAAGATAAATGGTTATGCCAAAATGCAGGCAGTTTCCAACATATTTCTCCTTGTAATGGCGTATATTTTTTCTTCATTTTCTTCATTGTTCCTCCAATTTATATGCAGCTTTTTAGACATCAAGTTTTCTAGAGTGAAAGTAAATATTTGCCATGTTTACACTTCAGAAGCAGCCAGGTGTCTTGGCTTACTAAATCACAATACGGACAAGCATTGTGCTTGTTGGTATTCACTGCCACTTCATTCCTCCTGTTTTGGTCGGTAGGTAAAGGATAATTTAAAATGATGGTGTAGAGGCAAAGCACCACTAAAGGACTGATTTCCTTCTCTTTTGCAAGAAAGGGAGAGCAGTGAAAAGTTAAGATGAAAAAGAAACAGGCACAGGAGCAGACTAGAGATAAGGAGAACTTCAACATCATATCTCTGACTAGGTTCAATGAACAGATTTGTCTATCATGATAACATCACCATCCTCTCAGGTGTGTGTACAAGACATGGTGCACATAAGAAAGAAAAGGAAAGAAAAGGAAAGAAAAGAAAAGGAAAGGAAAGGAAAGGAAGAAGGAAGGAAGGAAGGAAGGAAGGAAGGAAGGAAGGAAGGAAGGAAGGAAGGAAGGAAGGAAGGAAGGAAGGAAGGAAGGAAAGTTGCTAAAATACCAAGCATTTTTACAGTTTCCTCTCCTATGGAGATCCACAAAGGATTTCAAGGTGGGTTAATTTTTCCCCCTTTTCTTTACAATTCTGATGTGGTTACTTTCTGACTCTACCATTGGAAGAATTATTCCATCAATGAGGCACTTCTAGGTACTTGTAGTTGGTACTTTGTCAGAAAAAGGACTAGGATTTCCAGGAAACCAAGATTAAAAGAAAAACAAATAGGATATGACCTGGAGTAATTGAGGGATACCCCATTAACTCTAGATGGATAACGAACCATGGTTTCTTGTGTTTTATCCATATTTTTTAAAAAAATCTATAAGTAAGTTTTAACCATTGTTGTTCTTGAGTATGGAGGTTGTATAAGCTATCCTTACCATATTTCAGAAGATTTAAATAATTTAAGAATCCAGGACCCAGGACTCCCAAGGAAATGAAATTTGAGGGAATTGTGGCTACTTCAGTGCTCTAACTGCTGCTATTGGTTTGTTGCTGTGGTCATGAGATGTTCATTTTCAATGCTCCATAACAGTTTCTCAGCAATCCTGCAATCCCTCGCTCCCTTACCTGCCTGATGGAAAGGGAATGGAAGGGAGATAATGACAGAATGCGAGGGAGGGAAGAAAGGAAGGGAAAAGAACAGGGAGGAATAGAAAGAGGGTAGAAAGGAAGGAAGTTAGAAAAAGTAAATAATGTGGAAGAAGGTAGGCTGGCAGGCTGGCTGGCAGGCTGGCAGGAAGGCTGGCAGGAAGGCAGGAAGGAAGGCAGGAAGGAAGGAAGGAAGGAAGGAAGGAAGGAAGGAAGGAAGGAAGGAAGGAAGGAAGGAAGGAAGATTTCTGATGCTACCTGGCAGCTTCCCATAAGGAGGCTCAATGCAGAAGTCAACAGTAAGTCCTAAATTGCTCCTACTCCTAGAGTTTTTTGCCTATCTGTGGTCATTCTATTTCTCTGTTTAGGTAAGGAAATATCTCTGAAATGATGTCCCAATGGGACAGAGGTCCTCTGTGAATGATGAACTCCCTTTATATAGCCAGTTTCCCAGTCCAGAAAGATGATGTATTGTAAAAAGTGATATATATTCACGATTGACCTGTCACTGGGAATCCAGAAAACCATGTATTTTCCATATCCAGTCCTGAATGTACCTTCATAAACAAAATTGAAATAACATGAATGCAGGAAAAAAAAGGTTTCCAATGAGAATTGTTTGGGTGCTGCTCTAGATCTCATGCTATAAGAACTGTGAAATATCAACAGGCTTAATTATCTGATAGATTAAAAAATAAACATTTTCTAAACTGAACTCTCTGAGGTTGAGAACATTACCATAGGTACAGTAACAGAATATGTCTTTGATTTTCATATCTGCAAAGACAGATCATAAATGCTTTTTATTATTAAAGTGGTGTGTTCATAAGATTATTTAATCAGCCGTAGTTATCTACAAGAGGGGGGAAGATACTAAAATATTGGAATGGAAGTTTGGAAAGACGGGGTTGACACCATGACCTTACCACATTTCTCTTTTTTTTTTCTTTTTTGGTCATAGTAGTTACCTGTGAACAACTATCTCCCAGCCTCCTGACTAACTATTGCTTTTATTAATACATTGTAGGAGAACATTTTTAAAAACAAATCTCACTGTACTATCATTTCTGTTTTTCGAAGAGAAGTAACAATAATATCCATTAAAAGTCAGTATTTGTCTTTGGGTTAATAATATATTTATTATCCAAAAGTCTAAGCAGCCAAATAAGAAGAATCAATACTGATCCATCAATATACATTTCTAGAAAGATTTCTATGTTCTGCTTGACTGGGATTGCTATTAAGAGCTATTGATTTAAATATATTAACTACCTACCTAGCTAGGCAGTCTGGTAGCTAGGTGATTAGATAGACAGACAGATGGATAGATAAATGGATGGATGGATAGACAGATAGATACAGAGTGAGTGAGAGAGACAGACAGTGGCCAAGGGAGTGATATAATCCAAATATGGATCAGTTTACTTGTCTAAAACATTGCTGTAACATTTTATTTGTTCTTCTCCTTTTTTATTTCTCTGTAGTATACTGTATCCTAAATACTGGAAATAAGACAAATAAAATATTTTTTTTTAAAAAAAATAGTTGTTTCATTTTACTGTACCAAAACGGTAACTCTATAATAAATTTACCTCATTCATTTGGGAGTTAAACAGCAAGAATATTTCAGATAGATTTTCATGTTTTGCCACTAATGAAAATATTATTTAGGTTTTGAGGAAGTTTATAATCAAAGCCTAAAATCTAAAGAATGAATAAAGTTATGAAAACATTGCTTTGTCAGTAAAGGAGAAGAGCTAAGTGCCCATGAAAATGCAATGTAGTATAATAAATTGTGATGCATTTAGTGAAATTAATGAAAATCAGTTTAAGATAATACATATCAAGACCTAACCATTTAAAAATTCAGTATTTCACATATGAAGGTTTCCACCGTTCTTGCAAATTTCTATAAAACAGTTTTCCAGGAGGCTTCTTGTTCCTGTCAGTAATTGATAATGGTGAAGGCAGCGGCTTTCTCTTCTTCCAAAAGATGGCTCCTTCATTTCTCTGTTGCTTCATTTTCTCTGTTGGAGAAAAAAATTATAAAAAGGAACTCCTGTTCCATCTCATTTGCCACTTACAATTTGAAATTTGTTTCATGTGTTCAAGCAGAACACTACAGTTCTTCAGTTTCCAAATGCTTTATTATGAGTTTGCAAAGCCAGGTCATGCACACATAGACAGGTTTAATATGAGCCCCAGATACACAGGAAACAGGGATAAGAATAGGAATATTCTTTATTAGCCAGGTGTAATTGGACACACAAGGAATTTGTCTCCAGTGTATAAGTTGTCAGTGTACATACAAACAACAAAGTGGTAAGTCATAGATCATAAATCGTAAGTTGCCGTCATAAATCATAGACATAAGCAACAAGTGATAAATCAAAAGATACCAATAGGAGAAGGTAATAGGAAAGATGAGAAGATAAGAAAGATGAGAAAACAGGGCATATTTATAATCAAGCAACAAGGAAATGCAAGATCACAATTTGTTTGGTTACAAATTAATTATAAAATGAAATAAAAGTTGAAAACAGACCCATGTTGCTCTGCTATAGTCAGTTGTTGGTGGGGGATGGGGTGGGAATTTGTTTTCTTAGATAAAAATCAAATGACAAAAGTTTGAAAAGCTGTTTTTCTTTTTCAAGATTAGGAAGGATCTTCAGGATGGGAATAAATGTAATAATTTAATAAAAAAAATAAATGTTTCCAACACAAAAGCTGTAATTAGGAGCTATTCCAGTGATGGTAAACCTTTTAGAGACTGAGTGCCCAAATTGCAACCCAAAACCCACTTATGTATCATTGGGTGGCAGATGGGCATGGCCCTTTGGGTGGGTGTGGACAATTGGGTGGGCGTGGCCCATTGGGTGGTGGTGGCTCGGGTGGTAATGGCAGACTGGGTGGGACTAAAAAGTTCAATCAATCAATTCCAACTTTGCGAGAACTTTTTTTCCCCGCAAGAAGTTGAAATTGATTGATTGAACCTTTTTTTTGCACATGGTGGCAGAAGCCTGAATCGAAAAGGTTTTATAAAACCCAGCTGAAGGCCTAGGACTGGGGTGACGGCGCGTGTGACCACAGAGAGGGCTCTGCGTGCCACCTGTGGCACCCGTGCCATAGGTTCGCCAGCACGGAGCTATGATGTCAGACATTTTGACTATTTGCAAAAATTGCACTTTTGTGTGGATTGCTATTAAATATAAATACAGTCAAACCAAAGTCAGGTTTGCTTTATGATTCCCCCCTTTTTGCTTCATTGGGCTTGATCTACAAGACCTTACAAGAGACCTTTGTTTGCAACTCTCCCAGGCAGCCATCTTGTTCCCCATTCTTCTTGCTGTCATGGTTCTTCCAGACAGAGACAAATAAAACAGAACTCCAAGGCTTGCAGGTTCCTCAAAGAACATGTTTATTGATACAAAGTATTGGAACATCAAAAGTGAAACCAAGTCTGAATAGACACGTAACAATTCCCAATACAAAGTTAAGAAATCCCACCCCTAATGCTATGCAAGCTACTACGTTCTCCAATACAACTCCTTGGTGTGCTTTTTTTGTGAAAAGCCCAGCCTGCAGTCCTGGAACAGCCAATGACCTTAGTTCCCATGGGAGAAAGTCTATTCTGTCTAACGAAGCACCTGGTAAACCCCCCTCCCTCCATGCTATGTGTCAACCAAAAATGGGTGGTGAAAATGGCTGCAGCCACCCTCATTTTCAGAATTGACAGTTGGCTCCTCTTCAGAAAGAGTCTCCTGCAGGGGAAACAAAAATCAGGTTAGGTATCCCCTCAGGGCTTGTGAGGGCATTTATCATAAAACTTTTTTTATCAATCTATCTGCCTTCACATTTGTACATTTCACCCATGTAGCCTCTGAAAGGGGGTAACCTTTCCACTGGACAAGGTATTGTAACTTTCCATTGTACAGCCTAGAACCAAGAATACTTTTTATCTCATAATGCATCTCTCCCTATACCACCATTGGACCAGGCAGCTGTTTTGGAATAGGTCTTAAAATAGATTCTGACACAGGTTTCAAAAGACTGCAGTGAAACACTGGGTGAACTTTCCCCAACAATCGTGGAAGTTTTAATTCCACCATCACAGGGTTTATGATCCTGATCATGGGGAAAGTACCAAGGAATTTCAGACCCAGTTTTTTGCTGGGCAACTTTAATCGTAGATATTTTATTAAAAGATAAACTAATTGTCCAACATAAAAAGGGTTTTGAGGGAAACCTTGTTTGTTTGCTTGCTCCTTGTAAACCTTGGTAACTTTGGTTAATGTCTTCTTCACATTCACCCAACCCCCCTGGAAAAATATCAACCATTGGTCCAAAGTCTGGGAAGTAGGAGGCTCCTGTGGGAACTCAGGCATGGGCACAACATCTCGACCAGTCACTATTTTGAATGGGGCAAGACCAGTGCTACTGTGCACAGTATTATTGTAGGCTACCTCTGCAAAAAGTAAAAAGTCATCCCAATTAAACTTCTGGTAATTTACATAATATCTGAGATACTATTCAACTATTGTGTTAGCTTTCTCAGCAGTTCCATTAGTATTCGGATGAAAAGCAGATGAAAGCCTCTGGGAGGATCCAATCAGTTTAACAAACTTCTGCCAGAACTTTGCAGTAAACTGGACCCCTCTGTCAGAAATAATCCTCTTTGGGGCACCATGGAGTTGGTATATGTGCTTCAAAAACAGTTTGGTTAGCTTCTGGGCAGAGGGAAGTCCTGAGCAAGCAATGAAATGTGCCTGTTTGGAAAATAGATCAATCACAGTCCATATTACAGTGTTTCTCTTGCTCTCAGGTAATTGTACTATAAAATCCATGGCTAGCTCCTCCCAAGGCTGAGAGGGGTTGGCCACTTGCTGCAATAAACCTGGTGGTTTTCCAGGATGCTTCTTCATGTTAGCACAAGTGACACAACTTTTTTACATAACTCCCAATGTCCTTTTTCATTCTCAGTCACCAGAACCGCCTGTGCACTAGATGCAATGTTTTTAAAAATCCAAAGTGAACCACTTGCTTAGCGTCATGACTCCATTGCAACACCTGGAGTCTGAAGCCTTCAGGGAGGTAAAATTTAGAACCTTTCCAAGCTAATCCCCTCCTTAAAGTCAATATAGATTTGTTATCTTTAAACCAGGTATCCATCTCTAACTTCTCCTCAATTCCTTTAGCAACTGATCATCAGGACCAGCAGGGGATCTCTCTGTGTGCGATCTGGCTGTTATTTGGGAAGAGGAATAATGGAGTTAATTACCTCCTCTCAGTTACTATTGAACTGGGGAATTCTAGTTAAGGCATCAGCAAAAAAGTTCTTGCCTCCAGGAAAATATTTTAAAGTGAAATTAAAATGGTTAAAGTATTGAGCCCACCAAACTTGCTTGGGGCATACTTTGTGGGGAGTCTTGAGAGTCTCCAAATTTTTGTGATCAGTCCATACCTCAAAAGATATTTCTCCCCCCTCCAAGAAATGATGCCATGCCAACAAAGCCCAACAAACTGCAAAAGCTTCTTTCTCCCAAACTGCCTCCCTTTTCTCAGTCTCAGTTAATTTCCGAGAAGTGTAAGTGCAAGGTTGTAACTTTCCCCTGTGATTTTTTTGTAAGAGAGTGGCACCCATGGCCACATCACTTGCATCAGCTTGAATGATGAATTGTTGTCCAGGGTCAGGGTGTTTAAGGACTGATTCAGCTGCAAAGAGTCTCTTTAATTTTTCAAATGCTGCCTGGCACTCTAATCACCATTGCAATGGCTGACAAGGTCAGGGTTTTTCCCTGCTTTGCCTGTTTTGAGTAAATTGATGATTAATATGGATATCTATGTAAAAGAGGGAATAAATTGTTGATAAAAGTTGGCAAACCCCAGAAAACTTTGAAGCTGTTTATGGGTCTGGGTTTTTTTTTTTGCCATTCTAGCACTTGTTTGACTTTGGCAGGGTATATTTCTATCCCCTCATTTGAAATCTGATACCCCAGATAGTCAAGGCGCAGCTGGTGAAATTCACACTTTGACAGTTTTGCATATAGTTTGGCTTTCAACAGCCTCCTTAATATGTCTTGGACCAATTTGATGTGTTCATCCATGGTTTAAGAGTAGATAAAGATGTCATGAAGATAAACCAAAACCCCTTTGTATAAATGATTACAAAGCACTTGATTTATCAATTGCATAAATACAGCAGGGGCCCCTTGTAGTCCAAAAGGCATAACTTTAAATTGGAAATTCCCCAACGGGCAATTGAAGGCTGTTTTTCACTTGTCCTGCTCCTAATCCAGTTCCAATAATAAGTTTCTCTTAAATCCAGCTTGGTAAAAATTTTCCCTTTAGCCAGGTGGGCTAACGTGTCCTTCATCAGGGGCAGGAGATACATATTTTCCATACCAACAGTGTTGAGAGACCTGAAATCGATGCATAATCTAACAGAACCATCTTTCTTTTCCTTGAAAAGCATGGGAGCAGCCACAAGTGATTTGACTGGCTGAATGAAACCCCTAGCTAAGTTTTTTTTATTGATGTACTCTCAGTTATTTCATCTCTCTGGGTGTCATAGAGTACATCCTTGGTTTGGGGAGCTTGGAACCAGACAGAATTTCGATATGTAGACTGGTGTGTAGGGAGGATGTCACATTCCTTCTCACTAAAGGTTTCTGCCAAATCTTGGTACTATGTGTCAACCAAAAATGAATAGGGAAAATAGCTGCAGCCACACTCATTTTCAAAGTTGGCACTTGCTTTGTGCACAACTGTTCTGTTTGATTGTGCAGATGCTGTTTGATTGGCATCTGGGTCATCCCTTGGAGGGCCAAAAACAGAGAAGGAGGTAAGATCACTGATTTTTATAATCTGTTCAGGCTGTTTGTCTTTCTACACTGCTCTAGCTGTGTAGACTGCCTTGAAATCACTTTTTACCCTTTTGCTTTTTCAAGAATCATTGGAAATTTTATTCTATTTGTTAAATACTATGACTGCAATAAATTGCAACATATGGTTAAGCATTTTTAGAATAGCTGACGGAAGGAAGGAAGGAAGGAAGGAAGGAAGGAAGGAAGGAAGGAAGGAAGGAAGGAAGGAAGGATGGTCCAACAGAGATAATACTACCCTGACATTCAGTTTTAGTTTTGCAAATAGAACTACAGATTATACTTATTCTGCTAATCCCAGATGTATGTGAATAATTATGGCTAATGAGCAGGAAAGGAAAGACACACATTGACTCTTCATGGCTACTAGGTTAGGGTTAGGGTTAATGTTAGGTTAGCTAAAAGACTGAAAAATCCTCTGAGTTCCTGGAAAGCTACTGCCAATCAAAGTAAACGGTGCTGGGCTAAAGAAATACATAGCCAACGTGAGAAAAAGAAAGTTTTCTGTGTCCCTGTATAAACACGATAGCTTGTTGGCTGTGCTATTTTAATGTCCCAGATTGGATGCAGATTAAATGAATGTACTTCATTTAAATGTTAATGCACACTCTGCTTTATAATGGCCATTCAAAACAACTAAAGGAAAAAAAAAAGAAATGAGATACAGTAAAGCGGGAAGATGTGACGATTCATTGTGGGAATAACAGTGTGGAATTACAATCTGAAAGGTGTTACAGTATTCCCATAATGCATTTCCACATAATACAGATAGTGGGTTTGAATTGGACAGATTTGTATAAATTATTTGGTTTTTTCTTTCCCATGTTTGTATTATCCTTCAATTTACTTGAAATCTGCATGAAAAAAGGTAATGGAAAATGGTGCACCTTTTCATTTGCCTCTCTCCTAATGTGTATATTTTTTACTCCCCCCCCCTAAACTGAGAGGATGGCATCTTTTCTAATCAAATGCAATTAGGGACACACTTTTCCATATCGTGTACATGCTTATACTTCTTTTATAATTATATCTTACTTCAGAAAAATGAAGAAAAAATGGGACATAAAATAAAATTATATGTTTTGATACTCATACAGGTTTGATATGGAAAAGTTGAATAAATCTGCATTAAAGCACTCAACAAATTTCTCTTAATCTAGTGCAAAGGTTTTTTTTTTTAACTCTGAAAGGAAACATTCCCTTTGCACTAGAGTAAGAGGAATTTGTTGAATACTTTAATATAGATATACTCAGCTTGTCCATCTCTCTTTGATTCTGTATGAGAATCAAAACACACAATTTATGTCATATCCCAGGTTGTTTGAAATAAATGAATGAGGAAGGCCTAGCAGAAGCTTCACATTTCTGAAGACCTAGGAGAAACTGGAATATGGAGAGAAGCCATTGCCCTATTTATAGTTTGCTGTGTTTAGCTTTCAAACTCAAACCACCTTTGCTGCAAGAATGAAAGAACTCTGGTTTAAAATATACTCTACGAATTGTTTGCATTGAGCCCAGTATCAAGGTGTGTTTCATTAATAAACAGAGATGTAATCCTAAGAGATATCAGTGAAATACCAAAATCCAGCCCTTTTATAACTTTTGACTTATTGTTTTCATGTGTATATCAAAATATTCTTCAAATCCTGTAAGTATTTTCAATAGCTTTTTTCTTTTCTTTTGCATGATAAAATATAGTATCAAGGTGGCTTGTGAGACTGTATATTTTGTGAGGTGTCACCAGGCTTGGGGATTTCTTCACTCCTCTTTAACATGCACATCAGGGGTAGGCAACCTTGGCTCTTTTATGACTTGTGGACTTCAACTCCCAGAATTCTGGGAATTGAAATCCACAAGTCAAAAAAGAGCCAAGGTTGTCTACACCTGATCTACACGAACCTGCTAGGACTAGGTAAAATAATCCATCACAATGTGATGAGGTCACATCAGTATATGAATGATTCATATCAACTCTATCCATTTGTACATCTTCATCTCAGTGAACTGAGTGTTGATGTGAATTTTTTTTATGGTGTTTGGAGGCTTTGGATGTCTGGATGGGGAATAGCATGTGTCAATCAAAGCTGGTAAGACTGTGTGTGGCTGTGAGTGGGGTTTTCCCCTGCATCTGTGGATATACCATCTTTGGTCTTATATAGGGTTGCACTGGCCCAGATGGACCTGGTGAGTAACCTAGGGGTCCTGCACTCACGACTCCTGCTTGAGGAGCAGGAAGCAGTTGTGTTGTACACCAGTTACACTCTTTCCTGGATCGGGAAACTGTTCTTT
The DNA here is from genome assembly GCF_947247035.1 of Vipera ursinii. Classification (NCBI taxonomy): domain Eukaryota; kingdom Metazoa; phylum Chordata; class Lepidosauria; order Squamata; family Viperidae; genus Vipera; species Vipera ursinii. Next base: position 135,979,037 of record NC_139516.1, on the reverse strand, counting down.
AAGTCATTCATTCCTGGTAATTTTCCATATGGACTATTGTGATGTGTTTTACATGGGACTACTCTTGCTGGTGCTGGTGCAGAATACAGCAGTGTGAGCAGTCTGAGGTCCGTACATGTCACACCTGTGCAGTGTGAGCTGTATTGGGTCCTGGTTTGCTGCTAAGATCAATTCAAGGTATTGGTTATCATTTCCAAAGCCCTTCATTCATGGGGCTGGATTACCTGAGGCACTGTCTTATCCCAGTTACAATGACTCATTCCATCTGGTCAGGCAGGGAGGGTATGTTACACAATTCCTGTGGGTTAAAGAATTTTTAAGAATTATAGGAAGAGAGCCTTCTCTGCCATTTTCTCCAGCTTATGGAGTATCTTGCCCCTGAGGTGAGGCTGGCCTTCTGGAGGAGCATTGAGACCTAGCTCTGCCAACTAGCATGGAGGTTCAAGAGTGGTATATAATCCTGGGGGTGGTTGATATTTTGAGAGGGCTTCCTCTTCCATTTTTACAGGAAACCCTATACCATTTCAGGCAAATGGCTGTCCAGTCTCTTCTTAAAAACTTCCAGTGTTGGAGCATTCACCACTTCTGGAGGCAGGTTGTTCCACAGCTTAATTGTTCTAATTGTCCGGAAGTTTCTCCTTAGTTCTAGGTTGCTTCTTTCCTTGATTAGTTTCCATCCATTGCTTCTTGTTCTGCCTTCGGGTGCTTTGGAGAATAGCTTGACTCCCTCTTCTTTGTGGCAGTCCCTGAGATATTGGAACACTGCTATCATGTCCCCCCTCTACCTTCTCTTTGTTAAACTACACATACCCTATTCCAGCAACCGTTCCCTATATGTTTTAGCGTCCAGTCCCCCAATCATCTTTGTTGCTCCTCTCTGTACCCTTTCTAGAGTCTCAACATCTTTTTTACATCATGGTGACCAAAACTTTAACATTGTTATGCATTCCTTATACATCATTAGATTCAGTAAGAGGTCACACTTCCTTATTATATCTTAACATTACACTATTTGCTAAACATTCTAGCCATCCCCACAGGTGTTTTACTTGCACTATATCACATTCAGCAATCAATATTCAACTTCATATTTGTGTAAAACATTCTGTACTTCAAGCCTATTCATTTTTCATATGCCTTCTTTAAGCATACAAATCATACATGAAAGTGTACAATAAACTTTCTTTTTTCACATTCATGTATTTATGACATCTGCTCAGGTGTAATATACTGTTCTACACACATAACATCTTATAGAACTTATCAAACTTTGATAATTGTTATACTCCTTTGATCAGAATATCACAAAATACTCTCCAAGACACTGTGAACAAGCAACCTCTTCCCCATGCACTCCATAGCATTTCCATTTATTCTTTCTGGCTTTCACAATAATGAACAATAATGGCAGTCTTCCAATTATTAGGCATTGATACAGCCTTTACATACATGCATTAAACAAGCTACACAATAGCTCTAAACAAACAAACAAATAAATAATCTCTAGACAGTCTATAGTTTCACTGTAAATATTTAGTGCTATAGCAACATCATTGTTAAGATAGTACCAAAACCTGAAATTAGGTTCAGCACTATGAATCAATGCTATTTTATTGCAGCAGGAAAATAAAAAAAGTATTGAATGAAGCAAAAGAATTAGATCTGAGCCACAGTTTAGATTAAGAGTATTTATAAGTAAAAGGCAATTACCTTTATAAACCTTATAATACAATAAATATGTATTACAATAATACCAGCATTCTAAGAATTAGAGATTTAACAAAACAGTGTTAACTAAACCACAATAACTGTTTTACAAGTTGCACATACTGAGGAGCCCACAAAGAACCTGATACACACATGATGCTGGTGGCAATAATCATAAACAAAAGAAAAGTGGTCCTGACTATCATCTGTTTTTAGGTGGAGCAAGTTCTTTATTCCCCCCCCCAAAAAAAATGTATAGCTTCCTATACATTTTGAAAAACAAGGGGAGATAGAATGGAAACCTGCTGCACCCTGCATTCTAAAGCTGCAGAGAAATGCATTGATTTTTCCTAGGCTATTATCTGATCCTTGCCCTTGAGGTAAAAGTGGAACCATGAGGAAACTGGGCTTCCAAATCCTGAAATTCCTATGTCGACCCAAGAAGATGCCATGTCTGATGGTTTCAAAAGCCAGATATTCCAGAGGCTCAAGCAGGGAAATGCCACTCTTGCTATTGTTCTTCCTCTGAGCCATGACTGATTGAAACAGATTCAGATAACTTAATAATATGAACAAAGGTACTATTTTTTATTTTATGTGGCTTGGCACCAAGAAATTTACAGGACTGTTTTCACCTCATAGATGTGGCCCATCTCCTTCACCCAACCTGCACATATTACCAATTTATAGTTCCCCCAAAAAGTGAGGTGACGGGCTAAAGGCCCATTGCAGGCTTTTTCATTTGCAGACCCTATATTATGGAAATTATTTGAAGCCCACATTTTCTACTTGTTTGTTTATTCATTTTTATCCCATAATAACAAATAACTCAAGGCAGCAAACATATCCAAACCTCCTTCCTTCTTTTTTTCTGGGTAATTCTGTTCTCTAGATTGGACTTTTGCTTTTTGCTGTACTTTACTCTGTACTGACATTGTGTCATTTTGTTTTATTTGCCAAATCAATGAATTAAAACAGGGATCAGTAGTTGCAGTAGTAATGCTGAGGTGTGGCATGTGGCTACTATTTCTGAAGTGCAAAAAAAACATTGAACATGAGATGGCAGCAAAGATAGGTAGACAAATTTTGTTCCCATTTGGAGATTTTCTGGATTTTTTGTAGCTAATAGTATAGTAGGTCTGGTCCAGTGGTGGGATTTGGTCCGTTCGCACCACTTTGGAAGAACCGGTAGCTAATTTTTTTGTTGCCCAGGCCCAGAATGGACTTCTGGAAGTGGCATCCACACAGAGAACTGGTTGTTCACATATTTGAATTCTTACCACTGGTCTAGTCCAATGGTATTTCAATAGGCTAGAGTGGAGAACAAAAGAGAGAAAGCAAGCAGAAGTGGTCTTACTGTGTTGAGATTAATTGGGCTTACTGTTTACAAGAACTGCAATTAAAACATTTGATGCCTAAAGGTTGCTTGTTCTGTATCACATCTTGTAGACTGTAAACCTAAACATAGTGATTATTGTATTTCCCAAGCTTACAAACACTCTTTTGAAGGGAAAATGCTGAAGTAATCATGGGTAAAATGCTTCATTGTATTCACTAGGGACCGTAGCAGAAAATATATTATAAGATTTCTAATAGATAACGTTCAGGTGGAATCAATATTTGGAATCTTGACAGACACATCTACTAAATGGACTATTCCAATTCTAGAATAATAATTTTGTTCTGAACAATTATACCAATTGTATACTTAAAATGAGATCTGCCTTTCAAGATTGTATCAGAAGGAGAAGAGCTAACCTTGAGATTTGCATATTATGCTAAAGATCATGCAAATAACAGACATATGTATCTGATATCCACTTTTTCGCTGTAGGCTGGAATGAAGTGACTTGAGATGACCCAGTTAAAGAGGTCATCTCTCATGAATTTTAGAGCTTTTTTGACAGTCATTCCAGACATATCTATAAACTAAATACTAGAACTAAATTATGTGACTGAAGCTTTTTTGCAGCCTTCATTTTTCCTCGGTCTACTCCTAAAAGTCTTCAGAAGTTAAGTTTACACATTTTAGGGCAAGTAGATCCTGTCCCCCCCACAGTCAGCTACAGAAAGACAATGAAAATACAAGTTTGAAGTTGGAGTGTCTATATACCTATTTGTCCCACCACATTTTTCAACTTTAAATTGTCTGTGCAATGTTGTGCATGTGAAATAAAGGGTCATTTTATAAGTTAGGATGCTGAGCCTGTCGATCAGAAGGTCGGCAGTTTGGCGGGTCGAATCTCGAGTGCCGCGTAACAGAGTGAGCGCCTGTTACTCGTCCCAGCTTCTGCCAACCTAGCAGTTCGAAAGCACGTAAAAAAATGCAAGTAGAAAAATAGGGACCACTACGGTGGGAAGGTAACAGCGTTCCGTGAGCCTTTGGCGTCTAGTCATGCCGGCCACAAGACCACGGAGACGTCCTCAGACAAGCGCTGGCTCTTTGGCTGTGAAACGGAGATGAGCACCGGCCCCTAGAGTTGGAAACGACTAGCACGCATGTGCGGGGGAACCTTTACCTTTACTTACCTGAACTATACCAAGCTTACTTTTCAGCTAGTTAACTAAATTTTTGTATGTAGGCTTGAGTAAACCTTCTCGGCTGCAACTTTACAAATGGTCCTGATTCTTTGAGCATGTTTGTCATTTGGTTTTAATTTTGTTTCAACTGTGCCTTCACATGATTTTATGAATTTTTAATGTGTAAATTGCCCAGAGACACTTAGTGAGATGGGCAGTGCTTAAATTTGATAGGTAGATGATAGAAGATAGATAGATAGATAGATAGATAGATAGATAGATAGATAGATAGATAGCAATATTATGGGGTTCCCTTTTTAAAAGGGTAGGGTTTTCCTAAATAATACAAAGGACAATTCCCACCTAGAACCTCCCACTGCCACCCACACAAGTGGGAATTCGAGAATACAGGTTTAACCAGGGAGGTTGTACTTTGTATGTAACATACTTAAATTCAGTATATCATTCTTTAGTCCTTTGCCTTTTCTCAAGAAGTCACCCTTGTTATAATATTCATTGGGTCCAAAACAATTGAAGCATAACAAAATCTGACATGTGAAACATTGAACAGTCTCAATGATCAAACTTCCAGTGTTAAAAAATCTTGTTAATTTCAGGAAAAAAATACATCACTAGTTCTCTGCTTCATGTAACTCAAAAAGAGAATGTTGTAATGTTGTAGGTAAAGGTAAGGTTCCCCCGCACATGTGTGCTAGTCGTTTTCAACTCCAGGGGCCGGTGCTCATCTCCATTTCAAAGCCGAAGAGCCAGCGTTTGTCCAAGGATGTCTCCGTGGTCATGTGGCCAGCATGACTAGACGCCAAAGGCACAAGGAACGCTGTTACCTTCCCACCATAGTGGTCCCTATTTTTCTACTTGCATTTTTACATGCTTTCAAACTGCTAGGTTGGCATGTTGTACTGAGTGTAAAATAGCAAAACTGATCTTTAAGAAAATGTGCTGATTTTGAGATACGTATCTCTGTTCTGTGCTTAGTGTTAAGCATATGGTGTTAGCCTACAATGTTGGGTTGAAAATATATTAACCATAATGCTATGTCTTTAAGTTGTTAATTGGCCAATGGGTGTGTAAGTGTTCTCATGGCCATAAGAGGAAGCTAGTAACATAGCTTCTCTCTCTCTCTGAATTCACTGCTCTCTACTATTACTGTTTTTGCTCTGCTGTTGGTCTACTACTGTTGTAAACCTGAACTGTGTATTGACCTCTGGACCGGTAAGAAGACTTTGTATTTTGGATTGCTACTTGGACTGTTCATTTTTGATTGTGCATTTTTGTTCTTACACCACCTCAAAAGTAAACTACTTTTTGCTTTTACAACTCAGTGTACTCTTGTGTGACTCTTACTGCTCTCAGTACCCTTCCTTGTCTGTGCAACTCCTTGGTAGCACAAGGAGATCTCTGCACAACAAATTCCTTAACACTTAGGGATATGAATGTCTTAATCAAATCAATCAGTTACTACTAGGAAATAATCTATCTTTCATTCCATAGGAAATAGTTGAAATTATACATTTGTTTCAGTGGTACTGATGGTACTGAGAATAAGAAACCTTTTGGTGGGTTTTAGAGTGATTTGGGGCATCTGGTGAGAAGAGTCCATTTATATAGATGTTGCTCCTGTATACACCAAAAAAAACCTTTAAAATATCTTCCTACTTACACCTAAATTACAGTTAACAATCTGTAAATAGTGCAGCCCTTTTTTTAAAAAAAGCTGACACTTTATCTCAACTTTAAATGACCTATGTTATTTATTAGACTTATATCTTACGTGTTGTTTAAGAACTCAAAGCAGTAGTATATGCACTGTAAGGCTGTATTCTCTCTGTGAACTAGATACTCTGAAAAAATATGATTGATCTAAAGTTGTCCTGGGAGCTTCTGGATCTCCCTGATCCTAATCCAACATCTTCATCACTTTGGCTGGCTGGCTGTTCAATATTTTCTATTTCATCTGATGGTATTTCTCAGAGATCTCAAAATCAGTTCATTCCCAGGCTTGGTAGCAGAGAGATCTTTCTAACCAAAGAATCATTGGGTATTAATATGTATACCAACAGCTAGAATTTACCTTCCAGCTAAACTCAGTCCAAAATCTGGTATTATGAACAGGAAGCATTTTATGAAAAAGTTTTGCTGAACTTAATTTGCTTTAGTGGCTGATAATATGCAGATCTGTAATACAGTCAGATTATCAACCTTGATTATTCTGATCTGAAAAGCAAAACATGTGCAAATGTAATTGTACATGAACTATCATTTATTTCTTCAGTTTTACTGAACATTCTTCCCACTTCCTTCAATTTTTTTCTTAAAAAAACCCTTGTGAGATTGGATATGTGCAATGTAATTGTTAAATATTTTTTTTTAAAAAAAAATAGCAATCCATTTTAATCTTTGGAAATCTATCACTAATCTGTTTTTGTTCAGTGTTTGTTATGAAACAGAAAGCTTTTAGGTATTTGTAGACATTATGCACAATTAGTATATTTATGCAGACTTTTATGGAGAAACCATGAACTCAAGCACTTTACTGTATATGGATCATTTTAGTTGTTCCAGTCAACAGTAAGGATAAAATTTAACTTCCAGAGCTATAATGTTGGTTTTTCCTTAAATTAAGTAGGAAATGTCACATGTAATTCAACTGATCATCGTAGCTGAGATCTAGTCATATTTTAGTTGTAAAAGATTTAAAGTTTTTGAGAATCTTGGCAACCATAATATGACTGATCTCATATGTTAATGGAAGTTAAAATAAATATTCTCTGGCAGTGTTTACTATCACATAAGTGCCCTAAAGGGCTAGTATTTTTTAAAATATACAAGTGGTCCATTATAATTAATTCTGCTATTTTAGAAAGTTTTGCTCGATTCTGCCCATCCTCTCTTTTTGCTACAAATTTAATATGAAGACAATCTACTGGCTACTATACAAATTACTCTATATCAGGATGGCATAAAAAGGTAAAGGTAAAGGTTCCCCCACACATGCGTGCTAGTCGTTTCCAACTCTAGGGGCCGGTGCTCATCTCCGTTTCAAAGCTGAAGAGCCAGCGCTTGTCCGAGGATGTCTCCATGGTCATGTGGCCGGCATGACTAGATGCCAAAGGCGCACGGAATGCTGTTACCTTCCCACCGTAGTGGTCCCTATTTTTCTACTTGCATTTTTACATGCTTTCAAACTGCTAGGTTGGCAGAGTTAATAAAACTGAGCTTTCATTGGCCAAACTGCCAACATCCTCAGGATAAAATCATTGGAGCAGTGAAACTACATTTATATCATTGGCATTTTTGCACTCCACTCATGGAACGTGTCACCGGTTTCTTTGTTTTTATCAGCCATATTTTCTTGAGCCACCTTGCACTCATTCTTGTAGGCTGTGATTGTCTCTGAATGTTTGATGTCCGAGGGGGATTGCTATCCATTCTATCAGTCACAGCCATTGCTCTTGTCATTGCATGTGTTCTCATACTGAAGGATCTTGATGGTTGCTCTTCCTCTTTCTCACATTGTGTGGTATGGGGTCATTGTGTAGCTATGCAATCCTGATCCTGGTTTGGCAATGTTTCTCTGCAAGTGTTCGCATTGTCTGCATTCATGTTGTCTGTGCTGTTCCTTTTCCCAAATCCTAAGGGCTTGGTATGCAGGGGGGAGGTCTATATGGCAGTTGATTGAGAGGTGGTTGGAATACCAGACTTCTTTGAACAATCGTCCACCCTTGTTGTTATCACAGGCGATCGCCTTAACCCCCACCAGATCGAAGGTGTTGACATACCGTTGACATACTGCAGTGTTGTCCATGCCATATGTATGCCTGTATGTTGATTCTTACGAGGCTCATATGGTCTGCTGTACCATCTAATGAAATCCACTGGATAGCCATTTCACCTGCAGACACAATATAGGAAGCACATGGACGGATGCAAGACAATTAGAAGTAATATGGCCAACCGGGGCAGGTAGACCGGTAACTCGCTCTATGAGCAGAGCGCAAAAACAGTCAGTTTCATAAGCAAGCTCCCAAACCTCTGGTTTGGTTTACATTCATCCTGGTGTTCGACTATACACATGTATTACTGTTTACTATTATGCATTATTGTTGTATTTGTGAGTGGGTGTTAACTGGCTGGTCAAGAAGGATTGACTGATTTGAGAGCATTCTGTTCAGATGAGTTGTTTTGGTAATTGTCCTTAAGTCTAGACTCCAGCTATTATATCCTCCTATTGGGTAATTTCTCATTTTCTGTATCCTCCAGTTTGGTATTCCAAGAGAGTAGTTGCTATTATAAAGTTAAAGTTTCAAAGTTATATGCCGGTGCAACAGGCAGTTTTAAAATTAAATTGCCTTTATTTCCTTTTTCCAGCTTTTCCTGAGAAACAACTGTTGCAGATCCTGTTACTGCAAATGTTCTCTTTTGTAGCATAATGGTTACAATAGTTGTCTAACTTGTAGAATGTAGGATGTTCAGCAGAGTTTCTTTCTTTCTTTCCCTGAACTGCGTACTTTTCAGCTATTTTTTCTTAATTAAGTCCACTGGTGCATCATTTCATTATTATTATTTTTTTCAGTCTCTCAAGTCATAAGAAAATAAGTAGCACAAAGAAGTAAAAATGCTAATTAAAAAACTGCCGGTTTTCAAACCAGGGACTTTTTAATGTGTCAGGTATGTGTTATTACAATTATTAAGGAAGGCATGGTATAATAGAATCAACAATTGGTGTAATTCAGGGAAAGCACAGAAAATGTAGTGGCTCTTCCTGTTTCTATGAAGTAGTCAGTCAAAGTGCAGCTTAGAAGAAAATGAATTGCCTCAGGCAAACTGGACAACAATGCTTGAGCTGACCAAAGCAAGAAAACACTCTTTTGAAATCAGACCAGGAAAATATGACATTCACAGGGAGTAGGTGTGAATAAGGGGCTACATCAACTATTTTTGGCCTCCAAGGTCACTTGTCCGTATTGGTAATGGTACTACTTGGCAACGTAAAGAAGCTCCGTGATTATATGTTCAGTGGAAGTCTTTAATTGTTAAGATCCTGAGAAATCATAACTGTAATGCACATAGTTTTTCCTGAATAGATTATGTTCTCAGCACAATATTTGGTAAGACTCTGTACTAAGAGTTACTTCTACTGAATATGTTTCCTAGCACTTTAAAAATATAATCAGAATGGTGAAACGCAACCAAACCCATTGCAAAAGTCGTACCCTAGGAAGAATAATAAAATTGCTTTGGTCTTCTTTGATATTTTGAAACTGTAGAGAGCAAAGGAAAGAAAGTAAGCAAAAAACGTTGAACTGAATTGTCTTTTTGTCTGTGAACATGCTACTTGTAGAATCTGTAATTTACCAAGTTAGATATACTTTGCTTTGTCTAGCTTGTGCTTTTCAAGATGAGTTAGTAAGGACACCAAAGAATGATGGCATGGAAAGTAGACTGGAAAGAATGATTTGACTCATGATTATATCAGCTTTCAAAAGCTCATAATATTAAAGCAATAGTTTTCTGCTTAAAGATCTTGCTATTGAAAGCATTATTTTTACAATAAGATTAAATACTAACAGTACATGAAGCAATTATTCTGTAAAACCACACTGCGTTCATGTGACATGTTAAAGAGTACAAATGTTGTCACCTCCAATTTCTGAACTTCTTTTTGTTTACCTTGTTTATCTTCTTTTTGTTCCTTTTTTTTTTTTTTTTGGATAGTCTCAAAGGAAAGGCTACATAGTCTCCAACCCCGTCACATCTCACCACTCATTTTAGTGCTTGGAAAACTACTCAAAACTACAATCCCACTTCAGGACCTCATAGCAGTGCATATAACACTCGGTTTTCTATTTTTCCCCTCCACAATAAACCTGTGGTGCAGACTGGAGTGAAAGCAAGTATCTAGTCCAAAACCTTCTAATGATGATCTGTGGTCGAGCATGCATTACAATGTGTGTTGCCTAGCTCCTACTAAAACATATACTGGCTGTCTTATTTTGATGCTACAAAGGTGAAATTTATGATGTTTTTCACGTAGCAGATAACTACATGGAAACTAAATTAAGTTTGACAAGGCTGAATGGTTAGGGCTTTTAGGGTGACCCAGCCCTGTTCCTTAATGGTTCTCTTCCTTTCTCCATGGCTGGTTTCAGTCAGTGTTGGTGTGTCACTGAGAGAACAAAAAATAATTAATATTATTAATAATAAGGTCCGGACCCTGATTTTTCTTTGTTTTTATACAGTGCCCAGAATTTTGCCAGATAGATTGGCAGCCTTACAAATTTAATTAATGTATATATTAATAATCAAGGTCATGGATCACAGAATAACTTAAAAACTATTTGAAGGTAATTTGGGCTAATAAGATACTGTTTTATTTTCATAACGGACAGAAGGAAGTATTCATAACATTTTACGTCTATTGTGCATAAACTGCAAAACGTTTCAATATCTTAGTAGTAAGCCATCTGTTTTCATGGGCATGGTCCTAGGTTCTGTCCTTGTCTACTTATAGGTTCAGACTGAGGAACTGCTGCCAGTTAGAATAAATAAAAATAATTGGATATATAGAGAAACCAATACTCTGACTTAATGCTTGGCTTTGCACAATACACTAACCCATTATGGTTTAGATTTTGATATTAGAAGAACATAGCTCATGGATTAGCATAGCCTGTGAACTCACCTTGGGGATGTGTGTTGGAGGAAACTCATTAAATGATGTTTAAAGCAAAACATAGCTTAGTGCAATCTATGAATCAGAGTAAGACTTATTCCAGTATAGGTTTTTTTTTCATATCTTTTAGCAAAGCTTATGGAACAGGACACTAGTCATATTTCTATGTAAGTTGCTGCCTAACTGTACAAATATTGGAAGAAACTCATTATTACACAGATATTTTTGAGAGATCTGTATAGAATTTAAATGGTTTGAATTAAGCAATTCCAGTTAGGAAAGAAATGATTGATGCGTGTATCCTTCTTACTTGCTTAAAATGCTTATACCAAAAAAGATCAAGATTCAAGACCAACTATTGAAAATATTTTTAAAGTAAGAAAGGCTTAAAATAATTTAGAATACTCTTCAAAAAAGGAGAAGTGCAATAGCTCATATTTTAATAAAATTTCAGACTCACAAATTATATTAAGAGGCGTAAGCTTTTGTGAATTGCATCTCAACTGTCAGATGCATGGAATGTCAACTGTTATTTTTGTTTATAATTATACCAGTTGAAGAGTTATATTTTAAATATATTTTTAATGCTATATGCTATTTTGCCTGTTAGAAATTAGATATTTTCTAAAAGGCCATGCATGATTTAGCTAAAATTAAGACTGATTGTTGGTATATCTTTCAATTTTCATTAAAGCCCTTTGTAAATTATATGGTGCAGAAGTTATTTGCAGAACTGACTTGCTAATGGAGGACTTGGGGGATCCAAGATAGTTTTCAGAAGATGAGCCAGAATCTTTGTCAAGAGTAACAAAATTAAATATAGATCCAAAGAAGCTATTATAGAATTGCATTGGATGATGCCAGCCTTCTCTGAAATTAGCATGCACATTTTTGGATTCAGAAGGCATGACTTTGAACATTGGACATTAGCTCATAAAACAGCTTCCTCCCTTTCAAGAAAACAATCCAGTAATATACAAACCTCATCATTTTTGAACCAGTGCCCTAAGCTCTGGTTGAAATTTTAACTTTTGATTCTTCCTATAGTTGTCTTGTTCTCGCTGGAGTTCATAGGTCCAAATGGTGTTCCTTTTCATTCTTTTAAAACATTAAGAATACTTTAGAATAGAACTGAGAATGTTATGAAAAGTTGATATGTTTGGGAGTTATATTTGCAATAGAAATCAATGATAGTCCACATATTTTAAGATATTTTATTCAATGAAAATGAACCAGGGATATCATCCAAAACTTGGCTTGTCAATGCTATCAATCCTCTCCATGACCACAACCACCACCACCACCATCTTGCCATTAAATATTGGTACTGAATTTGAATCTTACTAAATTATTTTTCCTTACCCTGACAAGTTCCAGCATTAAATGCCCTTCATTTGCTGAAGTAAAATTGGCAGGTTTCAGATTTTCTACACTCTACTTTGTTCAAAGTTTCCTTCTGTCACCCAGAATAAGCTCCTTATTTAAATAAAACTTCCATAAGCAGAATTAGCTGCATCTCACTGAAGATCACATTTTTAAATTTGTAGAATATATATACAGTTAGTTTCAGAGAATAAAAATGAAAAAGCCACAATATGGTGTGTTATTTTTTTCTGATATTTTTATATATCGCTATCCAAAAGTCATACAATAGACTTTTTTTTAAAAAAAAAAACCTTTCCATAATATTCATTGAGTGGTTTTCTTCTATGACAGGAATGGCCAATATTTTAGGAATATGTGTAAGGAGATGCCTATTAATCCTTGAAAAAATGGGGGGAATGGTGATTACTTGAATTGATGGGATCAGTGATGAGGTGGGGTTCTTGAAAAACCTACACATGATGCAGAAATGCTAATATTCAAGTTCAGATAATCTGAACATGGGTCATCACAATCTATATTGTACCTTTTATCTCCTGGGGACAACCTATTTGGTATGCTGTCAGTTATCCACTTTATTTCAGAGAAAAATATCTCTGAATATATTGCATATTGCTTAATCATCATCATCATCATCATCATCATCATCATCATCATCATCACCATCATCATCATCATCATCATCATCATCATCATCATCATCATCATCATAGCATTGCCTATCCACTGCAGGATGAAGGCCTCTTATACATGTTTCCAACCAATACAGTCCTGAGCTTTCTTTCTTTTTTTCTTTTTTGCCAATTATGCCCACAATACATGCTGATATGTTGATACATCTTGTTTTAGGTCTCTTTCATGGGATCCATTCCATGACTGCCTTGGTCCACTTGCCATCAATCCTTCTTGTTATATGATCAGCCTAATTTCCATTCCAATTCTTTTACTCTCTTGATGATATCATATGCTTTTGTCTGTTCTCTAATCCATGTGCAGGTTTTTCTATTTTGCCTTGTGATGCCGAGCATGTATCTTTCCATGGCTTTTGTATTGATTGTGAAGTTAGTGTCACGTTTCATATGTTAGAGCATGCAGCATACACTGATAGAATTTTTCTTTCTCTTCCATTTCAAACTCATTTGTTCTCATCAGTCAGCCATACCCTTCTGAGATTTGAACCTGGGCTGACTGCATCTTAAGCAGTTGTTTTAACCCCTAGGCCACAGGCTCTCTCTCACTTTGTTAGCTGCAAGGCAAGGGAAATATGTGTTAAGTGTTTGTTAATTATTTAGAATACCTTGCTAGGCCCCAAACATGGGGCAAATCTTATTTCCTGTTTCAGCCTAACCCAAGGCCATCTGCAGGCTGTAGTCACAACAGTGACAGCTCATATTTGAGCCTCCCTTTAATTCTTTGTTAGCAATCCACAAAATTTACACAAATATGAGCTGTCACTGTTGTAACTACAGCCTGTGGATGGCCTTGGGTTAGGCTGAAACAGGAAATAAGATTTGCCCCGTGTTTGGGGCCTAGCAAGGTATTTAAAATACTTAACAAACTCTTTATATAGATAGATAGATAGATATAGATATAGATATAGATATAGATATAGATATAGATATAGATATAGATATATATTCTTTCTTTGATGAATTTACTAATAATAATTTGCTTACTAATATATGAATGAAAATATATGCAAAAAGATTAATGTTTGCACCGTGATTGTTACTTGTACCATTTTTTATTTTTGTCCTGGGCAGCAAATTGAGGACTATAGCTAGATCACGACTATAGCAAATATTAAATCTCTCCATTCCCCCCACCCACCCATTTTAAATGGTAGAGCCATTAACCACATTCTTTTTCCACAGCTACAGTATTTACAAGAGCCTTAGCAGCATATCTAGCTTGTCAACAAGTAATTACAGGTTAAATCTACTGAGATGACTCCTCAAGAAAGAAGAAGTTTCCCGTCTGTTGCCAAACATGTAGATTCATGTACACTAGCTATACATTTTTGTGTTAATTTTACAGCCTCTTTTTATGATGATTCATCCTAATGTCCATGAATGAAACTCTATTAAAGCTTATTTCTTAGGCTGCTGTAAATTCAAACAGATATAAACACCACACATAATGCTGAGCGCACAGAATTTCTTATTCAACAGACATTTAAAAATACATTTTTTTTATTTGAAAAGTAAATCAAGGGAATATTCAATAGGTTGATAGGGCAATCATAAGTATAAATTAGTACTAGAATTTGTCTATTATTTTAACAGTTATATTGACCTCATAAACTAAAATATTAATAATTCACTATGTGCCTTCAGGGTACCTCCCCTATAAAAAACAGCTTACCGTGTTGCTTAACAACAAATGGACTATAATGTAAGTGAGAAATTTACAGGTCTGTCTGGTTAACATTGCTAATGGAAAATATTGCTATAAAATTTCATTTACCATTTACCAGAATGCTGTTCCTAAGCACTCAAAGTGTCTTCATGCATGTTCATAAATTACACTTTAAAAGAAGCTTTTTTTTATTATGTAGCTCCATTAACTACTGCATGAAAAGAGACAACTTATCACCTTTAAAAATATAGTTTCACCATATTAGGATTTATGCCCAGTTATGGAGCAATGATTGAATATATAAGTATTTTAGAGTTATCCTAGTGAGGAGATAAGCAGCATATAAATTTAATCAATCAATCAATACATTTTTGCATGCATACAATTAGGTGCTTGGTATATGGACTAAAGAAGAAAAGCTAATGTTAAATCCTCAGATTAAAAATGTATATATTGTCTAGAGAATTGATGGATTTTTTTCCCTTTTTCAAGGCATACAAAAAGAAGCATATATTCAAGGGAGAAATATTCATCAGAGGGAAACCTGCACAAGTGAAACAAAGGTATTAGAATGATATTTTTTAGAAACTAGATCATTCTATTTTCCTTCCTCTGTTTCTCCATGTCCCTTTTCCAAGAATTATGGAATAACCTGTCATTATTGGCTGTAGCTTTTGGGCTCCCTTCAGACTGCTTTCTTCTTTTGTGCAGCCCCCCCCCCCCCAACTTAATGTTCTCTTCCTGCCAGCTCATATGTAAATCCATTTTGATTACAATAAGACTTTTACCACATTTAGACAGAAATATTTCAAGAAAATATTTGGGATAAAGCGATCCTGCCCAATTCTTCATTATTATTACATAGTTCTATTAGATCATAGATCTTGTCCTGTAAGCAAATTTCTAGAAAGTTAAGACTGGATTCTAGTATCAACCAGACATGTTACTAATAGTCCTAATCAAAGCTTACAAAATAAAATGTACTATTATAACATCTTTTCATCCCAAGTTTAGATTACTCCCTGTTGGCCCCTGCTGCTCTTTTAGGAAGGCCTTAAGACCAAGCTTCTTTTTCTCTCTCCTGGAAGTCAGGAGATTAGGTGCACTCATGATGTAGTGATTAATTTGGTTGTCAGCCTTCTGAGATGGTCCAGACAGGAAGCATGCCCAGATGAACTAATGCAACTTTATTATAAGGTTATATTAAAGGAAACTCCCTCCTCACCTTTACAACCCAAGAAATTAGGGAGGGTTCCTTGTGAGTCATTTGCCACAATGCCTTTTGTGGACTAAGCTGCCCCTTTATCCAAACATTCCCCTGACTGTGGCTCTTCCCAAGATCATTCCACATACCATTACAGAAGTCATTTTAGGCTTTCTGCTTTTATTTCATTATTGTTTTTTATTAATGTATTAATTTGATTAGCCAACCAAACCATGTTTGTGAATGGGATGGCCATATAAATTCCTATACATACATGCTTACGTGCATATGTGTCTTTTGCTTTATTCCAACCCAGTCTCATCCTTTTGTCCACATGGACATCTATCTATCTATCTATCTATCTATCTATCTATCTATCTATCTATCTATTCTGTTCCAGCCTACGACTGGCCCTGTTTGAATGTCAAGGACAACCCCTTTTTATAATCAATAGGCTGGAACTAATCCAACCAAATTTATTTACAAAAGTTAAACAAAAAAGTTCAAACAAGACTTAAAACAAAAAGGTTAAACAAGAGTTAAACAATAACAGACCAAGACTCTATCAGAAGCTCTTCAAACGGTTGCCTTCAGCAACCAGCACCTCCTACACATTCCCCTTTTAAACAGCAGTCTCAAGGTGTGGCTTCTCATTGCCTTCTCCCGAGTTGCCTCATTGCTTTCCTCTGCTCAGTTCTGCTAGATTGCCTCCTGCTCCTACCATCCCTGAACAGAGCCAGCTGTGGATCATCTTCTTCCAATCCTCCATGCTCACACAGCTGGGTCTGAGGAGGAACAAGATGGGAGGGGCCAGGCTGAGAGTTCTGTGGTGCATCAGAACCTTCCTCTGACACCAAAGGCTCTCCAAACCCCTCCTCCTCCTCCTCCTCTTTAGAATCATCTGACTCAGCTGCCGAGACCACAGGCTGACACTGAATCACAAATCTATCTATCTATCTATCTATCTATCTATCTATCTATCTATCTATCTATCTATCTATCTAAATTCTTCTTCCATTCATTGAACTTCTCCCATGTGCCCCATCACATCATGTTCCCTGTCATCCTGCAGGTTCTATTAGGCCTTCTGACACATTTTCCTGGAAGCAGAGAAGCTGCAGGGAGAAGGGAAAGGAACCATGAAGCTTACCTCTTGGCCCTTTTCCTCTCGCAATGGCAGAATTTTGCTAAACCTTAACTGGATTCAAGCCCTTGCCAATGGTTTTATTTTTGCTGCTTCTTTTTTATGATTCTTTTGTTTCAGTTTTTGTTATTTACTCCTTTTAGTTTTCAACCACACTGACAAGGGAGTTGGTAGATTCAGGGATGCAACAGCTGCAGCCAAAGATTTTAATCAAATTACAGACTCACTTGCAGAAGCCAATTGGAGCAACCATTTGAAATCATTTCCATGTTGCTATGAAATTCCTTTTCTAGCTGAGACAACTGTTTCATTCTTTTTAATGGCTGGTGCCTTGGCTATTTCTAAGACAGAAACAGGATGTGTTGCCTGAAAGCTGCCTGTCCTGTTTAATGATGACTTGATGACTCAAGCAAGTATTTAAATAACCTTGGAAGAAGAATTGGAATGACCTTCATTACTGCAGGCCAGCCTTACCGTTATGAAGGTCATAATGGTAAAGCAATGGGGGTAATAAAACTAATGGCACATCTTGCTCTTACAAGAAGCCTTAAGGATTTCAGACACAATTTGGTTGTATCAGGTTTTCCCTCTTTTCTTTCTCTAATAGCTTTCCTCATACCTTAATCCCACCTGCTCTTATTTGGTCTTTGAAGTCAGGCAGCAATAGCAGAAGGTTAATCTTTGCAACAATGTGTATTTTGTAAACTGTTTCTTTCCTGAGCAGCTTAACCTGAGGGGGAAAAAGAAGAGGTGTTGAAAGAAGGTATACACTTTTGTAAAACGTATGGAGCAACACTGTGTCTATTTGCATTGCTAGAAGCAATACCATATGTGTATGTGTATATAACTGTGGTTTTCTGCAACTTGATGTGTAATACACTTGCAACTGAAATTTGAATGTTTTGATTCTTACCATGTTGACAGAATTGCTTCTAGCAATGCAAATAGATACAGTGTTGTTCCACACATTTAAAAATGGTATACAAAACACATATTATTGTAAATATTAATCTTTTGCCACCAATATCTGTTTTTGAAGACAAATACAGACATACCTCAGCTTAAATATAAGCAAAATTAATGATGATGGGACTCTGAATTGATATTCAAATCTCATTCCTGTGTACACACCTCGCTGTTTGCTTAGATTTACATTCTGTAGGGTACAATTCATATCCAAGTTTTGCAAATAGATGTAGTTTTGTGTGAAGGAAACAATACAGGTTATTCTTTTATAAACTGTATAAAATGTAACACCAATGTGTGAGTTTATCTGTTTCCTGCCCAGGCAGAGTGATTCATTTATTTATTTATTTTATTTTAATTCCATTTATATCCCGCCCTTCTCCGAAGACTCAGGGCGGCTTACAAGCTTAGCAGTAAATGATTCATAAATGATAATTAGCAAGGACTTGCGAAGGGCTTCTGAGGGACAGGAACATCGGACCAAGGTGAAAATTACAAGTAAAGATAGTGATGGAAATGGTCAGAATGATCTTCTAGGGATATGAAAAAACCTTCAAAGAAGATCTTCTAGGGATGTGACACAACTTCAAGAATGACAAGCTTCTTAGGGGTGGTGTATATGAAAGAGTATAAAAATGTATGGCTGAAAACTGCTCTTTGCGCTTGTGGAACCCAATTCAATTTGAGAAGAATCTAAGAGGCCACGTTTGCAAACGCTTTTCTTTTCTTTCTTGTTTCAATTTTCTTTTCAACAAATCTTTGTTTTTGTTAAGCAGACTTGTCTTCGAGTTGTGAGTATCAAATTTTGGGTTTTTAAATCTCACATGTGCAGCAGTTCACAACTTTTATTAACATCTGGAATTTTTGTACACAATTTTACCTACCTAATCTTCAATTTTATATAACTTTCAGGAACATGTACTCTTTTTGTTATGCATCTTTCACAAACATATATTAGCTTTTGCATCTGAGGCAATGTTGATTTTAATGGATTTTGCAGACCTATTCATATAGAAATCTATGGCATCTTTCTTTTTATATTTGTATGTTAGCTTTTTTTAAACTGTTAATAGGATGAGTAGCAGCTAACTAGAATTAATTATAATTAATTAATTAATTAATTAAATTTATTTGTATACTGCCCTTCTCCTGAAGGACTCAGGGCGGTGAACAGGGCAAGCATATAAAAATACAAAAATACAAAAGTTAAAAAAGAATTAAACAAATGCCCAAGCTACAACAATAAGTTAAATACATTTAAAGCAACAATAAAATCCCAACCCATCCCCCATCAGGCCAGGCCGGCTTGTTCGAACAAATAAGATCACGTTGGAAGGAGCGAAGGTCGGGCGCCATCCGGAGCTCAACCGGCAACCGATTCCATAAATCCGGGGCGCCCACAGAGAAGGACCTCCCCCTGGGGTCCACCAGATGACATTCTCTGACCAGTGGCACTCTGAGGAGGAGGCCCTCTCTGTGGGAACGCACAGGGCGGAGGGAAGTTGATGCCAGCAGCAGGTGATCCCTAAGGTACTCCAGACTCATGCCATGTAGGGCCTTGAAAACCATTACCAGAACCTTGAATCTCACCCGGAAGACAACTGGGAGCCAATGCAGCTCACGGAGCAGAGGTGTAACATGGGAGTATTGGGAGACTCCCAACACAACTCTTGTGGCTGCATTCTGTACCAGTTGGAGCCTTCGAGTGGTCCTCAAGGGCAGCTCCATGTAGAGAGCGTTGCAGTAGTCTAAACGAGAGGTCATGAGCACATGAGTGACCGCACGCAGGGCATCCCGGTCTAGATAGGGCCACAACTGGCGCACCACGCGAACCTGGGCGAAGGCCCCCCTAGTCACAGTTATTATGTGGTCTTCCAAAGAAAGCTGTGAATCTAGGAGGACTCCCAAGTTGTGAGCCCTATCTACGGGGGGTAATAACTCACCCCCCATAGAAAGAGATGGAATATTCTGAATATCCCGAGATGCTGGAACGTACAGCCACTCCGTCTTGTCGGGGTTGAGTTGAAGCCTGTTCCTCCCCATCCAGACCTGAATCGCTTCCAGGCAACAGGACATCACGTCGAGGGCATCACTAGGGTGGTTTGGGGTCAAAATAAAAAGCTGGGTATCATCAGCGTACACATCTCCCCTCCCTCCCTCCCTCCCTCCCTCCCTCCTTTTCTTTCTTTCTTTCTTTCTTTCTTTCTTTCTTTCTTTCTTTCTTTCTTTCTTTCTTTCTTTCTTTCTTTCTTTCTTTCTTTCTTTCTCAATCCAGTAAATGTTTGCATTTCCCAATGAGGTCACAGAGTCATCAAACAAGTGCTCTTGAAGTGAAAAGCATATTTTCATGAAAAAAGTCAGTTGGGCTTTCAAAATTTCCCTTGGATGCTCAGAAAGCATGATGTGTGAAGAAGTCAAAAGAACCACTTCTCTTTAGATGAAAAGATGGATGTTTAATGAGCAATAAGGAAACACTATTCTACCTGCCTGATTCTAAGGTGAAAATGTATTTTTATATTTTTATATTTTTACCTGTACTGAGATTCTGGCTTGCGGATAGAGACCTCCACTATTGGAACCTCTGCCTCTTCCATTAAAAAACCCAAATAAAATGTTAAAACAAATGAATGGCTTTGAAGCATTATGATTCATAGAGGTGAGACTTTCAGATTAAGCCTCCTTCTTCCCAAACAGAATACAGCATAGAGGTATCATGTTTTCTATGCCAGGGGTTACATTTGAACTTTGAGTGACATTTGTTGTGATTCAGCATCAGCCTGTGGTTCCATCAGCTGAGTCAGATGATTCTGAAGAGGAGGAGGAGTAGGGGTTTGGAGAGCCTTTGGTGTCAGAGGAAAGGTCTGATGCACTGCAGAACTCTCTGGTATGTTATTCTTGTTTAACTCTTGTTTAACCTTTTTGGTTTAAGTCTTCTTTGAACTTTTCATTTAACTTTTCTTTGAACTCTTGGTAAATAAATTTGGTTGGGTTTTTTCCAGCCTGTTGACTATAAAAAGGGGTTGTCCCTGACATTCAAACAGGGCTGGTCATAGGCTGGAACAGAACAGTTTGCCTTCAGCCTCCCACCCCTTATTATTATTATGGAGCAGCTACATGCTGAGAATGCCCAGCTCACCCAGCAACTCGTTTTGTTGGCAGCTCAGGTGGCTCAATTACAAGCACAGGTCCATGCTGCACCACCAACACCACCATCACCACCACCCAGGAGAAAATGCCAACTTGCAATGTGGGATAAATTTAATGGCAATCCAGAGATGTTTCCTGCTTTCCTGGGACAATGCCAGCTATTTATCAGTGTGAGAGCTGCTGATTTCCCCACTGACCAGGATAAGGTGGGGTTTGTGTTAAGCCTTCTCTCTGGTGATGCAGCTCATTGGGGCACACTCTGCTGGCCCAATCTAGTCCATTGTTGGACAGCTTTGTGAGGTTTTGTAATCATATGCGTCTGATGTATGAGGACCCCATAAAGATGCAGACTGCTACCCGATGCCTGAAAGCTCTGAGGCAAGGTCAACACCCCCTACAGGACTATATCAGTGATTTTTGGCTGCTTAGCCAGGATTCAGCCTGGAATGAGGCTGCGCTTTTGGATGCTTTCCAGAATGGATTGATGTTGGATGAGCTGGCCCATGTTGATATTCCCTCAGACCTCATGGGCTGATCCAACTCTGTTTGTGGATCGATGCTCAGTTGCAGTAGCGACGGAGTCACCGTGCCACCCCAGACCCCTGCGGCCCCTGTTGTGCGTGAGACCCTGGTTCAGAGGGAAGAGACAATGGAGCTAGGTGCTGCCAGGCCTTGTCTATCGGTGGCAGAAATGAACAGACGATGATCAGGGGGGTTGTGTTTTTACTGTGGGGACCCTGTGCATTTGGCTGCCTTCTGCCCAAAGAAGCGATGATGGGCGTCAGTGACCGAGTCTACCCTGAGAAAGCCCCCTACTCCTCTGTCGAGAAACGCCCGGAGCCTGATTTAAAAGGTGTGTTAGGTCGGGCGTCCCACAACACCAAGCAAAAACTTTCAGATGCTGCCTGTGGACCTCCACAGCATCTGATATTGGAGGCACGTCTGATCCTCCCCTGCAAGCCGAAGGGGATTCCAGTCCATGTCTTAATTGACTCTGGGGCCACCACAAATTTTATGGACTCAGCATTTGTGGCCAAATGGGCTGTTCCCCAGTGCTCAGTGGAATTGCCCATGTTAGTGGAGACTATTGATGGTCGAGTGCTCTTGTCTGGGCCAATTAAGGCCGCCACACAACCATTATGTATGGCCATCAGTTATCTTGAGGAGGCCATCCAGTTCTATATCACCTCAGATCTGCATTTCCCCGTGGTCTTGGGACTGGCATGACCCACAGATCTATTGGTCACAGAACTTGGTCACCTTCCCAAGCTTGCAGTACGTGGACCATACCCGCCATATCTGTGCCGGCCAGGTGGAGGGTTCCCCAGGGGTTTCCTTGCCTTCTGAACTGACTGAATTTGCTGATGTGTTCAGTGAGACGGAGGTGGATCAATTACCCCTGCACAGGTCCTATGACTGCCCCATTGATTTGGTCCCTGATGCGCCTCTCCCAGTGGGGCGTTTGTACTCCATGTCGGACCCCGTGTTTGCTGTATTGCGGGACGTTCTGGATAAGAATTTGGCTCAGGGTTTCATCCGGCCCTCGTCCTCGCCAGTGTCTGCACCTGTGCTCTTCATCAAAAAGACGTCCGTCGAATTTCAGCTTTGCTGCGATTATAGAAAATTAAATGCCATCACGGTGCACAATCATTACCTGCTGCCCCTCATCCCTGAACTCTTGGACCAACTCCGGGAGGCTAAGATCTTCACAAAACTGGACCTGCGTGGAGCTTACAACCTTGTCAGAGTTCGGTCAGGTGATGAGTGGAAGACAGTGTTTGGTACTCAATACGACATTTTGAATACATGGTGATGCCGTTTGGCCTGACCAACGCCCCTGCCATGTTCCAGCATTTCATGAACAATATTTTCCAGGATTTGTTAGATCAGTTTGTCGTGATCTACTTGGATGACATCCTGATCTACTCCCCGTCACGAGAAGTGCACCATCAACATCTCCGTCAGGTCCTGCAGCAACTCCAAGAACATTGGCTGTATGCTAAATTGGAGAAGTGCCAGTTCTACCGGGTGACCATGGATTTTTTGGGTCACCGCATTTCTCCTGAGGGCATTGCAATGTAGCCGAGTAAGGTGGAGTCTTTGCAGAGTTGGAAACCCCCACATTGTGTGAAGGATGTTCAGCAACTTCTTGGGTTCACCAACTATTATCGAGCTTTCATCCCTGAGATTGCTACCCTGACAGCCCCCCTTACTTGGCTCCTGCAAAAGAAGACTCAGTTTCAGTGGGATGCTCCAGAACAAAGGGCTTTCCTGGCTTTGAAGGAAGCCTTCATGAAGGATCCCATCTTGAAGCATCCTGACCCACAACAGCCATTTGTCTGGAGGCTGATGCCTCCAACATTGCCATTGGGGTGGTGTTACTCCAGGCAAAGACACCCGGTAGTACCCTCTTCCCTTGCGCGTACCATTCGTAGAAACTGAATCCATCGGAGCGCAACTATACCATTTGGGAGAAGGAACTGCTGGCCATCAAAGTGGAGTTCGAGGCCTGGAGGCATCATCTGGAGGGTGCGCGGCATCAAATCAAGGTCCGGATGGACCATAAGAATTTGCAAAGCCTGCAGACCACTCGGAAATTGAACCAACGTCAGATTCGGTGGTCTCTTTTCTTTGCAAAGTTCAATTTCCGAGTCAAGTACATACATTCATTATAGCTGGCCCAGTGGTTAAAATGCAGTACTGCAGACAAATTCTGCCCATTGCCAGGAGTTCGATCCTGACTGGCTCAAGGTTTACTCAGACTTCCATCCTTCTGAAGTTAGCAAAATGAGGACCTAGATTGTTTGGGCACAATATTCTGACTCTGTAAATCACTTAGAGAGGACTGTAAAGCACCATGAAGTGGTATATATGTCTAAGTGCTATTGATATTTAAACTTTCTAAAATGAAATGTTCTGTTTTATTTAACTCAGTACATATCAATGTAGTAAACCATGCCAGCTGTGGAGAATGGCTAACTTCAGAGTAAATGGATAGACAGACAGATAAAAGTGTACTTTCTTCATTTTTAGTGGTCATGTAGACTTGTCTATATAATTTTATTAGAGCAAGGTGGAACTTTTTTGCCATTTTCATATTTTAGAATTTTTTTTAACTTCCTAGCTTACCCACAGACCTGAGCTTTGATGCTGTTTTCTCATCTCATTACTAAGTCTGAATATACATAGATTTTCTGAGATCATTCAAGATTGGTTATGTTGCTAACACTTGTAGTTGGCAATAGATATTTATTCCAGAGTTTATTAATGTTGACTATTTATTAAGATCAGAAACCAAGAAAGAAAGACAAGTAACCTTTTTTCATTTGCCAAGGCTTGATATTAGGCAGTCATAAAGTTCTCTATTTTACTTTTCATACCAGGCTTATGTTTTACATTTTACTATACTAAGTATGCCTCCAAGTGGCTTTATAATTGCAATAGCATAGAAGTATATTTCATAAATAAGTATAAATATGCTGAATAGCACTTCAGAATAATCCCACACAGAATATGGATTTAAATATGGTTTCTTATGACCTGCACTGCAATTTATTCAGAAGATACTAATATACATATCTCAACAATATGGTATAATCTTTTGGAAGTTCCAAGACAAATTTAGAAATTTGGCCTTGTGATAAAACTACCACTGTTTTAATGGTATTACTTCTTGGCAGAACTTTCACATCAGAATTTATCACTTTCAACGAATATTATTTTGACTGCATGAAATTATAATTTTTCTTGATGGATTCTCCCAGAATATCTGGGGGCGGGGGGGGGGAAGTCCATGCTACAGATTATTAGAAGGAGATCCAATTAAATATAGTATTTTCCCCCAATTTAATTGGGTGAAGTATTGCAGCTTAAATTAATTATTCTTGGTCCATTGGAAGAATGTCCCAATCTTCTATTGTCACAGTAACACGTGACAATATCTCCATCCTCCCTAAGTTTAGCAAGGATCAAGTAACATATGTTGTTGGTTTTCCCCCCCCTTGCTGGTACATTAATGAAAATTACTAAAGAAACTGTTACTATAGGGTAGAAAAAAAACCTATTTCAAACTTATCTGAATTTGGGAGTATTCCTTGTACTGTATTGTAAAAAGATGAAATATTATGCTTACTGGTAAATTCAATGTATCCAGGAAGAAAACCGCAGACATGTTCCTTCACTCCGAGACGTTTGACACCTGAATTCAGTTACATGGACTTGCAGATTCCTGATGCCTATACATAAAAAGGGGTTGTTTATATTTGTGTGAGTGGGAGAGTGAGGATAGATAGATAGATAGATAGATAGATAGATAGATAGATAGATAGATAGATAGATAGATGATAGATAGATAGATAGATAGATAGATAGATAGATAGATAGATAGATAGATAGATAGATAGATAATGGAACAGGTAGGCATCTGAAAACAATGAGTGACTTTATTTTGAGATACAAGAAGGATACAGTTTCTGTCTAACTACAGTAATGAATAAGAATCAGTAAGAACTTGACATAATCCTCCTTTCAATATTCAGCTATGACCACAGTAACTGGGAAAAAAATATTGAGTGGTCTTTGGTGAACTCTTAGTTGGTTGTTTTCTTGCAGATGTTTCATTACTCAAACTAAGTAACAGCACCAATGCTTTATCTTCTAATCAAGGGCTCTCATCCTATAACAATAGTAATATCTCCATCCTCCCTAAGTTTAGCAAGGATCAAGTAACATATGTTGTTGGTTCCCCCCCCCTTGCTGGTACATTAATGAAAATTACTAAAGAAAGTTTGGTTTCCAAGTACTTATACATATAATCGTATACTGTTCTTTGCTCATTACTTAATTCTACACTGTCGTGAAGATTCATGAATTTGAATAAATTTGACTTGCTGCTTGGAGCCTGGCATTAAATGTCTGATGCAATGTAGGATTTGTCCTTGAATAATCATAGAAAGGTTCCATCCATTCCTTGTCAGAAGGCCTTCTTCGGCACCAAAGGATGCTGTTTGATAGAGAAAGTTGTATTGTATAATGTTCTTTTTGAATTTGATTGCAATAGGTTTATCATTGCTATATAAATTGAGGAGTTCGGTAGGAAAAGGTTGGAAATTGTCTATCCTGAACTTCCTCTTCATACAACAGAAATGGGCATTTTCTTAAGGGAATAAGAACACATGACTGTGAAGGCAGACTTTGGCCATGGCACCAACATCAGCAGAAATATTACATTGTGCAAGTTTTGCATTTTACCTTGCTCTTTCTCTGTTGAACTGTTGTTGAAGGTGGATATTGTCATGTTGGAAAAACTCTTGCAGCAATTAATGTTTGCTACATGTTCTTGAGCTGATCTTCCTTTTTCTCCCCCATCTTTTCTAGTCCCCATTCTGTACCTTTTCCTGTGACTCTGGAGATGTGCAGCCTTCATTTTTTCTCCTCCTTGTCGCATTACGATGTGTGGTGTCATCACTTGACCATTTTATTTTAACCATAGTGTTCTATATTTCATTCTCACCTCATAAAAGCTTAGAATCTATGCCATCTTCTCCAATGAGTTGCAAAAAGAGACCATTTAAAAACAAGATCATGTAACCTCCTGAGGGCTAGGATAGTCCATAGTCTATCTGAGCTCCAGTGGCTGAAGGATGGGCCAATCTACATTTACTTTCAGAGTAGGAAGCAGTTGAAAAGTGAAACAGGATAGTTAAACACTAGGATATAGTCTAATGTATTTGACTGATACTAAAGAAATCCAGTTTCCATTCCATCTGCAGGCACAGCAGCTGGCTTGGTGAATTTCAGCCCAACCTACTGCAAACAGTTGTTTTGAAGAAATACAAGGGGATGAATATTTATGTATGTACCTTGAACAAAAATGAGATATAAATATATGTGCATGTTTTTGTGCCAAAGATGAGGCACATAAAGAAATACAAATATTCAGACCTTTCTCTTCATGCAACTTTAAAGTTGATGATTTTTTAAAAGCCACATGATGAGTCAATTCCTTGCTCCTGGGAGGGAGGAAGTAAGGAAGGAAGTTAGGGATTGCAAGACTGGCTAGGAAACTGTTGTGGATTGTTGAACATGAAGATCACATGACACAGCAGCCACAACCTCCCCAAATTTCATTTTCTCCAGATCACGTGACTTGGAGTTTGGATAAATTCTATAAGTTAGCCATTTGAGATTAAACACACACACACACACACACACACACACACACACAGACAGACAGAAAGAGAGGGAGGGAGGGAGAGAAGGAGAGAGGAAGAGAATGAGATATTAGCAACTGTTGAAGATATATAAACAAACATGAAAATAAGAAATGAAATGTAAAAAACAAATAAGTGAAGGATTTTAAAATGTCATGGAGATTATAAAATATAAAATTTTCCAGTATTATAATGATTAATGTTAAATAGCTGAATGTAGTATATTGCTTAAACAGATTAAAACATCTTTACTGCAGTTTAAATGAAGAATTAATATTCAAAGCTCCAATCAATACAGAATGAAATGAAATGTTGCAATAAGTTACATACTAATACATGTTAATAAAAATCTTAAAATATACAGTAGGTTTATGCATGGAGGAATCCAAATTTTGGTCATGATAAGCCTATTTTTCCAGAATCAGTTTAACAGTGATGACCTATAAAGCCCTAAATGGCTTGGGTCTGGGATATCTGAGGGAATACCTGCTGCTGGCATAAAGTTCCCTTCATCCTGTGCGCTCCCACAGGGAGGGTCTTCTCAGGGTACCGCCGGTAAAAGATTGCCGGCGGATAACACCCAGGGGGAGGGCCTTCTCTGTGGGTGTGCCTGCCCTTTGGAACCAGCTGCCCGTAGAGCTTAGGACTGCCCCTGACCTTCGCTCATTCTGCCAGGACCTGAAGACTTGGCTCTTTGAGCTTTCTGGCCTGGACTGAGAGTATTAATTGGGGTTTTAACTGGATTTTAATTGGGGTTTTATATTTATTCAAGGTCTAAATGTAATCATTTTAACTCTTCTTAATTTTTGTAATTGTTGTATTGTTATTTTAAAAACCTTGTGAACCGCCCTGAGTCCTACGGGAGAAGGGCGGTATATAAATCTAATAAAGATAAAGATAAAGATAACAGTTAAATATTCTCAGGATATTTTTCAAGGTCTTGCTTGCTTACTTGCTGGGAGTTTGCTAACAATGTAGTTTTGCTTGATCTACTTCTTTTACAGATATCTGTATTCTTCTGCAGCCTCCATAATGGTCTCTACTTTCAGGTCTGAATTTTTTTTCCCTAGATCTTATCTTGGGACACACTACAGAAAACCTAAGAGGATGGTGATGTTGATATGAGAGAGAGAGAAAAAAACAGTACAATGCAAACTGCATTGAACATGCACATATGACCACCAATATTTCTTTAATAAATGTGAATGCTAAGATCTTTTTTTTATTGAAAAGTTTTACAATATATTTTTGAATACAAAAAAACCCCTCCTCTCCCTCCCCTCTCCCCAACCCCCTTCCCCTCCCCTCCCCCCTCCCCGACTTCCCAGAGCTGAATACAGGGTATAATAATACAAACAAGCATAATCTAAAATATGCTAACAACAATAATAAAACATTAAATTCTATCACACTTTAACTCTCCATAGTCAAAATACTAATAAAATAACTACTAACTAATTATACGTCATAAAAATCCGCTACTTATTCAAATGCTAAATGATACTTTTTAGTCCCATATTTATTCTGAATATATTCAATCCATCTTTTCCATTCCACAATGTATCTCTGTTGCGACTGATCTTTCAAATATGCTGAAATCTTTGCCATTTCCGCCAAGTTAGAAACTTTCAAAGTCCACTCTTCTATAGTCAGCAGTTCTTCCTTCTTCCAATATTGTGCTACTAAAAGTCTCGCTGCCATAATTAAATTCAACATCAACTTTGTATCTATAACAGTAGCATCTGTAATAATACCCAATAAAAACAATTGTGGAGAAAACTTTATCCTTTTCTTAAATATCTTTGGCATATTCCACCAAATTTTAATCCAAAAAGCTTTAACCTTTTTACAAGTCCACCATATATGAAAATACGTTGCATCCTCACAGCCACACCTCCAACATTTGGGCTGGCAGTTTGGATACATACTTGCTAATTTTTTTAGGATCTAAGTGCCACCTATAAAACATTTTATAAAAATTCTCTCTTAGATTTTGGGCCTGTGTAAATTTTACATTTCTAACCCAAATCTTTTCCCAAGTGTCCATTGTTATAACTTCTTGAAAATTCTGGGCCCACTTTATCATACAATCTTTAACAAGTTCCGTTTCTGAATCAATTTCTATCAATGCATTATATATCCTTTTCATATGTGCTTGACCTTGATCTCTAATTTGTTTTACCAAATTTTCATCAATCATTGAGAAACCAACTTTCTGGTCCTCTTTCCATCTTGCCTGTAATTGCCCATACTGGAACCAAGTTTGTACAATCTTTTCTTCTTTTAAGATATTATATGGCTTTAATTGCCATACATTCCTTTCTAAACTTAAGATTTCCTTATATGTAGTCTCATCATGTTTAAATCCCACATTTGTATTTTCTATTGCATGTTTAGGTATTGCCCAAATTTGAATGCTAAGATCTTAACAGATGCACAATATCCCACAGATTAAAGTTTGTTCTTCTGATTGTTGTTTGTCTAGCTTAGACTGGATTTATGTGCAGCCATCAAATATTGGATTTCTAATTGATGCTCTGAATTCTATTTTGATTGAAAGCAAGGAGTTATAATTCATTTGAATGCTAGAAAGCCTTCCATATGGCTTTTTGGAAAAAAAATGAAGTAAATGTTGATTTACCGTGGGTTTTTCAAAATAGTTATGGCCAGGATTGATATGTTCTTTTTTAACTTCTAAACAGATGACTATCAATGAAATGCTATCACATGTCAAGAATACTATCATTATTTTTTTGTTTGGCTTTCAAGCATTTTATATTTTTAGAACCTGCAATCCTAAACTCCATCAAAATAAGAAAATATTAAGATTAAGCTAAGTGATAGCTTCTATTTTGTGTTGCTCAGACTGCGCCAAAAATATTGTGCTAAATTCAAGGCACGGCATTGTAAGAAAGACACTGACAGATTAAAACAGGTCCAAGGAATGACGATCTGGATGATAAAAGGTCTGGAGTGGAAAATATATCAGAAATGGTTCAAAATACTAGTTGTGGTTATGTTTAGTCAGAAGAAGACCATATGGAGATGTCTTCAAGTATCTAACAGATTATCACATACAAAATTGGGCAGAAATGTTTTTGAAGACAGGAAAAAATCCATAAATTTAACTAGAAGGAAGATTTTGATTAAATATCAGGAGTAAAAGCTATTCAACAACTGAGCAGTTTGATTAGGTAGATAGACTCCCCTTTCTGGGAAGTGTTTAAACAGAAGTTGGATAAAGATCTTTTGGAATATTCTGTGACCAACACCATCTTCAAGCTCCAACTCTTACTTCCATAGAGTGTCACAGGGAAAACCAATTTTTGCACAATTCTGATCTTTCGAAATACAGGTAATCCTAGTATCTGAATAACTTGTCAAGGTCTTCATGGCTACTTTACTTACTGCTAATCTGTAGCATATTTCTTTACTGTTTCCCCCCCCCTCTTTTTACTGATACTTGATGTCAAAGGTAGAAGCTATATCTCATTGCCAATTTTAAGGCTGATTACTGTACCTGAGCCCTCTTTATATTTAATTGTATTTCCAATTTTTTTCACTTTATTCCTTGACTTTCATTATTTGACTTGCAGATCATCTGCATTTTCAGCTTAGTGTCATCAGCATATCAGGTTATTGAAGTATCACCTTCTTCCAGTCCAAATTTCATCAATATACAGTATATTCCACATGTAGGTTGAATAAATAGGGAAGGGTATATAGCCCTGACTCACTTCTTTACCATCCTGGAGCCAGCCTGTTTCATTATGTTCTGCCTATTCTATAACATTTTGCATGATGACAATGAGATGTTCAGGAATTCCATTAAATGCATCTTCCTATATTTCTATCATTAATTATAGATGCCTTCTTGATTTAGATGGATAAGTGGGATAACTTTCATGCCTTGAGTGACCCTGCTGGAAATATAAATTCTTCAGCATATGCTGACACTGTTCTTTTTTCATTCTTCTCAGAAATACCCTCTACACCATTATTCAACAGAAAATATCCCAGTAGGACTGGGTAGGATTGGGGTGGGGATATGGCAGTATTACCATTCATTCGTTCGTTCATTCGTTCGTTTGTTCGTTCATTCATTCATTCATTTATTGTTTGTTTATTTATTGATTAATCATATTTTGGACTATTAAAAGTGAAATTATTACTTTAAATATCAGACAATAGTGTGCAGGAAAGTTGCTTTGAACTCTAACTGCTTAAGGTGTGCATTTTATCAAAATCTGAAGAGCTCCCTCTTCAGATATTAGCATGGCATTTAGAATAGCAGTTTTACTGAGTTCATATCTGACTTCTCTGTCAGCTGAAATTATTCATTTTAAACTTTTGAACACAAGAATTTCTAGGAAAAAATATTCAACAGAATGGTGGTAGTAAAAGTTTACAGACTTCACAACTTTTTTTTCCTTTTCTCCTTTGCAGCCAACTGTTGAATGATTAAGTGCTGTCACCATTTCTGAATGATCAAGCTTCAGCTTAAAGGAGCCATTAGTATTTTCCATTTTTCCTTGGCAATATTTAATCTCTGATAAGAGACTTTTATCAAGAAGAAGTTCAGAATTAGGAACTCTTGTTATGTGGGCTTTTTCCATACCTAGAAATTCCCAGAATTTTGAAGAAATTTCTCATCCAGCTGAAGACTAAAGCAGAATTAATGGAAATGTCATGTGTTTGTGTATGCCTTACATGTCTGGGCTGCTAAAAGCATAACAATCATCAGATAAAAGTAAAGGATTATTGGTTCCTGTTTAGTACTATCTGGATTTTTGCAGCCTATATATGGCAAATTATGCTGTACACAGAAGCTCAGTGCTGGCAAATATAATAAATTATAATAGTACAAGTTATATATTTGTGCTGATGCGCAATTTAAAAGCCATTAAGAAGCTCAGAAAAAGAAATCTTTAGAAGTAGAGGAATATAAATAACTATTAATTCAACATAGCTGTTAAGGTCTGTAATCCATTCTCCACAGTATATTTTAGTGGTTAATATTCTCTAATCCCTTACTAATCCAGTCCAGCCTTCCTATTAAACATAGTAAGTGGAGCCTCAGAAAACCAGCAAGTTCTAGATTACACATTGCTTTCTCTCATATATATTACACATTGCTCTCATATATATAATATGAATAGAAAAGTCTGCCACTGTCTGCCAGTTCATTATCTGACACCTTGAACAGGTTGCAGTTGATCTTTAGGATCTTAAATACCTCAGGTCCCAGCATTGGCACCTGGTACAATGATAGTCAAATAATATAAATTACGGTATGTAACAATGATGTCATGATGCCCATGACATCAGTGGCCCACCTTGATTATCCTGTGAATGCCTATGGGACCCAATTGTCTTTTTTTCCTTATTTGATATCCACTGTATTCACATTTTGCAAAGGATGATTTTTTTTTATTATACTACAGTTTGCTAGTGTTCATTTAAATAATAGTAATCTGCTGTTGCACAAGTTATACTGTGTAATGATATAATTCAAGATGATTAATTTTAAAGCCCTTTATATGGCATAGGACCAGGTATCTGAGGAACTGTCTCATTCCAATGGGATTGGCTTGCTCCTCTCAGGCAGGAGAAGCAGGCTGTGGGCTCCATCAGTCAAACAATTTTGGCTGGTGAGGTCCAAACCAGCCTTCTTCTGTCATGGCCCCGACCCTATGTAACATTGTGACCTTTGTGGTATGATATGCCCCCCCAGTTGGGTCTAAAAGGATCTAAAAACCTGGTTCTACAAATTGGCCTGGTGACCCAATGGGTAAGTGGATAGTGGATTAAGAAGATCCCATTCCTACCTGCTCTGTATCTTAACATTTGATTTTAGTAAAAAAAAAAGTTAATGTTTTAACATTTTGTGATCTGGTTTTAATGATATTGTAAGCCACTCAGAGTCACCTGACAGTGAGATGCATAGCATATAAATTTAATAGATGAAATAAAATAATATAAAGTAAAATAAATAAATAATGCAGGTATGGGCATTCTCTGTTGTGGTCTCAAATCTTCTCCCTGAAATTTAGTTGACAAACAATGTAAAGCAGGAGTGTTAAACTGCCAGCCGGCAGGCTGGATGCATCACACAGAAGCCACGCCCACCCCAGTTCCAGCAAGGGTAAAAAAGTCATGATGCATCATGACATGTAATGTGATGTGGCGAGTTTGACACCCCTGATGTAGAGTATTTCCACTGACAATGAAGGCGTACCTCTTTGCCCAAATAGTAGCATTGCCTAAATATTGTTCAGTTTGTTGTTTGCAAAAAGCTAAAACTGTGATTTTGCTGTAAACCATTTAGAGATTGTTTTAAATGAAAATTAAAAGTGGTATATAAATCCCTTTAATAAAATTGTCACTACAATCCCAACAAAGAACAGAACAAAAATAATTATATCTGAAGGACATTTGAGATAAAAAAATATGCTAAAAACAGAAGAATATTTTCAATAGTAAGTAAAAACTCAAAATTAAAACAAAAGGGGCTTTGTGAATAGATCTTCTTGACTTGAATCAAAACTATGTGGTTTTATTCTATACCTTCATTTTCCAGAAGCTTTCTGCAGTTCAAACCAGGCCAGGAGAAATAAAATGCTTAATTTACCAAGATTATAGGCTCCAGCAGAATCTACTGTTAATAATTACCTACTAACTTCTTCCCTCCTATTGATTCCTTTTGTTCAAAGGCCACTCAATGTGTCAAGGAATCTATTGAAAGCCCATCCTTTGATGCAGCTTGGTATTCTATAGTGACAAGTTTAATCTAAATAAGGAATTGGGATAGGGATCTTTGTTATTTTCTTCTTCTATGCATTTACAGTTATAGGCAGTATGTAGAAATTTTTCTGAAGATTTGTGAAGAAGGTTATCAGATCCCTGGCAAGAAGCAGGGAAATGAGAATGGTGATTCATAAATAAGGCAATTTGGATAAATTTGAATTTTGACTGGTGGGGTCCAGGAAAAGAGCCTTCTCTGCCATTGCTTTCATCCTTTAGAATACACTCAATCCAGAGGTGAGGCAAGCCCCCCATTTTCCTGGCCTTTTGAAAGCATTTGAAAACCTGGCATTCATCATACAATCTTGGAGTTGGTTAGTGCCTTGAAGGATCTCCTTAACCTCTATTATTTAATCCTTGTTTTAATTAGCTGCTTTTACTGAAAACTATTTTTATATGGGTTTTATGTTTATATGCTTTTAACTCTACACTGCCCATAGTCACTCCATGAGTGAGATAGGCAGTCTCTAAATTTGATAGATAAATAAATAACTGCTGGATTTTTGTTGATTCAAATGGAAAATCAGCAATTTAGAATCAGCAGATGAAATTGGAATTCATTTAGTTCTCACATATAAGCAAATGTTTATTGATAATGGACAAGCAACTAGAAAAGAACTGTGTAAAATTATTTTTATTTATGATCGCTGCTGCAAAACTACTATATGTACAAAAATGGAAAGACTGACATTCTCACAATGCAGAAATGGTTGTTGAGGAAGATGGAGCTGGCAGAGATGGCAAAAATAACTTGTTTTACTTAGAGAAACATCAACAATTACATTTATTAGTGAATAGACTTATGCATGTTTGGCTGAAAAAGAAAAAAATGAGTTTGTCATTTATGAATATGATGATTATAAACAATGGCTTATGGAAAATGAAATAATGATATAACCTTAGAGAATATAAAATATAAATGCATATTGGAAGTTGTTTCTTTATAATCATTTTTTTTTCTATTTTTTCTTTTTCTTTTTTTTCTTCTTCAAAAACAAATGGACATTTATCACTATTTCTAAGATCACTGGAGCAAATAAACCACAGCACAAATGGATCTGAAGTGGAGAGCTTAAAAAGATAATTTGTAATGACACTTATAATGGTTTACTAGAAACCTATCTGATTATAAAAGCCAAGATTTCTGGAATTATTGAAGAAAATGAAGAACTTACATATTTGCATCACCAATTAGAAATTCTAACTGTCAATTAAAACAGTTAAATGTGATGTTTAAAGATAACTTTGGACCAAGTGGTCACAAGCTGATGCACAATTCACTTGCTTTCCCCAATCCCAATTAATCTGAATAAAGCCTTAAGAATATACCATAGTGGTATATTCTCATGGGTTTATCTCTATCTCTGCAGATGGGGAGAGAGACAGGGAGAGGAAAAGCAGGAAAAGTAATTAAATTATCACCATAAATGTTGACAAATGGGGGGAAAAAAGAACAGCAAAATGGCCAGCTTTATTTGGAAGATAACTGAACACTGACAATAAATACAGAGTTCCTACCAAAGCCTCAGATGGATCGGATTTACTTTCAGGGTTGACCTCTGCCTCCTGGTTTAAACAGATCTCTCAGATCTGCCTATAAGCCTGCTTTGTAGAACTTAAATTCCTATACACTAACGCTCAAAGTTTAGGAAACAAACAGGGTGAACTTGAAATACTAGTACATGAGGACAAATAAGATATACATGCTTGCTTGTTTTCTATTCTATTTTATAGGATAAACTTTCAAATTAAGGAGAAGGTGGACCTGTTTTAATCCTTTCCAGGTAGCTCCAAACCTCCATCTCCCAGGAGAAAAAAGAAATGTCTGCTTGTTCTTAGTGTTGAGTTGATTGTTCCTTATTACAAATGGACATGGAAGTGGATAAAACAACAAGAACAATATGAGTGGCCCAGATTTACTAATGAAATTGGCCTGTAATGTTTAACTTTACTACACTGCCAAACTTATGCCACTTGTACTGATTACCTGTACTGATGATCACCAATCATCAGGGAATACTACCCATTCTTAATCCACTGAAAGTTTTCTACTGACACTGACTGTTCAAATATACTACTGAGCTTGGTTCCTTGGCAGGTCCAAATTTCAAAATAGAGATTGTTCCCAACAACCTTTAGAGTGACACACTGAACAGGAGAAAGAGAAGAAGAATAGAGATTGAAAAAGCAGCTCCTGATATAATTGGAACTCCAAGTACAATTCCTGAGGTAACACCAGGAGGTTCTTCCCCTTAAAAACAGCAATTGCAGGCTTCGTGGTATTACACCGAATGTTCCTGTCTGGGGTAACAAGCACTGTCTATTTGCATAAGAAAGCCATTTCAGTACCTAGATTTTCAAATTTATAGCAGGGAAGATAGTATATTGTTCCTACCAGAAAAAAAATTATCTCAACATTTCTGGGGCAATAATTAATCCAATGTGGGGCAAGAATTAATTATTCACAATCATTAATGCTTTAGCGAAGAGAGCAGGCGAGACAGCAAAGTTAAGTAAACTTAACTTTATTAAGAACCAGGCAAGGAACAGAAGAACAGCGCTCTTATTTATACTCGCAGCTGTCAACGTATTGTCCAATCAGGGCTGAGCCGGTTTCCTGCGCCGTCTGCTTCGCCAATCCGAGCCGGCTGGGTTTTGAGAGCTTGGAGCTGTCATCGGTAGCGCGTGCTGTTGCCAGGTGATTCTGACAGCCGAGAGCTGTCAGACGGCGGGCGCCTGCGTGGTTCTGTCCGGCAGCTTTTGACAGCTGTCAAAAGCTGCTGCGGCTTTTACCTCAGCCCCGTATTCGATTATAATTGTGTTAATGTTAATAACATGTAAATACACAACACCCCTTACCCCTCTGTGTATGGGAGCTTACCCATCTGTGTATGAGAGCTTGGGGCTGGGCTGCTCTGACAAGTTGGCAGGGATAACACCCAGCTACATGTGCTTCTATTTGCTTGTCTAATCCTGGCCACCAGACGTAGCTTCTGGCCAGAGCCTTCATTTTGATGGTGCCCGGGTGACCTTCGTGGAGGCTTTCTAACACCTTTAATCTGTGCTTTTCGGGTATTACTACCCTGCTGCCCCATAATAAACATCCTTGATGGGTGGATAATTCTTTTTGTTTCAAAATATAAGGTTGGAATTCTGGGTCTGGGGGTGTGGATTGCCAGCCTGACGTGACATAGCCTAAGACTCTGCCCAGGATTTTGTCAGCAGCTGTGGCTGCAGAAATGTCCTTGACAGATAATGGGCATTCAGGCAATTCAGAGATAGCCAGTATCTTTCCAGCTGGTGCTGGGTCTGGGTCGATTATTGGTTGGGGCAGTCTGCTAAGCCCGTCAGCATGGCCCATGCTTTTCCCTGGTCTGTATTCTAAGGTGAATGAATAGGCTGACAAAAAGGTAGACCATCTCAGGATGCGGGGAGATAATATTTGGGGTGTCAGTTTGTTTACTGTAAAGATTCCTAATAGAGGCTTATGGTCCGTAAAAATGGTAAATTGACGACCATATAGGTAGTCATGAAACTTTTTTACGCTAGCAACTATAGCTAAAGCCTCTTTATCAATTTGAGCGTAATTGCGCTCAGGTTTTGACAGCGTTCTGGAATAGAACGCTACAGGGGTTTGCGTTCCTTCCTTAGTTAAGTGGCTTAGGACTGCTCCAATGCCGTAGGGAGAGGCATCACAAGCCAGACATAAAGGTAGCTGTTCGTTGAACAGTGCCACCGTAGCGTTGCTAGTCAGTAAGTTTTTTAGAAGTTTAAAACTTTTGTCGTGCTGAGGTGACCAAATCCAGGGTTTGCCTTTATCTAATAGCCTGTGGAGGGGTTCAGCGATGGAGGCTTTGTGAGGCAGGAAGGTATGGTAAAAATTAACTAAACCTAGGAAGGCTTGCAGTTCCTGCTTATTTTTGGGGGTGGGTGCTGTCTTGATGGCTTTTATTTTTGATTCAGTGGGGTGAATTCCTTTTGCATCAATTTTAAACCCTAAAAACTCCATTGAGGGCACCCCTATGGAGCATTTGTCTCGTCTTAATTTAAGACCAGCCTCCCTGAATCTAAGGAGCACCTTTGTTAATTTGTCCGCTAAATCGTTTTCTGATTCCCCTGCAATTAGGATGTCGTCGAAATATGGGCAGACCCCAGGGATCCCTTTAAGTGTTTTTTCCATGATTTCTTGGAAGATCCCTGGGGCTGCAGAGATGCTGAATTGAAGGCGGTTAATTTTAAACGCTCCCTTGTGCGTGACAATTGTCTGTGCTAAGGCGGTGTCAGGGGTGACAGGCAGCTGTAAATACGCCTGCGCCAAGTCTAACTTAGCGAAAATGGCGCCTGACTTAATGGCCGCGAGGATGTCTTTGACAGCCGGGACCGGGTAGGCATGGGCGTTTAATGCGCGGTTTAGGGTCGCCTTATAATCAGCACATAATCTGATTTGGCCATTGGGCTTAATTGGGGTCACTATGGGTGTCTCCCATTCGGCCCCTTCTACTGGTTCTAAGACCCCTAAGTTAATTAACCGATCTAATTCATTTTCTATTTTTTCTCTCAAGGCGAAGGGAACTCTTCTCGCCTTGATTCTGACAGGCATTACATTCGGGTTTAGTTTTAATGATACTGGCGGTCCTGTGTATTTCCCTAGTGAGCTGTCAAAAACATCCGCGAATTGAAGGCAGACGGATTCTAAGTTTGACAGCTGAGTGGCGTTGACGCCTGTCAACGCTATCCCTAGCGCCTCAAACCAGTCCAGCCCTAGCAGGCTGGTCCTGTTCTCCTGGGTCACTAGTATAGTAAGGGGTCCTTTAAAATGCTTAAACTCCGTTGGGATGGAAGCCTTTCCCCGGAGTTTAATGGGCGTTTTTTGAAAATCCGCTAGGCGGAGTTTAGTGGGGCGTAAGGCAGGCCGTTTTCGGCTGCGGTTACAAATGTCCCTGTAAGTTTGCCAAGAAATGAGTGAGACGGAGGACCCAGAGTCCACTTCCATCTCACAGGGAATTCCGTGAATTAGGACGTCCACCTTGACTTTGGGCTTAAGGGTGCTGTGGACTGTGTGCTCCCTCACTTTTCCCTGCACATTTTGCACTAGGGGTTTGGATTTGTGCCTGACCCTGGGTGTGGGCTGGTTCATACCTGCAGACATCACCTCCAATTCATGTAGATTTTCTCGGCTCCGGCTGCGGCACACGGCTTTGAGGTGACCTGTTTTCCCGCATCCATGGCACTTGGCACTGCGGAACCGGCACGCTGCTCTCGGGTGGCTTCCGCCGCAGCTGGCACATTTAGCCCTGTTCGGATGGTAGCTGGTGCTCTTTTGGTTGTTGGCAGGGCCCCCTCGGTTGTTGCGTTGCAGCCTGAGCCTTTCGAATCACCACTGCACGGCATCGATGTCCATGGAGATGTCGTCATCCTCTGGACCACTGAAACCACCGTCCTCTTGGTGCATGGACCCGCTGGGTCCGCTATCAGGGGAACGTTGGTTGTCACCGTGGCTGTCCTCGTAGGCGATGACTTCCATTGCCACTTCAGCCAGTGTCAGTGCGGGTTTGGCAATCAGCTTCCTCCTCAGCCGCTCATCTTTAAGCCCTATGACAATTTGGTCCCGGATTCGGTCCTCTAAATCAGGGAACCGACATCGCCGTGCGGCGTGTCTGACCTTGGTTATAAAGTCATTGGCGGGCTCATCAGGAAGCTGTACTCATCGGGCAAAATTTACCCTCCAGAAGAGCTCTGACTTCGTGGGCATGAAGTGTTTACTCAGCCCCTCGGTGAGTTCAGCGTAGGAGATTTTTGCGATAGGTTCTGGACTGAAGAGTCCCACAGCGGCATCGTAGACGGTGGGCCCGCTGAGCCAGAGGAGGGCAGCTGCCTTCGCCTGGTCATCCGTAATCTTCTTCACCACCAGGTATCTTTCTACCTGGCCTAGATGAGATTCCCAGCATTCTGGGTGGCGAGTGTTGAACTCGCGAATATGGCCGTGGTTCGTCATGCTGTCTGTCAAGTCGTGGGTGCTGCTGCTTGCATTGTGTGGAAGCTAGGCTTCCAAGTGACTTCAGCGAGTGACTAGCTCAGGCTAAGGGGAAAAATCTCTTCTCCCCTTAGGCGGTGACTTCAGCTATGCAAGCAGGTATCCCACCTTCGTCGCCAGTGCTTTAGCGAAGAGAGCAGGCGAGACAGCAAAGTTAAGTAAACTTAACTTTATTAAGAACCAGGCAAGGAACAGAAGAACAGCGCTCTTATTTATACTCGCAGCTGTCAACGTATTGTCCAATCAGGGCTGAGCCGGTTTCCCGCGCCGTCTGCTTCGCCAATCCGAGCCGGCTGGGTTTTGACAGCTCGGAGCTGTCATCGGTAGCGCGTGCTGTTGCCAGGTGATTCTGACAGTCAAGAGCTGTCAGATGGCGGGCGCCTGCGTGGTTCTGTCCGGCAGCTTTTGACAGCTGTCAAAAGCTGCCGCGGCTTTTACCTCAGCCCCGTATTCGATTATAATTATGTTAATGTTAATAACATGTAAATACACAACAATTAAGGCAATAATTATGGTGATAATAATGCAAAGAAAGGACATTTGAATCATTTAGCTCTGTTCTAGTCTATATCGAACTGGTATAAAATAGGACTTCCTAGATACAAGTTGCAGAATTCTAGATGGCAACTAGAATTGAAAATTTAGTAACAGATTTGTTTAATAATTGTTTAAGCAA
The DNA here is from genome assembly GCF_947247035.1 of Vipera ursinii. Lineage (NCBI taxonomy): Eukaryota > Metazoa > Chordata > Lepidosauria > Squamata > Viperidae > Vipera > Vipera ursinii. The sequence continues at coordinate 135,938,188 of NC_139516.1, read as the reverse complement.
CTGCAAGGCATCCTGTTTAGGAGGTATCTAAGCGAACTAATGTGTCAATTTCTGTGTTAAAAAAGGAGTTACATAGATAAACGTTAGATGGCAATAAAGAAGTTTTCTTTATGTCTCTGTTAACATTTATTAGTGATCTAGATTTGTGCAGCCCATACTGTATATAGTAGCTCTGATTACAGGATTGAAATTATTGATTGGATTAGACTTCACAATAGACGGGTTGTGGTAAACTGGGAGCTACAAATCATATAGGAGAAAGGATAACTGTAGCATTCTTTGAGAAATGATTGTGAACATATATTCAAAATTACCCAGAGTATCTTATTTCTTTTGGTGGCATCATTTTTTCTGTCAAGTTGTTGAGTAATTTTTTTTTCTTTTGTTGGAGTTGGATGACAGTTTCATAAAAGTGGGCATATTTTAAACGCTTGCTCTCTTGCTATTCTTTTTAACAGGAATGCAATACTGCAGCCAAATTGGCATCATGACTGGAACAGCTGTTAACTGTAACAGTAAACAAGACTTGAAATTGATCTGTGGTTTCTAATGTTTTGTTTAAAAGTGGTAGATTAAAAGGAATAATTGCAGTTAGCTATCTTATGGGAAATTCGTTCTCTTATGGATGTTAGCACAATAAGGCTTATGGTAGATTTGTGGAGCTGTCATTCAGTAGCATCTGGAAGACTACAAGTTAACTATCTCTGCTGAACAGTCTTAACAAATGAAAAGTAGGCTACATGTGTTTGAGCAAATCTCTCCATTTTTTGTTTGTTTGTTTCTATAGATAATGTAACCATCTTAATTTTCCTCCAGTGATATCACCTAAGCAACAATCCATAGGATTTATTCTTTTCAGGAACTACTTTTAAGATTCTGATTTAAATATATTAAAAAAGTCCAAAATTCTCTCTCTCTCTCTCTCTCTCTCTCTCTCTTTCTCTCTCTCTCTCTCTCTCTCTCTCTCTCTCTCTCTCTCTCTCTCTCTCTCTCTCTCACACACACACACACACACACACACACACACACACACACACACACACACACACACACACAAACACAAAGTGTGTGAGCTATGCACAACTTCTGGGCTGCACTTTGTATATCTCTGATCTATGTTGTTCCTTATCATGTTTCCTGCCAAGATGCCATTTTCGTCTCAGACTTTCCATTCTTTGTATTGTTACAGGGATGTCTCTAACAGTTCAGAAATAACATAAGACACATTTGAAAACTGTAGCTATGCTGTTATAGTTATGGCCAGTATAAACAGATGACCCTGATTATTCTATTACAATTATTTCATACGTGTTCCAACCAATTCAAATTTCCAGACATCATTAGGAGGCAGATGATTTTACAGCAACAGGCAGCCACAAACAACAACAACAAAAACCAGAGAGTTGTGCATATGATTCTTTACACCTTCCATATTTTTCTATCCTATCTTTTGCACTTTGATCTTGCTATTTAAGAGGCAGGGCAGATATCTCAGATTTATCTAAGAAGACAGACATTGGTTTCTTTACTCTGCATTCCTGCCACCCATTAAAAAAGGCAGAATATTACAGTCAACTTACAACTATTCATTTAGCAACCATTTGAAGTTCCACTGACACTGAAAAAAGTGACTTGCAACTAGTCCTGGCATTTACTACTGTTACCACATCCCCACCATTATGTGGTTAAAATTTGGGTACTTGTCAATTGACATGCATTTGCAATGGTTGCAGCATTCTGAGGTCATGTGATTACCAATCTTACCTGCTGGTCATATAAGAAGAAATATCCCATGGAGAGTAATCAATAAATTTCTCAGATCTCTTCTGTATTTGCTGGAAATGTTTTTTTCCCTAAGCTTACAGATAATATAATTGAACCAGGTTTTGATCCAGACAGAAAGGGCTGCAAGCCAAAAAAAAAAAAGACAAGGATTTTATCACATTTTTGAGTACAGAAGCACTGCTGTAATTTAATCTTGTTTAAAAATATAATAATCATCTTGTAGCACATACACTGAAGAGGATAAATCAAGCTTGTCAGTTCCAAAATACAGGCAGTGTGTGTATGTGTATACCCAAACATGCATGAATAGTCTTGGTTCATTGTCCTTACATATTTACTAAGACTGGACTCTAGTTGGCATTATGGGCAATTCAAAGCCTATTGATTAAAATGCAAATGGTAGCTAATTGTCAAAGATGTAATTGAGATTGTCAACTCTAAATGCTAGGAAATGTTGAAGATTCTTGTTCATGGATACTGCAGGTGCTAATATCATTTTCCCCATCACCATTACCATCATGTGTTCCAGTAACCATCATCCCTAAAGCAAATAGGTCATTGAAAGGTTACAGATAGGTCACAGACTTCAGCTTAGCTTCACCTAATAATCCATTCTATTCAAAGCTAGTTATAATAACTATTTCATTTTCCTTGTCTGTCATGACCTAAAAAAAAATTCTTAGCCTATGAGGAGGAACTGTCCATTTTTAATCCAGCTAAGATATTTATTCATAGTGAAAGAAGATTAAATTCTTTCTTCTACAGCATAGTATAAGCAAATGAAGAACAGATATATAAATATGTGCAGAAGGCAGAATTCTGCATAATATATTGGTATTGTACTTTCACAGGGGTCTTCCCATAATTGCTAAACATTAGGTTGGTGGAAGATATGATTGTTGAATATAGCAAAGTTTCACAGTCTGAGACTATATTATTTCAAAATATGAGAATTTCAGTAAGTCCACCTCACCTAGCCTCTAGGCCTTTGGTATGCAACATAAACTTACTGTAGATGAAGGTTAGAAAGGAGATTTTTGCCAATGCAAAAGGCAGGGAGAAGCTTAGTGGTACTTATATGATTGGTGCCACTTATTTTCTGTTCACATCAATTGGATTTCCTTGGTCTTATGGTGCCTCAAATAAGGATGAAGATGCTCCCAAGGTTTAAAATAGATTTGTCTATTTCCAATCTAGAAAGCTTGCCTCTAGAAATATCTAGAGGGAGGAAGTTCTGCAGATTCTCTCTCTCTCTTTCTCTCTCTCTCTCTCTCTCTCTCTCCTCTCTTTCTTTCTTTCTTTCTTCTTTCTTTCTCTCTCTCTCTCTCCCTTCCTCCCTCCCTCCCTTCCTTCCTTCCTTCCTTCCTTCCTTCCTTCCTTCCTTCCTTCCTTCCTTCCTTCCTTCCTTCCTTCCTTCCTTCCTTCCTTCTTTCTTTCTCTTTCTTTCTTTCTTTCTTTCTTTCTTTCTTTCTTTCTTTCTTTCTTTCTTTCTTTCTTTCTTTCTTTCTTTCCTCTCATTCATTTCTTTGATCAATCACAGGATTGAGTCAGATTCAATAGGCAAAAAACTCTTGAAACTTGAATAGTTGGTTGGGGTTTTGTATCTCCCTTCATACTGTAGCTGGGAGAAACTTCAAATCAATTCAATTTTTTATTATTGTCAGAGGCAATAATTGGCAGGGGAGATGTATAGTTTATAAAATAAATTTTAAATTATAAGGTCTTTCAACAAGTTCAGGAATTAATTCTCAGAGTAAAACTATTTTTATAACCTCTGTATCCATACTACTAGATGGATGTATAATGAACATTCAAAAGTATGTTGTATTTTTAAAAAAAACCTACTTATGAACTAAGTTACAACTGCTGCTACCCTCCTCATGGTCATGTGACTGCATTCTGGGTGCTTGGCAACCAGATTGCATTTATGAGAACTTGCAGTGTCCCGCAGTCCCGTGACTGTCATTTGCAATTTGTTCTTGTTGTTTAAGGCAAAAACACCAACTGGATATGATGGATCTCCTTAATAACCATATGGTTCACTTAATAATCACAGTTAGTCAACCTTTGTAAAATGGTCATAAGATTGAGACTAATCATGTGGTGCCTCAACTTCACAACAATTTATGACCAAAATTTCAGGCTCCATTTTGTCATAAGTCAAGGACTACCTATATACTGTATTGTTTAAAGTTTCATTTCATCACATTTTCATTTATTTCTACTCTACACCTCCAATATATTTGTCACTTCTGGTATGTGACCTCTATGTTGATTGTTTAAATCTTGTATATTGCTTTTGTCACTCTCTCTAGAGCTATGCTCTTTTTTCTACAGAGTTCATTGTGTTATTTTATTTATTTATTTATTAGTTTGTCTTCTATTCTATTCTATCAGTCTTTACTATTTATTCATCTTTCTCCCTATTTGTTCCTGACGAGATTTTTTAAAAATTCTTCTCCTCTTCTTCTGAATCTTGGCTCCACCTGACAGATGGAGAACCATTTTTCATGCCAATTCTGTGGGAAGGAGAAAATAAAAACCTGTCTCTCTCCTCAGTTTTCTTAGCCACTACATCTTGTTTGGTTGCTTTTTCTTCTCGGGGATGTCTGTCTTTTAGTTTGCAGCTTTACTTTGACTTCTAAGTTTTGGCTTTCTTTATTCAGCCTTTTTTTTTTAATGAAAATTGTGACTCCAAAGTTCCTGGGCAGCCATCTTGTCTCCCCTCTTTCTTGCTAGTGCTCAATGCTGCTCTTTGATTGGCAGCTTCTGATGATGGGGAAGGCCAATTAGGAAAGAGTAGGAATGAGCACAGGTACTTATAATCTACTCAAGAAGTCTACCCTTCCCCCGAATGCAACATATTTATGAAGCAATAAGTTTATTTATTAATAAGTATTTTGAGAAGATTAGATGGTTAATTAGTTGGAAACAGGCAACACATAATAACAGCTCTTTTTACTGTAGTACTGCTATGGAGAGATTTTTTATCTTGATCCTCTAGGTATCTCAAATATCTTCAGAAGCAGGCTAATAATGCTGTGTATTGTATTTATACATCCTTTCACTAATTCCATGCACATTTTTTTTAAAAAAATAATCTTTATTGACATTCCGGTTCCTGAAATTTTATATTAACATCACATTCTATTACCAATTTACCAGATAAATGCAATAAGCTAGTATACAGTTGCAATATTAAATCCCAATGAATGGAAGAAAATCAATTTTAATCATTTTTCAGGCAACATTTTTTCATATGTCTCCTTCCTAGGATGTCATAAGGCCAATGCAGCCCCAGGTTTTAATGGAAGTCCTCAGTAAAGAAATCCGAAAAGCCCACATTTCATTCCTATCTCTCAATGTAGGAGTTAACACAATTTAAACTGGCAATACAATTCGTACACTTGCTAGCTATATCGTTAATTATGTTGTGGAGCCCTGGACAAACTCAAGGTAAAGAATCTTCTCTTGTTCTTAGCATTTAGGATAAAGACACTGCCATTCCCCCAACAAGAACAACATAATACAGGACTAAAAACAGTCCTTTTTAGCTTGTCTTACAAGATTCCCTGGCCAATTTATAAGATCATCTTTATTACTGAGCCTTTACATACTTGGGTGTTATTTTTGCTACAGAAAAAAATATGGATGGACATGCTTTTAAGGCCCTGAGATCTTTATTTTTAAGTTTACATCCATTTGGACACTTTCTTTAGCTAATGTATCTCACTGTAACCCCATCAACTGCTCACATTGCTGCACATTCAAGACTAAGTTTGTATACATTGCCAGAGGTAAAATATAGAAATGGTTGGTAGAAACATTTTTGAGTCAATAAAATTGGAGAATTCTGTCTGTAGAATGCAATTTGAGCTTCGCAACTGCTGATTTTTTCTCAGATATGACTGTCATCTACTGCTTTATTATTTCCAGTGCTTCCTGATCTTCCTTACCTCTAGGTGATGTTTCGTGAACAGGTATACTTTATACTTTAGCTTCTTTTTGTTCCATCTGTTCTAACTAGTTTATTTTCCACCCTGATCTTTCATGTTGAGGATGTACTGTTTCACTTTTTGTCTTGCCTTTTGATTTTACATCAAGGATCTTCCATATAATTGCAGCTCTGCTGTACTTCAGTTGGTTTGTTTCTTGCACACTGATTATGACATATGTAACATAAATACAGGTGGTCACACACTCAGCCAGATGTTTATACTAGGTTTCACATCATGTCCACCTATTGAATCCTTCCCAAAGACCTGAAATAGGCAGATGTTGTCATTTAATCGTGTGAAAGCTTTTTGCTCCAAATATATGCTTTTCCAAGTAAAACTGCCTTTTGCTATTAACTAATAGATTTTGAGGAAACTTTTTAATTCAGCCTTGGGTTGAAATGTAGCTATGTTCTGAATTAATGGAAAACAAACTGATTCACTTTCTAAATACTGTAGCCACTTCAGAATTCAAACTGAATTTTAGAGGCAATATATGAAAATGCTGGTTATGGGAGGGAAACATATAGTCTGTTACATCAGTATGAAGCATGTTAAAACCAGAAACAAAAGTACAAATGCAATGAAATATTATGGAAAATTTGAAAAATTCTTATTTAGTGGCAGGACCTACTGCCCAATACAAGCTTTTCCATGTAAAGAGCCTTCAAGTCCCAGAAATATATTCCAAGATACTAAATAAACAGGGAATTCTTTACTAGAAGGATCAGTATTAGGCAATTCTGATAAGCTTTCATCCAATCATCTAAGTCACTTCAGCTTCTACAATTTAATGTGAAATCAAGGAAACCATGTTTTCCACATCCACCTTATCAGTGAAATCTTTCTAATAGATATTGTAATAAAACTCTAATAGATATTGTAATAAAACTCTAATGGATTAATTATCACATCAGCTTTTGTATATTACAGTGCAGAAAGCATATGATGCTCAAAGCATCACAACAGTCTTTGCAAATCTGGGAACTGAACTTCTCATTACCATTCAGCTTTCAGGAAAGCCTAGGACACCATGGCTACTAGATTTGTTGGTTCATGTAAATGCTCCAGGTATTGTGACACATTAACTCTTTTAAAAGTATAGTTCCTTAGCCAGACTAGTGTCATTAGAAATAGAACATGTGCCTCTTTAATTAAGTGAGAGATATCCCCAAATGGAAACATAATAGGTATGCAATGCATTCCAAAGACCTTGACACACTAATGGAAATAACATTGCAGTAATCACTCATTAACAAACTTAATTACTTTTCTCCCCCTCCCTCATCACTTGACAGAAGCCTCCACAGAATGTGAGTGGGAGTAGATTCCATTCTGGGTAAATAATATTGCTGTATTAGAGGTCAGTGAAAAGAATTTGTTCAGCATACAAATAAAATAGGGATAAAACATACTGGAATTTGAGTGGCATTGGTGTAAATGAATTAAATAGATGAGAATTGAAGTTCTTTGAATCTAAAATAGAAAGCAGGAGATAGAGCAAAGGAAATTCTCTCTTGAGAACAAACAACTCTTTATCTATAATGGAAATCAGAACACTTTCCCTTGTCATCCTGAAAAGCAGAGCTCATTGTCTAGAGAAACACCATTTCTGTTCATTACATTTTAAAAGATGAAGCCCCATTCATAAAAAAACAAAAAAACACCAACATGCTTTCTCGTGTAGAGCAGGTTCCAGCAATTAATACACTTATTGTTTGATGTAGTTCACTATAAACAACTGTAATTGCTGATCTTGTTTGATGAGAAAAGAAAATAATTTTCCTTTTGTGAGCTATGAGAAAGCAAATCATTCAAATGGCTGGAATTGTTCAACCTGAGAACACAATAGATCAAGGAGAAAAAGAAAGCCCTGAGCTCCAAGGAGAGGAACAAATATGAGTAACAACTCCAGATATTCTTGGGATTCTATCCCACTAGGTAAAAGACACTTCAGTCTGTTATTTAAAGAAGCCATGAAATTTATAATCTAGAAAACACATCATAGGATATGTGCCTTTCTTTTCCTTCCTATCTAGGGACTTAGAGCAAAAGGGAATGCCCTCTTTAGCTATGTGCATTTGGCCTTTACTAGATTAGGACACTGAGCTTGTCGATCAGAAGGTCGGCAGTTTGGCGGGTCGAATCCCGAGTGCTGCGTAACAGAGTGAGTGCCTGTTACTTGTCCCAGCTTCTGCCAACCTAGCAGTTATAAAGCACGTAAAAATTGCAAGTAGAAAAATAGGGACCACTACGGTGGGAAGGTAACAGCGTTCCGTGCGCCTTTGGCGTCTAGTCATGCCGGCCACATGACCACGGAGATGTCCTCGGCTTTGAAACGGAGATGAGCACTGGCCCCTAGAGTTGGAAACGACTAGCACACATGTGCAGGGGAACCTTTACCTTACACCAGTATTTAGGGAAAGGACAAAAACAAAGATCTCTCTTTGAGTTTTTAACTATTGGTTCATTTTAATCTTGATTTTATTTGCATTTTATGTTAATTTCATAGCTCATCTTTTCTTGTTTCAATTTATCTTTCAGTTATAAAATTTTGGTCAGTTTATTTAAGAAAATCTATATGGCCACCAAACTCATTCTCAGTGACTGCAGGCAATTAATTTAACAGCAATTAAAAACAATATAAAAGTAAAATACCCAAAACATTAAACATATAAAACAATATTAGAAACACATACAAAAGCCCTCCCAGACAACATGCTTAAAATGTTATAGGACAGTTTTGAATGCTTTTATAAATGAACAAAAAATGTATAAAATTTGCTATATCTACTATCTCTATCGTCTATCTATCTATCATCTATTATCTATTTATCATTTATCTATTTGAGGTTTCAGATTTCAGATTTGAAGTGTTTTGTCTGATACACTTTTGCCAGCTGAATTATTTTGGTATAAGAGGGACAAAATCCCATTTCTTCATCCTTGACAGTAAAAATGCAATAATGCTAAAATAAATAACTATTTGCAGCACTTTCCTGACACCTTAAATCTCCTGCCTGAGGCTTCCACATAATTCTACCTAATCACAAGGAAACCTTGTAGCAACTCACTGAGTACATACTCCTTTCCTTATTTTAAGCCTTATTTTAAGCCATCAAATGTTTGCAATTACAGTACATCATCATTTACCTATCTTTTATTAATGATTTCACACAAGACCTTTAAACAATGGTGTTTTAACAATGAACATTAATAACATACTTTTGGTTTTTTTTAAAGTGGACAACTTATATTTATGATGCACTTGGTACTCCAGTGTGGAAAAATAAGGACACATCCCTTTGCAATTCCCTTGAGGATCTGTTGATGGGAAGTGATTCTGGAGAAGACAAAATGTTGATGGATATTTTGTGGGTTAGATTTAAACTAAAGTTGCATCTGCTTCACTCTTTGATAAAAAGTTACTATCCTTCTGAATATAATGTCCCATTAATGATATTACTTTATCATCTAGTTTCTTTACAGATGGATTTATACGTTTTCAAGTTTTGCTTCTGTTTAAACTGGAAGCAATAGCTCCTCAATATTCTTAGCACCAAAAGGATATATTTAAAGCAACAACAACAACATCAGCAACAACAAAATAGAAAGGAGAGAAAGTAGCCTTTCAAACCAACTTTCTAATATAATTTGCATATACTGTCACCATTCTACTCAATTTTTTTATCCCAAACCTGAATTTCTTCCCCTGTCAAACAACAAGAAGGTGGGACAGGATTCTTGGAAGCTGAGTCGAAATATTATCAACAGCTTGCTTGTCAAATCACCTTTTTGAATCCAGACATGTCTTGCAAATTGGCTGTTCATATTGGACTTGAAAGTCTTTTTTGTTTTTGCTCTTAGCCAGCTTCATATGTGGCAGAACACATATCATTGTAAGGAAAGAAAACCTGTCATGCTTGTTAAAAGGTATTGTACATATTTCAAATTTCTGGCAAACAAAAAAGGACACAAAAGAAAATGATTTATGTGAGGGATTCACTGACTTTGTGCATGTGATCATAAATAATAATGATTGTGCTGAGACACTTATCATTTGACAGACGTTTGTTATAATGAAAAGGAACCCTTTGCATGAAAAAAGTCTGACTTAAGCATTCTATTAGAAACATTAAGTTCAGTTCCGTTCACAAAAAAAATGCTGAAGTGTTAACTTGAAAGGGCCATTTGTAATGACAAAAAGGTCAGAAAGCTACTTTTCATATACTGTAATAAGAGATTCTGTGTATTGCCAATTTTATAAAAGAAGATAAATCATACTTAATAAGTTTATCATTAGGGGTTAGGTTAATTAGCCCTCTCCTTTATCTTATTTATGTAACTAGTTTGTCCTTACAAGAAGCTGTTAAGAAATGTTGAGAGGGATGCAATAAGACCTTATATTTAAAGACTCTGAGGAATTTTAAGAAAAGGGAAATAAAACTCATAAATTTCCAACCTGTGCTATCAGAAGCATGGAAGAAATGGGAATAAAAATATGGTTTCTAGGATCTTAATAGCAAGATAATTTAATAAAAAAAATGGGCGGGGGTATTGAACTCCTCAACTGATCTCTTATAAAAGGTTATTCTTTTTTTACATAGGGATGCAGTAAAAATGGATTGGCTTATTAGCTTCTACAGTAGTGTCATTTATATTGCTATTTGATCAATATAATAAAATAAAATAAATAAAAATAAAATAAAATAAAAACAATTGGACTGATGGGACCCACAGTATGCCTCCCCTGCTGGCACAAATGGGATGGGCCAGTCCCAGTGGATGGACAGGAAGGCCTGGAGGAATGTTGTCCTTAGGGTTGTGATGGGTCAGACACAACTTCACAGCTAACAACAACAACATGTGATTTGGTCATACCCACTGGAAGGTCCTTATTGCCTTGATTTCATTATTATGGTGAAGCAGGTTCCTGAGAGAAACTTATGCTTCATATATGTTAATGTTGTTGTTGTTGATGATGATGATATCTGTTCAGTTGAATACGACTCCTGGTGATTCTATGGGCTAGGTCTCTCTACATCTTTCTTTGAGTTTTTCTATTCTCTGGCTGGTGTCAGGTTTGAGTGTCCAGCCACCATGTTGTTTCACAGTCTGGTTTCCTTCTACCATTAACTCTTCCAAACATATTTAAATTTATTAGCTGTTGTTAAATGATAATCTCCAAATTTGGAACTTGTCAATTTATGAAAAGCTCTGCTGCAAAAACAATTGTGTGTTGCCCTTTATTGGGGAAAAGAAAGCCTGAGTAACAGGATGCAGAATAATTAAGGTTTAATTGTTAAACATTCAATTATGTAGATGTGATTAAAATAGAAATATAGAATTACTTTCTCTTGGCTTCCAGTTTGCCAAGCCAGCCGGCATGGATGTCTGTAGGATGGCTCTCATCTTCCATGTCCAGTTTCGCATCGCTGGGGGGTCCTAAAAGGATCGAACAGTAGCCCTGTAAAGGTGACCAGAAAGAAGGGGCTTTTGAAGAAACGCAGGGGAGCCACAACACCCCCGTTAGTGCCTGCATTCGCTTTGTACCGGCAGACAAAAGACTGCCATAGTGATATGGCCAGTTACTAGGCTGCAGACAGCTGAAGTAACCAGACACCATCAGGCAACATTAAAGCAGCGTGGAAGAGACGGGGGTAAGATTCCTCTCTTATACCTTAATCTTCTTCTTTTCACCTAAATAAGCTGCTAAGTACCTTCCCCACTGTGGAGAGGGAGGGGGGAATTTAACCCTCCCTTCAAACAAATGGCGAGCAAGCTCAGGTTTTTTTTTTTCTTTAAACGTTGAAAAAAGAAACAGACTAAAAAAAGAACTTTCAAAGTGCTTGGGGGACACCCAGTGGCTAAACCTGAAATTGCAATCTGATTTTCTTTTTAAAAAAAAATTAAGAAAACATTTAAGAAAAATAAGTTAAGATTAATCTTGAACACCAGATGTAAAACTCCACCATGGAAGAGTTTCAAAAACAAATCTATGCTACGTGGTAAATATCCTACCAAACCTATCAGTTCCTTTCTGCAGCTGGTGATGAAATAAGAGCTTTTTGAAAAGAAATAAAAAGTATCTCAAAAAAACAAACTCAAATTGTGACTACAGCTAATATTTTATCAGGACAGAACTTAACAGAACAATCAAGTACATTGGCATAAGAATTAACTACTCAACAAACACAGATTTTCGAAGACAAAAATGAGAAACAGTTGGAACAAATTTATTCAGCCCAGCACAACTATATCAAGAGGCAAAAATAATGAGAAGATTTGGTGTTGTTAAGAGACCCCTCAATCCTTCAAAAATGGAGACTAGAGGGCTACTTAAATATGATACAACAATACAAGAATGCTTTGATGACCTTGAGGGAAAGAAGCGAAAAATGACATGGTAAAGGAAGAAAGCAAAAATAAGATTGAAGAAATATATACTTATGAGGCCTGAAAAAGATAACACCAAAATAGATAAGACTGTACTTGGATTATGAGAGATTGCTTTGATGAGTAGATAAAAATATTGACTAATTAAAAAAAACAAAAATAAAATACAGATATATGAATACTAACATTGAAATACTGAACTCTTTAAATGAAATGGATTAAGATGTATATATGTTAAGAATGATACAATGTAATTAATATACTTGGATGTAGTAACATGAAAGGACGTGTTAAATGTTGAAACGAAGAAATTTTGGTTAATTTTCAATATGTGGAAATTATAAATGAGAAACAAGAATATTATATTGTCTTCCTCCTCTTCCTCCTCCCTATTCTAATGACTACCATTCTCATATTGTACTACTAACTTGTCAATATGAAAATGAGATAAATAGGTATAGGTATAGGAGAAAACTGTGTAAATGGAAAGGAGGTTATTTACAAATATGAAAATGAGAAACTTTAAACGTTTAATCTTAATGTTAATGTAAAATTAAAACTGGAAAAATATATAAGGTGTTTTGATATCTTAAAAATAGAATGTTAAAATATAAAATATACTAAGGTATTGATAAATATAAGAAAACTATTAAATGACTGATGGATAGCAATGAGAAATATGTTAATTTAGATAAGAGATAATATGTATTAAAGGAAATAAGAGAGAGGGAATATTAGTTACAACAACTTGGAGATCTGTAATAATATGTATTTGTCTGAAATGGAACTATTGTAACCCAGACACCACATTGCTTTTTAAAGATATTATTGTAATAGTGGAAAATTAATTAAAAAAAACCCAAATGACAAAAAAATTACTTTCTCTTTTCCCCTTTAAATTTACATTAGTTTGTTAATCTGATTTAGTGTATTTAGATATTTGTATTTCATTTTGTTTGAACTGTATTGACAGAGTTTTTTTAAAAAAATATTATTATTATTAAAATATTTTAAATAATAATAGTAATTAGGGGTAACCTGGCCAACTGTATTATTTGCTTATATTATTTTAGGCTATGATTTAAATATCTTTTTAAAAGCTCACTACATTAAATAGGCTCAGTTCACTTCAAGGGGCCTTATACTTCTTTCTGATTTTTATTTATTTGTTTATTTTTTGCTTGTAACTGATCAGAGGAACAAAGCTTAGAACAAGATTATGCTCTTTCTGAATCCATAGCAAACATTAAGTGTACTGACTTTAATAATATTGCACCAGCATTTTCCACCAAACCTCTATCTTAGGGGATAGAAAGAAAGCTAGATGCCAACAGCTCTCTCTGAAGAGTTGCCAGTATGATAAATACCAATGAAACAGTTCCCTCAGGTTATATACATGGGAGGTAGATAAGATCTACACCAAGTTCTCAAAGCCCTGTTGATATATGAATTCATTATTATTATTTTAAAACCATCCAAGTACAATCTCCATTAAGTGTATGCTATGTATTTATCCTGGCTTCACCCATTTTGGGGAGTGCTTCTAAGCAAAAGAATTTGTTTGTTTGTTTGTATATTTATAAAATTTATTGGCTGCCCATCTTACCATCGGTAACTCTGGGTGGCTTACAATCATAAAAAAATGTATTTATATGTATACATTAAAAATAAATTAAAACCAAACATTACAATCTAATGACATGTGGGGATGGTGGGGATGGAGTGGAGGGAAGTGGTGCCTGTTGTTACTTGATCAACCACCTTCATTACACTGTTTTCCCATTAGGGCTCTAAGTCAACTGGCAGAGCCAAGTCTTTAGGCCTTCACAAAAGGATAGGAGGGTTGCGGCCACCTCACATCAGGGGTTGCGGGATGGAGATGTCCTAGATAGCAAGAGCATGATCAGAGAAGGCTCTCCTCCTGGACCTCACCAGCCAGAATAATCGGGCTAATGGCACCCTCAGCATGCCTCCGCTGCTGGCACAAGTGGGATGGGCCAGTCCCAGTGGGTGAGATGGTTCCTCAGATAACTTGAACCCATGCCATGAAATTCTTAATGTAGAGGAACAAGAATAACATTCCAGAAAATTAAATTATCTTAAGGAAGAAATGCCCATATAAAATGCTATGGATTTTCACATTTTCATAGAAATACAGATGGATGGCTGCACTTGCAGGTGTGCGCATACACAAACACACAGAGTCCAACCCACACACATTACAATTGAAAGTGAACAAGAAAAGGAACAAGCAGAGGTTCGAAAAATGAGAATCTGAACAAAGACAAATAACCTGCACATTCAGCCTTTCTAATCCTACAGATTGATGATTAGTATTTAGGAACAGCTCATCCTGCTTAAGGTCAGAATTTCTGCAGGATTAGTTGATATGTTTCAACTGACAGCCTTACAGTCAAAGAAGAACAGCCTCTCAGTTGTACTATTAACTATGATGACTGCAACTATCTCCATTATCTTTATTAGTTTCTTTTCAACATAATACAGAACGTGGAATTCTGTTTAGGCATCAGATTATCCTGGGCTGTCGCTTTTCAGTACTGACTAATGTGAAATAATGGGTTTTACTTCAGATCTTTCAGCAAGTTTTAAAACCACAGGATCATTTAGATCCAGCAATATTTCCTCATTTCAAATTCCAATCAGTTAAAAGTAAAATATACTCTGAAATCAATGGCAGTTGTTTTAATCACTAGACAAAGATACTTTCTGCCTGACCTTTTGATAGCATTGATCTAAAAAACTAAAGGATTTGTTTATTCTCCTTATAGTTTTATATACATTTTCATGTATTGTTATCTTTTTTTTTCTATTTCTATATGATTTTCTAATCAACATTACCATAGGCTATAATTAACATAATATATTTTGCTGGATCAGAGTATTCTTCTGCATGCAAGATTCATTTTGGTTCAATTTAAAATTAGCATCATCTGAAGCTATAGAAGTTTCGGACATTGCTAATTGCTAAATCATCTACATCTGTGCACATATTTGAAAGGTCTTATGGTAAACAAATTTACTTCTTTATCCTGGCAGCCAAGTTCTTAACAAACACCCCCCCCATTTCCAGAAGTTCCTTCTGGGTTTTTTTTCTCTAATTAGATAAAGAAATATTAATTTCAACAATAAACTATTTTTGTTGTGCACAGCTCAGTACACAATCTGTGTGGTGGTGTGATTTGCATAATAAAGATCTAATAAATGCCTCACATAACCAGTTTAATTTCTGAAGCCTAAGACTAACATATTTTACAAAAAAAGAAAAAAAACCCGATAGGAATTGAGGATTGTTTCTAAATAATAAAAGGGTATATGCAGTATATTTAGCTGATTAGATTTGCTTTGAAAGTAAAAATGCCACTGGCTTCAAAATTTATCTGTTTGGATGTATATTGTATATTGTGTATATATGATAGACAATATTCTGTGTATAGGAAATCCCTTACTGTATAGGCTGCAGTATATTATCCCACAGGGTTTTGTGTGTGTGTGTGTGTGTGTGTGTGTGTGTACTAAAATAAATAAATTATTTTATGTGGTGTAACTTTTCAGAGCACTAATAGGATTTTCCTTTTCCTTCCTATTGATTTGAGACTTCCCAATGATCAGAGGGAAGAGTTGATTGAGCTGTTGCAGTAGGACCTGGAAGATCTTAACTCCAGACTGGCATTCAATACCAATATAAATGTGCAATGTGTATATAAATTTTAAGAGAATGCAGAACAATTATTAACTTGAAAGGAGAAGGATGGATTGTAAAAATCACTCTCGGAGAGGAATAGAATAGAATAGAATAGAATAGAATAGAATAGAATAGAATAGAATAGAATAGAATAGAATAGAATAGAATAGAATAGAATAGAATAGAATAGAATAGAATAGAATAGAATAGAATAGAATAGTTGGAAGGGACCTTGGAGGTCCTCCAGTCCAACCCCCTGCTCAGGCAAGAAACCCTATACCATTACAGACAAATGATTGTCCAATCTGTTCTTAAAAACTTCCAGTGTTGGGGCACCCACAGCTTCTGGAGGCAAATTGTTCCACTGGTTAATTGTTCTAACTGTCAGAATTTTTTTCTTAGTTCTAGGTTGTTTCTCTCCTTTATTAGTTTCCATCCGTTGCTTCTTGTCCTGCCCTCAGGTGCTTTGGAGAATAGCTTGACACCCTCTTCTTTGTGGCAATCCCTGAGATATTGGAACATTGCTATCATGTCACCCATAGTCCTTCTTTTCTAAACTAGACATACCCAATTCCAGCAATTGTTCTTTATATGTTTTAGCCTTCAGTCCCCTAATCATCTTCCTTGCTCTTCTCTGCATTGTCTTAATTCTGGTCCAGGTATAAATATAAAAGACACTATGAGCCTATTACCATCTATAAAGATCTGTTCAGCAATATCAGCACCAAGGCAGGATGGGGAACTAAATTTATATTCATATTTTGTTTCATTTTCTGATTTGTCTGTACAAGCTGATATTTTTAGCTGTCCAAGCTATCATTTTTTAAAAAAAAAAATCTCTAAAACTTGGAAAAGCTTCAATAACTCACACACTTCAATCAATTCCAAGCAATTTTTTGTAGGTTCCTGCAGTTTCTCAAGGCTGTTCTCTCAACCTCCACTAACAAACCAGTCATTAAAGATGTCAAGTTTTGCAATAATTTCTTGCAGAAATGTAAAGAAATTGGAAATGCAAAGTCTTCAATATGTTGAGGAAAACAATGATTTTATTAAAAGATCCTCAGACTGCTTGACTAGGGGAAATAGGCCGAAAGGTTCAGCTCAAGTTTCTTCAGTGATATCTTTACTGTTTGTCACCCCCTAAATCAGAGGTCCCCAACTTTTTGGGCACCAGGGACTGGTTCTGTGGAGAAAGATTTTCCACAGACTGGACAGTGTATGATTTTGTTTGTTGCCTGCATCCAATGGATGGGGCTTTGCTTGTTTGTGCAGACTGGTTGCTGGCATGCCACAGCACGGTACCAGTCCATGGACCAGGGGCTGGGGATCCCTACCCTAAATCTTTTACTTTCTAAATATTTGGATGAAAATGTTTGTCACCTTCTTTGGATGCTCCGTTGCTTTTTCTTGTTTTAAATGGAGGTAGTTTGATAAGCCTCATTGGACTGAAGAAGGTAAGAATAGATCAATTGTATATAATGATCACCTCTCAAATATCAGAGAAAGCTACCATTATCCATACAGCTTCCTAATGTCCTTTTCAACATACTTCCTGACTCAAAACTTGCATAACAAAATATGTATATTTGATAGCACTGTGCACAAAAAATGCATTCTGGAAAGTGTTTCTCAGTTTAATAAATATTAAAAAAAACAGATAAGCTCTGTTTAGTATTTATTTTATTTATTTATTTTAATTCCATTTATATCCCGCCCTTCTCCAAAGACTCAGGGCGGCTTACAAGCTTAGCAGTAGCCTTCTTTCTATGTATATGCCTG
Organism: Vipera ursinii; assembly: GCF_947247035.1. Classification (NCBI taxonomy): domain Eukaryota; kingdom Metazoa; phylum Chordata; class Lepidosauria; order Squamata; family Viperidae; genus Vipera; species Vipera ursinii. The sequence continues at coordinate 135,920,530 of NC_139516.1, read as the reverse complement.
CTTATTAGGACTTTCACACACCCCCCAAGCGGCATTATTACAAAGTCAGCTTAATTGCCCCCAACAATCTGGGTCCTCATTTTACCTACCTCGGAAGGATGGAAGGCTGAGTCAATTTGGATGAGATGTCACCTCAGTTTTCAGGATTGCTAGTTATACTGGAAGCATAAAATACAAATCACCACCACCACCACCACCATAATATCATCATCATCCAGGAAGAAAACAATTCCCAAACTCTTCTGTAACTTTGCCAGGAAAACTGCATGGTTGCAGTTGCTTGAATTGGATTAACACAAGGTTACCTTAACATTTTACCAATAATGTGCTCAAGCATTAAAATTCTGGGAGTTGAAGTCCACAAGTCATAAAAGGGCCAAGTTTGAAGACCCCTGCATTAAAAGACCCAAAACAGACATGCAACTAAATTTACTTGTCCTCAGTCCCAAAGGATGTCATTAGTCAATTAAAAATTCCAGGAAATCTTTGGTTAGCCTATACATTTGGATACTAGGATGGCCCAAAATTATAAAGAGTAGCCAAGGTTTCAAGTGATATTCCAGAATCATTTTTTGACAGATGAAATATGCTCAATTCAACCTGTCAGTCAACAATCTGGTAGTGATGTTCTGAACTACTTTAAGTTTCCAAATACTTTCCAAGAAAAGTTTCATGTTCTGCCACTCAGATTCTTTCAGTGCAAGACAATTCTACAACTTACAATGTCCTGACAGATTCCAAATAATGACAATAAAGGCAGAGTAAAACATTAAATTCATCCATTTCCCAGTGTCATCATGAATTACTGATGTTTTTCCTTGGCTTACAAAATAGACACAGAATTCTTTTGCTCTGGTTTCATTTCCCATATCAGATCTGGACTCCTCTAGTGATGCTAAAATTTAATCAAGAGATTGACAGCAGTAAAGGTCAGAACAGTCAAGCCAGAAAGAAAAGCAAAATTAGTCTGAACCAAACTGCAAATCAGACACAAATATGATAATCCAAACTTTCAAAGCAAACATAGAAGGAACAGAAATAGCACATAATATTATAATAGGAATGATCTTGTAAGGATGGTCAGAGATTCATGATCTGTAAAATCTTTGCCTTTTGAGAACATATAAGCTCTTTCTCAGTTTCTCTATTGTCTCTAATCTTTTTTTTTTAGAACCCAGCAGTGATCCAGTTTTGTTTTGTTTTAATTGTGCTTTGGTAATACTGTATAGGAGGTATTCATGCATATTAGTGTGTTCTTGATGATTTTACCCAAAAGCTGGATTTGGTTCTGATTTATCTGAGGTAGACTGATTATGACAAAAAACAGATTATTATTGTTATTATTATTATTATTATTATTATTATTATTATTATTATTATTATTATTATTATTATTACTATTATTATTATTGAAAAACTACTGATTCACACTCAACTCTGAAAACTTCACAAATACATCTAAGAAGCATTTTTGTTAATAAATACAACATGGATTGTCCCTTTCCAGGACTTTTGTTAAACTTTTCTATTTTACCTACAAACATTGAATTCCATGGTAATCTCCTATTCTAGTACTATGCAGCTCTGAACCTTCATAATTTCATAACCGAGGGAAGATATCTCAGTTGCTGCCACCTGCTGCAGTATATCATATTTCCTTCTTTTATTTTTTTTTCTTTTAAACCAGATATATAACAATCATCATCGTCATCATCATCATCCATACCAGTATGGGAACATATCATGGCTCACTAAGAGCCAACATCCCAGATAGTGAAGTAGCAGTAGTTGATAGTGGTCAGTTTCAGGAAGGAGCAAATCATCAGTCAGGTGGTGTCATCTGTCAGGGTAGTTTATGCAAGAAAACAGTCATTTTGTAGGAAAAACAAAGAGAGGATAAGCAGGAAGCAGGAGCTTAGTCTGGGAGGTCTTATTAATTGAGTACAGCATGCTCAGATTGATAAGGTTACAAAGGCTACTATTTTATAGAGCTTAGAGAAATATTGCTCTTCACCCAGGTCACTTGACCGAGCTCTCTGGTTTTGTTTATGTAAAGATATCTGAGAACTACTTCTAATAATCATACAGTTCAAAGTACAATTTCTCCATTGAACTCTTTGTGCAAGTGGCAAAATCTTGGTCATGCAGTTCAGTTGTTTCAGGACCTTAGACAGATGGGACTAATTCACAAGGGCAACTACATAAGCTTTGACTAAAAAAAGTGATAAGCAGTGAACCTTTGCTGCCCTTATTAAGGATTATGAAAGAGGCTGGGAGGGAAAAGTGATTTGATAAGACATAATGAGGCTAATATAGTTATAAAATAAGATCTGCAAAATATCTGAGAAGGAAACACAGAAATCTAGCAGCAGATGAAGCTATATGAACCAAGAGAGCAATGCCATCTCTTACACAGATGTTCCCTGGATAATTGAATCCTATTTTAAAGTGTTCTGCCCATATAATTCATTTAAGTGCAATTTAGAGCATTCTATGGGGTTAACAAACAAGCCTGTCTGTTCGTATGTAATGTACTTCCCACAGGGGCAAGCATTACACTTAGGGTTTGTTAAACATGCTGTTAGAAGAACCACAAGGCATAAGCTATTGGAGAGAGAGTGAGAACAATTATCTACAATAACACTGCTTGAAAAATGTGTAAAGAGGAAATAGTACCAATATAATCAGGAAACGAAGCAGGGGATGGGGAGGAGAGAGTACACTAAAACATGAGGATGGAGAAGCACCCTGAATTCACCTAATTCATACTTTTACCCAAACCAGAATAAAACTTGTAAATGCTGGCTGCAAACTCAAATACATAATGCACATTCCTACAAGTAACAGATGGCTCTATAACTTGCATAGAGTTAGATACCCCAGCTTCTCCATCTGTTGATTATAGATAAGTTTTGGGTTTTGTAAAGATAGAGGTCCATGAAGAGATGTCAGTTAAAGGGTAGGGTTTTCAACTTCTCAGCAGCTTCAGGCTAACACTTTAGAATCTTCAAGAAGCTATAAAAGCCCAGCAAATTGAAGTAGAGAAACACACCAAACAATTAAAAAAACAAACCATACCATAAATTTCTGGTTACCCATATTTTCCTTTTTAATAAAAATAAGTAAATGCATGAAGCCAGACATTTCTTATCAGAGCAGGTGTATTTGTTTGTTTGCTTGCTTGGTTTAAAAAAATCACATTTGTTGTCTTATAATAAGTCTCATTTTTTTTCTTTGTGCAAGGTACAGAATTGGATATTAAACTTCAGTTTTTATTCATACTTCAGTTTATGTTCAGGAAAACACAGAGTTTTTAAAAAATGTTGTCAAAACTCTGAAACCTCTCCAGATTTTGGGAGAATACACTTCATTTGGAGCAATCCAGCATTATTTATCTCATACAGATTAAAGTTAGGGTATAGACGTCCGGGTGGCAAGGCTCCGTTGATGGCGGTCATTTTTGACCGTCAGCCCCATTGCTCCATTTAAATCGCAAAAACAGCAACAATCAGCTGTTTCACGGTTTGGGAATCCCCCCTCGGGAGAAGAGGGGGGGGTGAGCATTCAGGTAGAGGTAGAGCTCCCCTAGACCCACAGAATTATTACTCTGTGGGTCAAAGGGAGAGAGCTCCCTCGGAGCCTGAATTAACTCCAGACTCGGGGACTCCTCTGTTTCAAGGCTTTGAAACAGAACAGGACGTTGCAACCATCCCTGCTATCAATATTGTACTTTGGATTACTTGGATGCAGGCAGAGCTGAGCAGGAGAATATTGAAACAGCAAGTATATGATCTTTAACTCTGGTTTAACTTAAAAGAAGGGGAGGAAGATGGCACCGGAATAAATCTTTAGAGAAAGTGGGAAGAACAGAGAATAAGGAAAATAAAATAAAAGATCAAGAAGGAAGATATAAAGTGGATTTTTAAAGTTGTAAAAGACTCTGTTAAAAACATTTGAAGTTGGCTTAAAAGTGATTCAAAAGACTTGGATATTTAACAGTGAAGCAACAAAGTTGCAATTTGGGTGGAAAAGTGAAAGTGAGAAATGAAAGTTAATTGGGTGTTAAAATGGCTTCCAAACCACCCAGATTCCCTGATTCTAAAAGTGCGGGGGCATCACCAGTTCAACAATCTGGACTTCAAATGTTGATGCCATCCCCCACAGAACCTACACCCACATTAACACTAAAAGACTTACAAGATGCTTTAAAACTTCAATCTGAGCAAATATCTGAGCTCATTAATGAAAAAAAATAAGGAAATATGAGAGGATATTCTGCTGGCATTTCAGGGACTGACAATTTGCATTGAGAATCTGGATGAACGTGTGGAAGAAGTTAGTCAAAATAATTTTATATTGGAAGCTAAAATCAATGAAGCTGAGAATAAAATGGATAAAATTGATGATGAGGTGGTGATGATACAATATAGGGACATGGAGTTTGCCCTGAGGATCAGAGGTCTGAAAGAAAATCCACAAGAAAATTTGGAAGAGATATTGGTAAAAGCTGTGGTGCCTATTTTGGGTTGGCGAGCTGAAGATTTTATACTGGAAATAGACAAAATATTTCACATCAACTCCTGGATTGCTAGGCAAAGAAAATTACTAAGATATGTGGTTGTTTACTCCACAAAGAGAACGATCAGAAATGTGATTATACAAGCCTTTTATAACAACAGATTTAAAATGGCTGATCAAGAGGTTTTAATTTTGAAAGAAATACCACCAAGAATTTTAAGAAATAGGAAAGAATTTGTTTTTCTGGCAGATGAATCTAAAAAAATGACAGATTCAGTTTAGATGGGAGACACCAACTGGGATAGTGGTGAATTATGCTGGTACAAGATATTGTATTAATACAGTTCTAAAGGAATGAGATTTTTATCATAATATACTGAAGGCAGACTCACCACCATCCCCAGAAATTAAAAGAAGAAAGGAAAAAGAAGTGCAACAGACACAATTGGAAGCTACACAGTGAGATGAAGAAATCATCTCGCTGATTTCAAAAGAAGCACAGCAAACTTTGGAAATTGTGCAGCCCTTGGCCTCATTAGAAGAATCAAGGGCTCAAAGAGTGACACGGGGTGCAACCAGATGAAAGGAACAACAACAACAGAAACAATATCCTACAATTACAACTCAAGAATCTACTTATACTGAAGCAGTGGGAGGAGCAAGACCAAAGAAGCAGATGCTTGTGGATCTGCAAGATATGCTCCGAAAGCTTCAAGTCGCAAAAAATGGTGACACAGTTTCTAACATGGAATGTTAATGGTTTAAATTCACCGCAAAAGAGAAAGAAAATATTTCAGTACTTGAAACAATTTTAAAATGATGTTATATGCTTGCAGGAAATGCATATCCATGTATCTGATCAAAAATATTTGATAAACTCTAGATTGGGTATGCAGTTTATTGCATCTGCACCAGAAAAGAAAAATGGTGTAGTCATTTATGTGAAGAAAAATTTAACAGCTAACCTAATTCAAGCAGATAAACAAGGAAGATATATTTTAATTGAACTTTTAATAGAAGGGTAGAAAATACTTTTAATTGGATTATATGCACCTAATCAACAGCAAGGAGAATTTTACAAACTTTTACATAACAAAATAATTCAATGGAATTATAAATCATGTATTTTAATGGGAGACTGGAATGGAGTACTAGACACACAAAAAGATAAAAAAGACCTTTTAAAAGCACTACAAATCATGCTAAATTGCCTAAATCTTTTTTTGACATGAAAGACGATTTGGAACTGAGAGATGTCTGGAGAGAACAAAACGTGGAAGAAAGGGATTTTACTTTTTTTTCTGACAGACATCAATCTTTTTCCAGGATTGACTTTGTATTAACTACTAATGATTTTTTTCTAGGGTTAACAAGATCAAGATATGTCCAAGAACCTTATCACACCGTAGTCCAGTATGGATGGAATTGGACAAGCGGAAGGGAGATAGGAGATCTTGGAGATTAAATGAAAATTTGTTTAGATATGAAGAAAATGTGGAAGAATGTAAAAAACAAATGAAAGAATTTTTTATTATAAATATGCAAAAGGGTACACCCATTGAAATGGTTTGGGATGCAAGTAAAGCTTACATGAGAGGATTGTTAATATATTTGAATAATAAATATAGATGTAGATTGGAATATAAGCGTAAAGAATTAGAGAAGAAAATAAAGATGAAAGAGAAAGCTTTTATCTTGAACTCATCTAATAAGAGGCTAAAAGAAGCAATTAATTTGTTAAGAGGGCAGTTTAATATGTTGATGGCAGATCAAGTGGAAACTAACTTATGATATGTCAAACATAATACTTTTTACAATGCTAATAAGCCAAGGAGATGGTTAGTTTATCTGTTAAGGAAAAAACAAAAATCATGTAATATAGATAAGATAGAATATAAGGGTAAAGAGGTGTCAACAAAATCTTATTAAAAAGGCTTTTGTTGAATTTTATTATAAATTATATGCAAGGGATATAACTCAAGGTTTAGATATAAATAGTTATTTACAAGAAGTGAATATCCCTATACTTACACAAGAACAGAGGGAAGGGATGAATCAACCGATAACTGCTGAAGAAATTATTTTAGCAATTAAACCACTAAAAGTGGGTAAGACACCTGGAACAGATGGTTTGACAGCCACCTATTATGAAAATTTACTATTAGAGTTGGTGGAACCTTTAAAAGAATTATTTAGGACAATTCAATCTGGAGGGGAAGTGCCTCCATCGTGGAGAACAGAATTTATAATGTTGATTCCAAAGGAAGATCAAGATCTTACCCAATCAAAACATTACAGACCTATATCGCTTCTAAATACGGATTATAAGATATTTGCAAAGATCTTAGCAAATAGATTAATGAAGGTTATGCAGCAAATGATTTATAGTGATCAAACAGGATTTATAAGTGGTAGACAAATGAAAAGTAATGTGAGACATATTGTAAACCTATTAGAATATTTGGAAAGAAATAATCAAGTCCCTGCTGCACTGATTTTTTTGGATGCTGAAAAGGCATTTGATCAATTGAGTTGGCAATTTTTATTTAAAATCTTAGAGAAGATGGAGTTTGGTGATAGGTTTTTACAACCTATTAGGGCAATATATCAGAAACAAACAGCTCAAATTATAATTAATGATAGTTTAACAGAAGCTTGCAAAATTGAAAAGGGCACAAGACAGGGATGTCCATTGTCACCATTTCTGTTTGTTTTAACATTGGAAATATTATTGATTAAGATACGTGACTCAAATAAAATAAAAGGAATTAAAATTAAAGATCAAGATTATAGATTGAGAGCGTTTGCAGATGACTTGGTTATTACAATGGGTCAACTGACTCAGTCGGTTATAGATTTAATGGAAATAATTTGGCAATATGGACAAGTTTCTGGATTTAAGGTTAATAGGCAAAAAACTAAAATTTTGTCTAAAAATATGACTACAGAACAAAAGGTAGTCTTAGAAAAATTAACAGGATTTGAAATAGCTAAAAAGATTAAATATTTGGGGGTATATCTTTTAGATTCAAATGTGAAATTATACAAAACTAATTATGAATTGTTATGGTTAAAAATACAAAAAGAATTATATATTTGGAAAAAATACAACTGTCTTTATTGGGAAGAATTGCAGCAGTTAAAATGAATGTTTTACCAAAATTTTTATTTTTGTTTCAAATGATACCTATACTTAAAAAAGATTCAGATTTGAAGGAATGGCAGAAAGGTATTAATAAATTCATTTGGGCAGGGAAAAGACTGAGAGTTAAACTTCGGATAATGCAAGATATACGTGAAAGAGGTGGTCTTAAAATGCCCAACTTTAAATTGTATTATGAGGCTGCGGATTTATCGTCAATTAGTAATTGGTTTAACTTAACAGAAGGAAGATTATTGAATATTGAAGGATGTGATTTATTATATGGTTGGCATGCATATTTTTTGTATGATAAAAAGGTGGATAATATCTTTAAGACACATATATTAAGGTATGCCCTGTTGCGAGTTTGGAAAAAATACTGATACAAGTTAAATTGTAAAATACTAATATGGGCAATACCTAAGCATGCGATAGAAAATATAAGTCCGGGATTTAAACATGATGTGACTACATATAAAGATATTCTCAGACTGGAAAGGAATGTATGGCAATTAAAGCCATTTAACATTTTAAAAGAAGGGAATTAGTACAAACTTGGTTTCAGTATGGCCAGATACAAGCTAGATGGAAAGAAGATCAGAAAATTGGCATTTCAACAACAGATGAAAATCTGGTAAAACAAATCAGAGATCAAAATCAAGCACATATAAGAAGGATATATAATGCATTGATAGAAATAGATTCAGAAATGGAACTTGTTAAAGATTGTATGATTAAATTTATTTATTTTTTTATTTTTAATCCCATTTATATCCCGCCCTTCTCCGAAGACTCAGGGCGGCTTACAATCTAAGCACAAATCAATGTGCTTAGCAATAGCCTTCATTCTATGTATATGCCTGCTTATTAGGGCTTTCGCCCCCCCCCAAGTGGCATTATTACAAAGTCAGCTTATTGCCCCCAACAATCTGGGTCCTCATTTTACCTACCTCGGAAGGATGGAAGGCTGAGTCAACCTTGAGCCTGGTAGGATGCGAACCTGCACTAATTGCAGGCAGCTGGTGTTACTTAAGGAGGCATTAGCCCACTGCTCCACCAAGGCCCAGAATATTCAAGAGTCAATAACGATGGATATTTGGGAAAAAGATATGGGTCAGAAAAGTAAAATTTACTCAGGCACAAAATTTAAGAGAGAATTTTTATAAAATGTTTTATAGATGGCACTTATATTCTAAAACAAATAGCACATATGTATCCAAATTATCAGCCTAAATGTTGGAGATGTGGTTGTGAGGACGCAACGTATTACCATATGTGGTGGACTTGTAAAAAAGTTAAAGCTTTTTGGATTAAAATTTGGTGGAATATGCAGAAGATATTTAACAAAAAGATAAGGTTTACTCCACAGTTATTTTTACTGGGTATTATTACTGATTGTACTGTTATAGAAACTAAATTGATGTTGAATTTAATAACGGCAGCAAGATATTTGGTTTCGCAATACTGGAAGAAGGAGGAACTGCCTACTATAGAAGAGTGGACTTTAAAAGTTTCAAACTTGGCAGAAATGGCAAAAATTTCAGCATATTTGAAAGAACAATCGCAACAGAGATATATTTCGGAATGGAGAAGATGGATCGATTCTATTCAGAATAAATATGGGACTAAAAAATTTTATTTAGCATATGAATGAATATTAGAATTATAAGATGTATTATTATTTACTTATGTTTAAGGGGAGTTAAAGTGTGATAGGATTTAAAGTGTATTTATAGTTGGTTAGCATATTTTAGCTTAAGTTTGTTAGAGGAAATACCCTGTATTCAGCTCTGGGAAGTCGGGGGGGGAGGGAGCAGAGGGAGGGGATTTGGGGGGGAGGGGAGGAAAGGAGTATATGCTTAAAATGTACTGTAAAACTTTTCAATAAAAAAGAGATTAAAGTTAGGGTATAGATGCAAGACCCCTTCATGGATTACTGCCTTGTCGTGGCGAAGGGGCTTGCGTAATTCAATGAAGCTATGAGCTATGCCATGCAGGGCCACCCGAGATGGATAGGCCATAGCAGAGAGTTCTGACAAAACGTGATCCACTGGAGAAGGAAATGGCAACCCACTCCAGTATTTTTGCCATGAAAACCCCATGGACAGTACCAAAAGGCAAAAAGATATGACGCTGGAAGATGAGCCCCTCTACTGGGGAAGAGCAGAGGCTTGTACTAGTAGCGCCAAAAAGAATGAAGCGGCTGGGCCAAAGCTGAAAAAAACAATTAGCTGTGGATGTATCTGGTGGTGAAAGGAAAGTCTGATGCTGTAAAGATTTTTTCTCCATAGGAACCTGGAACATAAGATCCATAAATCAAGGCAAGCTGGATGTGGTCAAACAAGACATAACAAGATTGAACATCGACATCTTAGGAATCAGCAAACTAAAATGGACAGGAATGGGTGAATTTAATTCAGAAGACCATCAGGCATACTACTGTGGTCAGGAATCCCTCAGAAGAAATGGAGTAGCCTTCATAGCCAATAAAAGAGTAGGAAAAGCAATACTGGGATACAATCCACAAAATGACAGAATGATCTTAGTTTGAATCCAAGGCAAACCATTCAATATCAAAGTCTATGCCCCAACCACCAGTGCTGAAGAGGATGAAATTGACCGGTTCTGTGAAGCCCTACAGCACCTTATAAAATTAAGACCAAAAAATGATGTCCTTCTCATCACAGGGGATTGGAATGCTAAAGTAGGAAGCCAAAAGATAACTGGAATAACAGGCAAGTTTGGCCTTGGAGTACAAAATGAAGCAGGGCACAGGCTGATAGAATTTTGTCAAGAGAATATGATGGTCATAGCAAACACTCTTTTCCAACAACCCAAGAGACAGCTCTACACATGGACATCACCAGACAGTCAACACAGAAATCAGAATGACTATATGCTCTGCAGCGAAAGATGGAGAAGCTCTATACAGTCAGTAAAAACAAGACCAGGAGCTGACTGTGGCTCAGACCATGAGCTTCTCGTTGCAAAATTTAGGCTTAAACTGAAGAAAGTAGGGAAAAGTACTAGGCCACTCAGGTATGAACTAAATCATATTCCTGATGAATATACAGTAGAGGTGACAAATAGATTTAAGGAATTAGATCTGATAGACAGAGTGCCTGAAAAAGTATGGACAGAGGTTCGCAACATTGTACAAGAAGTAGCAACTAAAACCATCCCAAAGAAAAAGAAATGCAAAGAAGCAAAATGGCTGTCTTAGGAAGCTTTGCAAATAGCTGAGGACAGGAGGGAAGCAAAAGGCAAGGGAGAAAAAGAAAGATACACCCAATTGAATGCAGAATTCCAGAGAATAGCTAGAAGAGTTAAGAATGCCTACTTAAATGAACAGTGCAAAGAAATAGAAGAAAACAATAGAATACGGAGGACTAGAGGTCTCTTCAAGAAAATTAGAGAGATGAAGGAAAAGTTTCATGCAAAAATGGGCGTGATAAAGGACCAAAATGGCAGGGACCTAACAGAGGCAGAAGAGATTAAGAAGAGGTGGAAAAATTACACAGAATAACTATAGAAGGATGAGCTTAACGTCCCTGATAACCACAGTGAGGTGGTCACTGACCTCGAGCCAGACATCCTAGAATATGAAGTGAAACGGTCCTTACAAAAGCTGAGCAACAACAAAGGTAGTGGAGGTGACAGTATTCCAGCTGAGCTTTTCAAAATCTTAAAAGACGATGCAGTAAAAGTGTTACACTCAATTTGCCAGCAAATTTGGAAAAGTCATCAGTGGCCACAGGACTGGGAAAGATCAGTTTACATTCCAATTCCAAAGAAAGGCAATGCCAAAGAATGTTCAAACTATCACACCATTGCACCCATTTCACATGCTAGTAAACTTATGCTTAAAATCCTACAAGCTAGACTCCAGCAGCATGTAGATCAAGAATTACCAGGAGTACAGGCAGGATTTGAAAGAGGTAGAGGAACTAGAGATCAAATTGACAACATATGCTGGATCATGGACAAAGCTAGGGAGTTCCAGAAAAACATCTACTTCTGCTTCATTGACTAGGCTAAAGCCTTTGATTGTGTGGATCACAACAAACTGTGGCAAGTTCTTAAAGAGATGGGAGTACCAGACCATCTTATTTGTCTCTTGAGAAACCTATATCCAGGTCAAGAAGCAACAGTGAGAACTGGACACAGAACCACTGATTGGTTCAAAATTGGGAAAGGAGTCCGGCAAGGCTGTATACTGTCACCCTGCCTGTTTAACTTATATGCAGAGCACATCATGAGAAAGGCAGGGCTAGATGAATCAAAAGTTGGAATTAAGATTGCCGGGAGAAATATCAACAACCTAAAATATGCAGATGATACCACTCTAATGGCAGAAAGTGAAGAAGAACTAAAGAGCCTCTTGTTGCGGGTGAAGAAGGAGAGTGCAAAAGTTGGGTTGAAACTAAACATTAAGAAAACCAAGATAATGGCATCCGGCCCTCTCAATTCCTGGCAAATAGATGGGAAAGAAATAGAGGTAGTGACAGATTTTATTTTCCTGGGCTCCAAGATCACCACAGATGGGGACTGCAGCCAAGAAATTAAAAGAGGCTTGCTCCTGGGGAGGAAAGCCATGGCAAACCTAGACAGCACACTAAAAAGCAGTGACATCACCCTGTCAACAAAAGTGCATATAGTCAAGGCTATGGTGTTCCCAGTTGCAATGTATGGCTGTGAAAGTTGGACCATAAGAAAGGCTAAGTGCCAAAGAATTGAAGCCTTTGAACTATGGTGCTGGAGAAGAATCCTGCGAGTCCCTTGGACTGCAAGGCGATCAAACCGATCAGTCCTAGAGGAGATCAACCCTGACTGCTCTTTAGAAGGCCAGATCCTGAAGCTGAAACTCAAATACTTTGGCCACCTAATGAGAAGGAAGGACTCACTGGAGAAGAGCCTAATGCTGGGAAAGATTGAGGGAAGAGAAGAAGGGGACGACAGAGAATGAGGTGGCTGGATGGAGTCACTGAAGCAGTAGGTGTGAGCCTAAATGGACTCCAGAAGATTGTAAAGGACAGGAAGGCCTGGAGGAACAGTTTCCATCGGGCCGTGATGGGTCGGACACAACCTCGCAACTAACAACAACAACAACATAGATGTAAGATTAGAACACCACCAATAAAATGGGTGGTGCCAGCACAAACTGGTAAGCTATTACAAGAAAACAAGAGACAAGACCAGGATGTGGAAATCCTAGATGGCTTCTGAGAGAGAAGATTTAGGACCTTCAGTCTGCTACCCTCAGGGCCTAAGCGATTTTGATACATATCCATATGGCAAATTCTTTATGTTCCCCCATGAATCATGAATTTCCCAAAATGTGAAAAAAATGAGATCAATGAGGGGAAAAATATTACATTTTTAATCTAATTTGTAAAATTATGTATACAACAAAAATATATAAATGTATATAATATGGAAAAATGAGTTTTAAAATTGGGTGTTAATTGTGCACAAAAATTATATATATGTGTGTGTGTTTCTGTCTGTCTGTGTCTGTTTCTATGTGTGTATGTGTGTGTGTGTGTGTGTATGTGTGTTTGTGTGAACTGCATTTCAATTAGTAAACTAATAAGCTAAAGATATAAGCTGAAGAAAATTAGAAAATAAAAATATAAACAAACCTATCCCAACATACTTCCCCATTCCTTAAAAAAACAGAACTACTTGCTTGAGGCTTTTATATCAAATTTATAAAGCTTCAGAAGTCTGAAAAGATGATAACTGTAATGGGAGTGAAAGATTAGTTTGCATGATGTTTTCATAAATGTTCTACTTATACAATATTTGGGGAGATCTTATTTAAATATTTCTTCCCTGTTGAATCAAGCATTGGCAACACATGAAGCACACACATTTGAAATAGCTTGAATTCCAAAAGAAAGCAAATAAGACTATTGATGTTATGTACTGGGCTCAATCATAACACCAAAAGGTAAGCTGGAGCAGCTAACGGCTCTCCAGCAACCCAGACTTCAGGTCTCCAGTGCTGGTATTGGCTGCCCCTAGGTGGCAATGGGTTGCTTTAAACCTATTGGCTGCCACCTAGGGGCCAGGCTATAAATTGCTGAAAGCTGCAGCCCAATTCTCAGTTCAGATCCTGCAAGCAATAAACCATGAGCTTTGTTGAACTCACTTGCCTCATCTCCTTTCTTGCGCGAAGAACTCACTACACAACACTAGCGACGAAGGTGAGATCCTGCTTCTTCAAAAGAGCTGAAGTTCACTAGGGGAGAGGCAGCTCACGCCTGGAGGGAAAAGGCATTCCCCCCCACAGTCAGCTAGCAAGCCACGCTAGCGACCACGTGCTCAGTGGATTCAATCCTTGGGCCTTGGAAAAGCAAGATTGAAAACCACAGGAACCAGCTGAAGAGAGAATGCCGAAAGTTGGAAGACTAGGTGAATTTGATGTCAAGCATCCAGAGGGATGGCCTTCTTACTTGTCCCAGGTAGAAAACTACCTCTGGGCAAACCACATTGCAGTAGATGGGCTGAACGCCACCACACTGCTCTGTGTGTGCAGCCCAGATACATTCGACCTGGCTGAAAACCTCTTCGCCCCGATGCCGCTGGAGTCAGTTTCCTATGCAGACCTCAAGAAGAAGCTGGGAGAGCATTTCCAGCTGAAGATGTTGGTGATTGCTTGGCGTTTCAAGTTTGAACAGCGAATGCAGTAGCACAGCGAAACAGCGTCAGAATACATCACAGCCTTGAGGCAGGCTGCACGCCTCTGTAAATTTTCCGACATAGAGGAGCGACTGCGAGACTGGCTTATCTGTGGCCTACGGAACTGAATGCTCCAGCAAAGACCTTTTGCCAGACTGAATTTAACCTTCATTGAAGCCCAAGATGAAGTAATGGCAGATGAAGCTGCCGGGGGTGCAGTCCAAACAGTCCAGCCTGCCAAAATGATGAAACAAGAAGAAACAGTCCACCATGAGGACACCAAATGCTTAGAGGAATCTTCAGAGGACGAAGATCTTGAAGTCAACAAGCTTCACAAGAAACCCAACTCACAGCACCGCAGCAGCAAACAGCAAGAGAACACTTACAAGGCAGTTCTCTTACCTAGATGTAAAGGCTGCAGCAGCAACCACCAATGCACTGATTGCAGATTCTGGTCAGCCACGTGCAGGGCCTGTGGCAAAACAGGCTACATCACAGTGGTTTGCAGAGCTCGCCAGAGGGACCGGCCACCCAAACACCAGTCGGACGATCCGACCAGGAGAGGTACCGGGGCCCAGGGTCCATTTAGTGTGGGGTTTTGTAGAAGCCATAGAAGTGTATGCCGCACCGGGGCCCGACACCCCCTCAAACCTAAACTCAAACTGCAGGTAGAGCTACAAGGAGTCCTTTGAAAAATGGAGTTGGACTCTGACTCTGCTGTCTCCATTATTTCCATGGACACCTTCAATTTTATGTGCAGTCGCAGTAGAAAATGGGCCAAACTAAGGCCCTCCGACATAATTTTAAATGACTTTCAAAACGCTCAAGTCAAGGTTAAGGGGGAAGCCACCTCGGCCATAAAATTTAAGGGGTTTTATGGGCACCTGGATGTCATAGTAGTAGGGGGCCAGAGAATGAGTCTCATAGGACTCAATTGGTTTGATGCTTTAGGCATTCAAATAACTGGTATCAACCGGACACAAGCTGCAAACCTTTTGTCAATTTGCCAGGACTTTGCAGATGTTTTTGATTCAGCCCTAGGAACATACACAGGCCCGCCTATCTCATTCAAGCTAGATCCCAATGTAGTTCTAATTAGGGTTAAGCCTCGAAGGGTTCCTTTTGCCCTCAAACATAAAATTGACTCAGAAATAGACAAGCTTGTAGTACAGGGCGTTTTACAACCAGTTGATGGTGGGGAGTGGGAAACTCCTATAGTCACTCCACTTAAGGCCAACAGAGAAATTAGAATATGTGCATACTATAAATGTACAATTAACAAAGCCCTTAAATAACATGCTTACCCTGTTCCAGTGGTGAACCACATTTTAGCTTCTTTGCAAGGGGGCACTATTTTCGCTAAATTAGATTTAGCACAGGCCTATCAGCAACTGCCGGTTGATGAGGCCACAGCCGCATCTCAGGCGATCATGACTCACAGGGGGACTTTCAAAGTAAAGTGTTTACAATTTGGAGTTAGCGTTGCTCCAGGCATTTTTCAGGGAATCATGGAACGCACACATAAAGGCATTCAGGGTGTTTGCCCTTATTTTGATGATGTACTTATTGCTGGAGAATCTACAGAAGTGTTATCCAGCAGGCTCAGGGCTGTCTTACAGAGGCTTCGATAAGCAGGCCTCAAATTAAAGAGTAAATGTAGTATTGGTTCACAAACCTGGTAAAGAAATGGGCCATGCTGATGGTCTGAGCAGACTTCCACTGCCACTAACGGAACCAGGCCTGGCCTCTGTGGCCAGAATTCTGTCAATTCAGGACCTACCAGAATTTCCCATCCATGCTGGGGACATTGCTGCAGAAACAGCTACAGATAGAACACTTATTAGAGTGTTTTCATGGGTGCACACGGGGTGGTTAGATAAAAGCCCAGGCTCTGAGTTTCAGAGTTATTTTGATAGAAGACATGAGCTATCAGCTCACAAGGGGTGCATCCTATTGGGAAACAGAGTCATACAGTCATTACATGAGGGCCATCCAGGCATTGTCAGAATGAAAACTTTAGCAAGAAGCTACTTTTGGTGGTCTGGCCTTGACAAGGACATTGAGGCACATGTACATGGTTGTTATACATGCCAGCAATCTAGGCCTGAGATGCCACATGCCCCAGTTCACAGGTGGGAAGTAATGCACACTACCTGGTCTAGAATTCATATAGACTACACTGGGCCCTTTCAGGGACAGCTCTTCCTCATAATGGTGGACAGCCACTCCAAATGGCTGGAAGTAATCCCAGTTGCAAATATGACTACTGCTAGGACCATCCAGGTCCTGAAAAACTCTTTGCCACACATGGGTTGCTAGATGTCTTAGTTTCAGACAATGGGGCCCAATTGACTGCTGCTGAATTTCAGGCCTTCCTAAGAGCAAATCTTATCAGACATACAACGTCTGCCCCTTTTCACCCATCTTGTAATGGTCAAACTGAACGAATGGTGAGGACCATGAGGGAATTACTCAAATGTATAGTAACAGGTGACTGGCATCACAGACTGGCAGATTTTTTACTCTGCCAACATTCTATGCCCTGTACTGCTACAGGCAAAAGTCCTGCAGAACTTTGTTGGGGGAGGCGACTGATCACTAAACTGGATAGGTTGCATCCAGATAGAGTGGCAGCAGAAGCCTCTTGACCAAAACCCCCAAGGGGGCTGCAAGTGGGCGATTGGGTATGGGTCAGAAACTATGGGCATGGGAATCTGTGGGTCCCTGGTAAAATTACCAAATCATCTGGTCCCATTTCTTACAAAGTGGGGCTGGAGGGAGGGTGAGTTGTCAGAAGCCACAACTCAGAAAATGGTTTCCAGAATGCCCATTAAGTGAGGACTGCATCATGTCCCTCCCAAAGTCTCCCAGCTGGCAGCCAAGCCAGCCCATACTTGGACTCTCAAGATTCTTCCTTCTTAAGCAACGAGGAACTGGGCATAGAGGAGGGGAGTCCAGCAGTGCAACATGGATCCCCTGAAGGAGCAAGCCAACCAGACTTTAACAACTGCTATGCCAACTCTGCTGATCAGTATGTCTCTGGGATGGACCATCCTGGAGAGGCCAGCCAGAGAGCATCTAATTCATTTCACTCAAGTGCATCAAGGGACACTGGTCTACCTGACCCGATTGGTAAGCTGGTAAGCAGAAAGTGACTGGAACCCCAAGGCATTCCACAAGGGCACACAAGCCTCCTTCTTATCTAGCTGATTATGATGTAAAATAAAGGAACTATAAAGTTGTCTGTACTGAAACTTGTCACTGTACTGAAACAGTATTGGAGTTGTGATGTTAACTGTCTTGTGTACTATAATGGAAGTCTATTCATTCTGGCTAACTGATACTCTAATGAAACTTGTACTGTTTTACAAAAGTTGCTGTGATGTTAAGTCTTGTAACTTGTACTATTTGCGAATTATTGCTATGATGTTGTCTGATCTAAGAGGGGAGGGGTGTTATGTATTGGGCTCAATTGTAACATCACGTGGTAAGCTAGAGCACCTAAGGCTCTCCAGCAACCAAAACTTCAGGTCTCCAGTGCTGCTATTGGCTGCCCCTAGGTGGCAATGGGTTGCTTTAAACCTACTGGCTGCCCCCTAGGGGCCTGGCTATAAATTGCTGCAAGCTGCAGCCCAATTCTCAGTTTAGATCGTACAAGCAATAAACCATGAGCTTTGTTGAACTCACTTGCCTCATCTCCTTTCCTGCACGAAGAACTCACTACACAACAATTGACATTTATTTTTAATAAACCAATAGTTAGCTTTGTAAGAGTATGATTTTTTTTATGAAACTAGAATCCATTTTATGTTGTAAATTGCATGTCTCTTTTTAAAAATAATTAAATTTCTACAAAAGATAAAATATAAGAAAAACAAAAAAAAAGGAAAAGGAAAAAGATAGGGGAAAGTAAGATGCAAAGGAATAAAGAAAATGAAAAGAACTGAAGAAAAATAGTTTCTGTCTCTCTTCAATACAATTACAGCTATAAAATACATTAATGTTTTGATCTAAAATTCAGTAATATCCAGCAATTCTATAACCATAAACATTTCTAATGATTAATTCCCAAAATTAATGTAGCATTTCTTTCAGTTTCTAGAAAAATGTGCAGAAGTAGTTTCCACATTAAAACAAAATAGTCTTTCTTTAATCAAGATAACTAATTTTGCGATCTCAGCCATTTCTATTAACTTAATAATCCAATACATTTTGTCTCTGTATGCAGTATAAGATACTCAGCACAGGATTTTGATCCTACCCCTCATTTTTAATGGTATTTTCCAAATTTATCCCTCCTAGTGATTGTTCCTGACCATTTGTCTGCCAATCTTGACCATAAATGTCCATTTTATTTTAATGCTTTAATTTTTATTCTGATCTGTGACAATAATAAAAGATTGAATGCCATCATCATCATCTTAAATGCTTGAGTACCATTGCTTCATGAACAAAATCTGAGGATAAAAAAAAAGTAATGCATATGAGTGTCAAATTTAAAAAAAAAATCCTCCACCCTCTACCTCCCAAAAATCTCCAAATACTTTGATAAAAAAATAAGTGGCACATTTTCATATTTTCAGAAATGCACATGAAACAAAAGATTCTGTTTGGGCTCAGTTCATTTATAGTTACTTTCCCCCCTCAGTGGAACATCAAAATGAAGATTCAAGAAGGAAACCAACAGTATAAAAGTATATTATAATTGGCAAAACGTGTATCATTTTTAGCTTTCTGGAGAGACATTGATTGCTTCCTACAATAACATTCAAAGCAACACTGCACATTCTGTCCCTGAATGAAATTTCTTAGAGAAATAATGTTCACTGAAATAGAAAGCATCACACTTGAATTCACCTATATTTCAAGCAACACTTTTCTGAAAGGGTCAATCAGATCTATGCCAAAAACCCTTTGTGTACACAAAATAGGAAATTACCTGTGTCTTGCACTAAACAACAACAACAGCAACAACAAAATCACAGGAACATTGTATCTCTGATACTACATCATTATGGCATAGAAGTGTTTCTTATCCCTTTTCAGATAAATTATTTAACTGCCAATACTGCATTGTAATACTGTATTGTTTTTATTCTCCCATTAATAAGGGGATGCTAAGATGGTAACAAGGGGAGGGAGGGAAAAAGCTACGTTTTCACCAAGGCTAATAGCACTTGCTTTGACAGGAGAGTCAATTCATACAAATAAAGTCAAGGTATAGCCACGCAATTTTCGAACTATTTATCCTTGTGGCTTTATAAGGCAATATATAGTAAATCGAGAAATGTATTAATGTTACCTACTGTGATCAAGTCAAACAAATGTGGGAAAAGCCAGATTCCAACCTTCAATTCAAGGCTTCTATATTGACATTTACAACAGACCCAATATGTTTTGCTGCTCAAGGTGAAGGGGAGTGTGGTACACCATTCCCCACTCGGGGAGCTGAATACTTTTTAGTTCAATGAGAGAATGAAAGGGCACCTTCCTGCTTTGTAAGCAATGTATAGGCAATGTGGCCCTCACAGCTCCATGAAGTGGAAGAGAAACAGCAGGGGTTTTATTACTGTCGCCTTTCTGCATTTCTCAGTTGAGAGAACTCTCTTGTTCCACGTGCACAATCTTTTGTAGCTGTGGATCTCACCTAATCTTTGTAGCTAAGCTTATTTTATGATTTATGAAACTTGCTTCAAACTGGTAAAAACTGGACTGTCTATATGTGGCAATTATGTTGTTGATATTAGTATGAGAGGGCTCTGGAAGCCATGATAATAAGCAACAAACAAGCAATAAAAAGTTTAGGGGCTATATGAGTTAAGGATGCAGGTTTTTTTCTCCCTAGTCTAATGTCAGAATCACCCATTTTCATCCTTTTTTTTAGGGAATTGCATGAATCATAACTTCTTTATGTACATGCCACATTATTGTGTATAAAATTCTACTTGCTGCCAAGACCACTTTCATGTAATTAAAGCACAAGTTTTAAAAGCAACCCCACCTTCTGCCATATGCAATTCAGTATTATGTATCTTTACTTATAAATTCTAAGACTGTATATACCTGACAGATAGCAGTCATCATAATAGTTTCTCTGTAAGTAGGATTTACATGATAATCTTGAAAGCAATATAAAGAACAGTAAGAGCAATAGCATTTTATAACATTATCAAAGTGCATATTGTATTCTGCATCACTCTTGTTAATTGTGGTGTGTTTTTCTTATCCAAACTTAGACTAATGACCCGTAACTAAATTCTGTAAATAAATATTGTATGAAAAACTTATTGAGTGAGAGCAAAAATGTCTATAGCTGTAACCTTACTGACTCTTGGCTGTGATGTAAATTGTAGACTTTAAAATTCACAGTCAATGTGGCATACATTTTCCATGTTTTTGCCATTGAAGAATGCAAACTAAACTCTTAATAAAGGGTAAAGACTGCTCATACTAACAGAGGGCTGTTTTGCTGACCTTTTGGGCACTAGATCTCCTGTCAATTTTATGTCTGGTTAGAGGGAGACAGAGACAGACAGACAGACAGACAGATACACACACACACACACACACACACACACACACACACAGAGAGAGAGAGAGAGAGAGAGAGAGAATGAACCTTTATTGTCAAAGTACAACCATGTATACATTGAGATTGGCTGAGCCTCCCTTCGTGCCCCCACCCCCAACTTACAGTGACACAAACCCTCCATCTTATTACACCATGTGAGCTAATTGCACAATGCAGCGGCCTCGCAAGTCAATCATGCATAAAGTTTATAAAATTATTTCCCGTTCAAAAGCCTAACAGCCCATGGATAAAAGCTGTTGGTATGGCTGGCTGGTAGGAGAGTAAAGAGATACCGTCCAGGTATCTCCTCACTCTTCCAAGCGATGTCATCCAGTGGTGTCAGGGGACAGCCCACACTGTCTTGTGCTGTGCTCACCACCCTCTGTAATGCTTTCCTATCCACGGCAGTCAGACCAGCATACCAAACCACAATACCATACGAGAGGACTCTTTCTATAGTAGACTGGTAAAAGAGGGTCATAAGCCATTGTTCTACCCTGTTCTTCCGCAAGACCCTGAGGAAGTGGAGTCTCTGTTGGGCCTTTCTGGCCACCGGGGTTGTATTAACTTTCCAGGTCAGATCTTCGCAGAGGTAGACTCCCAGAAATTTAAAGGAGGAAACTCTCTCCACACAGTCCTCCCCGATGTAAAGTGGGGCCGGTTCCTCCTTTTTCCTCCAGAAGTCTAGCACTATCTCTTTCATCTTGCCGATGTTCAGGTGCAAGTTGTTCTCTGAACACCATATGGATAGTTTTTGTACCTCCGCCCTGTATGCTGTCTCATCCCCACCTGTAATAAGACCCACCACGGTAGTATCATCTGTGAACTTAATTATCGTAGTAGATTTGTCAGATGATACACAGTCATATGTGTACAAAGAGTACTAATGGTTTCTTAATGGCTCTTGTTTTATTGCTGTTTTGACACTGGGATGGTATTTAACTGGATTAGTATATAAATGCAATAAATATATGAATAATAAGTGATCAATAGCCAGATCTCAACAGAGAAACCCACATTTCAGTTCAGAGCATTGCTTTGAAGTATTGCATACTAATTGTGACAAGCATGAAACAATTATGAAGCCCAATCCTTTTATTTATTTTTTAAAAAGACAATCTCAATATGTTTTTGAAATTGTTGATTAAATTATCATGGTCTGTAATGGAAGATAGAGTATGTGGGTTCTTCTTTCCTTTGACTAGGACAGAAGAAAATGATTCTCAGGAACCTACTGCAACAGTCCACTTTGTCATAAGATTATTATAGTTCAAATACACGAGTTATGACTCTGGATCAGAGAGTGTGAAGTCTGTCAAAAGTCTCCTAAATTTCCTTTTGTCTCATATCACATTAATCGCATCACAAGCCAAGAGTCAGTAAGGTTACAGCTATAGACATTTTAGCTCTCACTCAATAGGTTTTTCATATGAGTCTGTTTTATTTCTTCTTTTCTATGTAATGCCTCCTGCTCTCAACACACATCAGCGTGCAAATAATTTTATTCCTCGTAAATTAATGAATTTTCAAGAACTAAAAGCAACTCTCATTATTTTTATTTTTATTTTTAAATTATACCTGTAAATCACTACATATTTGCAGGAAGAAATTGTTAGTTCTAATCCTATATGAGTGCTACTTTGGTGGTGGTGGGTGTTAAATCCAGCTGGGTCAGTCACTCAACCATAGGAAAAAAGTCAATGTTGAACCACTTTTCAAATCTTGCCAAAAATACTGCAGGGACTAGTCCAGGCAGTTGCCAGAAGTCAACACTAATTCAAAGGAATATATACAAATGTTTGTCATTATTTTCCTTGTAGCCATTTCATTACCTAAACTAGGTAACATCATCAATGAAAAAACCAACAACAACCAAGCTTAGAAAGCACCAAGGACTCTTATTTCAACCCTGAGCTACAAATATTTGTCATGTATGACTGCTTCACACTAAAATGTGAAAGGTCTCTCCTACTGTGAATGTTGACCTAGTTATTCTTTATTACTGAAGTTGCAGGTGGGAATGCAAATAAATTTGTCTATTTATTTATCTCATTTTTGTTCTTGAGCTCAAGCTGCCCTAGTGTGTGTCCCCCCCCATATTTTCAATATCACCATAATCCTGTGTGGTAAATTAAGTTGAAAGAGAGTGGATGATCCAAAACATCCCAGAGAGCTTCTGAATCTGAATTAACCTTATACCAGCCCAGCATCTTAATAATTACACCACACTTTTAAAAAGAAAAGACAAAGAAATCAAATAAAAAGCAGATAGTGCAAGAAAAGAAAAAAGTCAAAGAAAATTAGAAAAAGAAAAATCAGATAAAGAATCTGATATTCTTCATAGCAGTTATAAGGATAAATACATTTTGACTTCTGTCTCTAAATTTTTACATTATCTTTTTCTACTACTGTGTTTCCCCAAAAATAAGGCCTACACCAAAAATAAGCCCTAACTTGATGTTTTGGGAGTGGACCCTACCCCCAAAATAAGCCCTAGTTTTGGGGCAAGGCACACACCTAAAAATCAAATTAGTGCAGGGATGGTGGGGTGGAGCTGCCCGACCCACTCTGCACCTAATTACCTTACCAGTAGGACCACTGCAGCCAGGTCCCCCATCCTCCAACACCTATTGCTTCGCTGACTGAGTCCTTCTGTGGCCTTGAGGCCACATGGCTGTTGCGCCAATCATGCTGGTACCCCTGCTGCCATGAGTGGCGGCACTGGCCTGAAGCTCCATGAGGCTTGCCATTAGTGATGGCACCGGCCTGAAGCACCATGTGTTCTCCTGCCATGTGGTGTTATCGGCCTGAAGCTCCATGAGGCCTCCTGCCATGAGCGGCAGCACTGGCCTGAAGCACCATGCGGTGTCCTGCCGTAAGCGGCGGCACTGGCCTGAAGCACCATGCAGCATCCTACTGTGTGTAGCGGCACTGGCCTGAAACACCATGTGGCATCCTGCAATCAGAGGCTTTCAGCGGCACTACGTGCCATGTGGTGTCTGGCTGCAAGCAGCAGCAAGTGGCTGCTGAAGAAGTCAAGCAGAGGTGCAAGGTAAGGTGCAAGGCAGTCCCAGGTAAGACATCCCCCCAAAATAAGACATGGTGCTTCTTTTGAAGGAAAAAAAAGATAAGACCAGATCTTATTTTCCAGGAAACATGATATCTTTCCTGCCTAATCATGAAAACCACAAGTTATAAGTTCATTTTTTTTTCATTTTTATGTAAAAAAATCATAAGGGGTTTCCAGTCAGCATAAGAGGCTTCCAGCAGACAACATATTTCCTCTAATCAAATAATTTAATTTATCCATTTCCTATCCACTACCACACTGGCTGTTTTAAAACCCAGAAGACACGATATCACAGAACTAAGGATTCATCTGAAGCAATATTTCTCTGGAGAGTTTCCTGCTTTTCTCATGATCCATGTTTTGAGTGAAACTCAGTTATAGACTGGTTTTAAGATACACTGTTTAAGAAAACTCTAGGAAACATCTACAAGGGCTTTTTATATACATACAGCTATCAACGTTGTGCATGGGGTCATGATGGGTTGGACACGACTTCACAGCTAACAACAACAGCTATTAAATGATCAAGTAGTGGTGAAGTAATTTTTATACCTGCTTGAAGAAGCTGTTGGTGATCTCCCACCATGCAATAGTTTGTTAGGCTTTATTATGATTTATTGGGGATTTTCCTACCTCTATTCCTCTTTCTTTCCAAGAAAACCTCTTTAGAAGGCCATTGAACACAACTGTAATGGTTTGCCTCAGCAATCTGGCCATCTTGAGTTTCATTTTCATGTCTGTGTATTGCTGCTGATAGCACTGCTGCTGTGCCAAACTTAATCAACTTTTAAAATGCTATTAAGCAAAGATTTAGAGATTTTGAAAAGGAGAATCATTATTTATTACCATTTTTTTTACTGTTGTCTTCTCTAATTTTAGGAGAGAACAGATGTTTTTCATCTTCTTCTTCCCCATAAAATATGTAATTGCTGAGCTGCAATTTGGAACAGAAGACAGCATTCAACAATTCATTATCAAGCTGCTGAATAAAGCTATTTAGAACACATGCAAGAACATATCTCATAAGTTAACATATGTGGCAATCTGCAGGCTAAATCTTCCAATTTGTAGCACATTGCTCCTGATTATTGTTCTTTTCAATTGTTTGCATCTTTGTTTTTCAGCACCAGCAGCAGTAACATTTTATTGCCTGCCACAACCACTTTGCTTTGCAGTAACCCAGCTGCAACAACTGCACATAAAAATGTCAGCCCTCTTTTTGTTGAGTTCATAAAGAAAATGAAAGATCAGCAATAGTACCTGTTTATTCATCTACTGTAGCAATTGTGTTAAATGTTTGTTGAGTATTTAGAATGCACTTGCTTAGGTCCCAAACACACACACACACACACACATGTGTGTGTGTGTGTGTGTGTGTAATTTTTTTGGATTGCTAACAAAGAATTAAAGGGAGACTGATATGGCCATTTCAAACTCATTTGTTCTCATGCAGGCAATAAGGTTTGGCCCATATTTGGGCCTGGCAAGGTATTCTAAAAAATACTTAACAAATACTTAACATACATACATACATACATACATACATGCATACATGCATACATGCATACACACACACACACACACACACACACACACACACACACACACACACACACACATATATATATATATATATATATATATATATATATATATATATATATATATATATATATATATATATATCTTCCCTACAATCCCAACTTTTGCTAATCTAAATTCAGGATTCTAAACCTTGATTAACTACTTAATCAAGTAGTCCTTGATTAACTACTTAACTTGTTACTAACCAAACCTAGTTTGTTGCTACCAATTTCTTAAATTAACTGCTTAATTTTCATTAAACTGACATTGAATTTAATAACAAAACTGTGGTGTTTGTGTTTGCATATAATAATGTAAGGAACTAGGCTTTTTTTCTAAAATGAAATTATCCTTAAGACTAATAATCAAGTGTAGCTTTTCTGAGAACTAGAGCAGTCCTGAAAGGGAAGGAGACAAAGTGACCTGCTCCTCACATGTAACCTAGATTTGTATGTGAAGTGCACAGCCCCAGATATCTTTCTGCATCTTCTTCCAACATCTTCAAAATCAAATTGCTGAAATTGAAAGGGTATAACCAATGAATTGTCAATAATAGTGATAATTTTCAGCAATGTCTTGGTGGTGATGGAGAATGATTAAAATATGTTATCTCTTTGATTAGGCTTAGGATATCTAAATAACAAGCAGGACCCCTGTTCTGCATGATGTTATCAGCCAACTTTCTGTGATTCCTACTTCTCAAAAGTAAAATTAAAAAGTTCCTCACGTATTTAGATAGTGGAAGATAACCTTTCTTTACCTAATTTGTGGATGTGCAAAATATTTTGTTCATTTTTGTTTTGTTTTATTGAGGTCTGCAGAAGGGTTTTATACAATAAACTAGGGGTTGCATTTCAGTTTGGAAAATTGATGTGGTCAAAGTAAAAATGAGCATCCCCATCATAAAAGCTACTTGTTTTCATAGGATGAATCCCCCATCCCTCCTTTTCCCCCCGCATATCCAGTCTTAAAACCTCAGCTATGCTTTTCACTATTCATTGGAACAAAAGCTCAAAACTCAATAGCTCCTATGCTGTGAAAAACAACATATGTTCAAAGCCTTAAAACATAGAACTCCTCTGAAGGTAACTATCTTCAATTTCTCTGCTTGAGCTATAATACTCTTCTTGTTTGATTGAGCTCTATTTGAAACAGTTCAAGAAAACAATTCGCTCATTTATTTTCCCACCTTGCATTTTGTTAGAAAAATCAAGAAATGCAGAGGTGGTACTATCTCTTTTATGCAGCATACCCCCACAAAGCTGGGAAATATTTCAATATCCTTCTCCCCCGGGCTCAAAAAACAAAATAGGGGGCACTCAAATACTGACTGGAACTCACCACCAGCCTTTTAGCTTAATTCAGGCTTTCACTTCCAACATTTTTTAAAGTTGCCTGCAAGATCTCTTACATCTAATTAAGCAGCATTGAGTCAAAGAGAAATTATATCTTTTGCTAGCCAGAGGCAGGCTAATTGTGCAAGCTTTGCTTCAAGACATGAAAGAGTTGACTTTGTCCTCAGTATGCCTCAGATGAACCTGAGCAAAAGAGTCCTTGTTATCTCTCTAGTTTGTTCACATCCAACTGCACAAACTGCGACCCCGAACAAGAGCAACAACAACACTCAATTAGAATTTTTCTTGGTAGTGAACTGACTAATTGCCAAAGAGTGCTCACCAACTGCTCAAAGATATGCTGTTAAACTTATTTCCAGAGATACCTTTTTAAATGCTAGATTTTTTTCTTTTAAAATCCTCTGGGTATCATAAGGGGAGGGATAGGGGGAAAAATGAGGGAAGTGACAAAAAATAGTGTTTGTGTTGTGTATGTAAATAGTTAGCAATAAGCCATAAAAGATATTGCAAACACTGTGCAGCTTTGCAAGGTTTAAAGCGGGAAAATAAGGTGCAATCATTGGACGCCACAACCAAGAGCGGGAAAACAGACTGTTTGTATTGGTTACAGTTCAAACGCTTTCTCTATAAAAGGGTTGCAACATTTGACATTTGACAGTTGACTTTGTGTATTCAATAAACTCGTTCAGTGTTAACTACTCTGAGTCCTCGTCAATTCGAACCAAACAACTGGCGACGAAGGTGGGATCGACAGAGACCAGAGATTAGGAAGAATTGTCGTGAAGGCGGCAAAGTCTGAGCGAGTCACAGTCAACCGAGCGGCCGCGGCAGAATAGGAAAAAAAAAAAAATTCTCCGAATGGCGCAAATCGGGTCATTGAAGGAATTTGACCCTAACTTCCCCGAAGATCGGGAAGAATATATTGGTCAGGTCGAAGGATTCCTGTTAGTGAACGGAATCACCGACGACCGAAAAAAAGCGGCGGCACTTTTGACAATTTGCGGCACACCGGTCTACAGAGTCGCTGTCGGGCTGTGCCAGCCACAACCAGTCTCCAGCGTGCCCTATGCCGACCTCCTTGCAAAACTAAAGGTGCACTTTACTCCCCGAAGGTCCGAACTTTTTTGGCGGCGCATCTTCGAGAAGAGAAATCAGAGACCGGGGGAGTCCATACAGAAATTCGTCGCTGCCGTTAGGGAAGCCGCAGTTCGTTGCAAATACGATAATTTAGAAATTAGGATTCGGGACAGAGTTGTGCTAGGCTTACGCGATGAACAATTACAAAACAGAATAATCGCCAAACCTACTGGCGATTTACAGGAAGTGCTCGACGAACTCCTAACGTATGAGTCAACCGGGTATCGCGACCCCCCCCGCAGTAGCATGGCGACAGCACCTGAAATTAACCAAGAGGGCTATGTGGACTGCGGGGAGGTGGATCAGCAGTGGGAGGAAGAGATCGCCGAAGTCTCCAGGCGATTTGGGAAGATGGCACCCAGACAACTTAGAAGCGAAGGGGCCGAACCCGGCCGCCGGCAACAACCCGCAACACCGCAGAGACCACCGACCGGGGCACAACGACCGTGGCGGGACACAGCAACCAGACCGCGCGACAACGACACCCAGAACCGATGCGGCAGCTGTGGCGGCAACCATCCCCGCGCTTCCTGCCGATTCCGCACCGCCAAGTGCAGGGCTTGTGGCAAGACCGGCCACATCCAGGCCATCTGCAGAAACCGCGTCCGGGACTCCCGTCTGAATGAAGTCGATGTGTGGCCAGAGGGTAAGGTAACCCCCAATGTTAGTGGCAAGGAGACCCCTAGATCCCGGGCGAAAGTTTCAAACCCAGGGGAGGTGGCCCGAGTCAATCGCAAAAGGCAGGGAAGGGGGCACAATTTTCCGGACGGAAAATTAAAAATCACAGTCCTTCTGCAAGGGGTTCCTTGCAGAATGGAAATCGACTCTGGGGCTTCAGTGTTGATAATTTCCACTGAAACCCTGGAAAAAATTGAACAACTAAGTGGAAAAAGAATTCCACTTAGCCCAACAAATATTCAACTAATGGACTTTCAAAAAAGTCCAATAATCGTAAAGGGAAAGACCAGCCTTAGAGTTAATTTTAAGGGATTTAAGGGGGTCTTAGATGTGGTAGTTACGGAGGGGAATAGGACTAGCTTAATAGGGCTTAATTGGTTTCCTGCCCTGGGAATTTGGATAGGGGGAATAAATTCTGTGATTAGAAATAAGACCCTCGAATCCGTCTGCAAAGAATTTGCAGACGTATTCGATGGATCTCTAGGCAAGTACAAAGGGCCCCCCATTAATTTTAACCTAGACCCCTCAGTAAATCCAATCAGGCTAAAGGCCCGGAGGGTACCTTTTGCCTTAAAAGAAAAAATCGAGGCCGAGCTCGACCGGCTTGTAGGCCTCGGAGTTTTAGAACCTGTTGAGGGCGGTTTATGGGAGACGCCGATCGTCACACCCCTCAAACCCAATGGGGATGTGAGGATCTGCGCCGACTATAAAGCGACCCTCAACATTGGAATGAAAAAGCATGCTTACCCGGTCCCGACGGTGAAGCAGGTCCTCGCCACGATCCAGGACGCCGCCATCTTCGCCAAGCTCGACTTGGCGCATGCGTACTTACAGCTGACTGTTTCTAAAGAGGCTGCAGAGGCGCAAACAATTGTTACCCACAAGGGGGCGTTCCGAGTCCACAGACTGCAATTTGGGATTGCAGCTGCTCCAGGCATCTTCCAAGAAGTGATGGAGAGGACCTTAAAGGGCATACCTGGAGTATGCCCTTACTTTGATGATGTCCTAATAGCTGGAAAAGATGAAGGAATGTTAATAGAGCGGCTGGAACAGGTACTGGGTAGATTTAGAAAGGCTGGATTAAAATTAAAAAAGGAAAAATGTAGCATAGGGGTTAAATCCACTGATTTTTTGGGGTTCAGGATTGACAAAAGCGGAGTCCACCCTACCCCTGAAAAAATTAAAGCAATAAAAGGGGCTCCTGAACCTAGGAACAAGGCTGAGCTACAGGCCTTCCTAGGCTTGGTAAATTTTTATCACACTTTTGTGCCACATAAGGCTGCCATTGCAGAACCACTGCACAGGCTTTTAGATAAGAAGACCCCTTGGCATTGGCAAAACAAGCACAAAGTGAGTTTCCAGACCTTAAAAGATATCCTTTCCAGTAGCTCAACTGTTACCCACTTTTTAGAAAATAGACCAATCTACCTGGCGTGCGATGCTTCGCCTTATGGCGTTGGGGCAGTAATCAGCCA
Organism: Vipera ursinii; assembly: GCF_947247035.1. Taxonomy (NCBI): domain Eukaryota; kingdom Metazoa; phylum Chordata; class Lepidosauria; order Squamata; family Viperidae; genus Vipera; species Vipera ursinii. The sequence continues at coordinate 135,890,316 of NC_139516.1, read as the reverse complement.
TTTAGACACCCAAGGAATGCAAAGACCCATTGCTTATTACTCCCGCACACTAACCAAGGCAGAGCGGAACTATGCTCAAATTGACCGGGAAGCTTTAGCCATAGTGGCAGGAGTTAAAAAGTTCCACGACTACCTGTATGGCAGGAACTTTACAATACTGACAGACCACAAACCCCTGCTGGGACTGTTTACCACAGATAAACAGACTCCCCAAATTATGTCTCCCAGGATGCTGAGATGGTCCATTTTCCTCTCAGCATATTCATTTTCCCTCCAATACCGACCAGGTAAAGACATGGGTCATGCAGACGCTCTTAGCAGATTGCCCCTTAGCACAACAGAGGAGGACCCTGCCCCAGTGGGACAAGTAATGTCCCTACAAGATATTCCTGATCTGCCCCTAACTGCTAAAGACATAGCTGAGGCAACCAATAAGGACCCCATCTTAAGGAGAGTAATGGCCTGGGTCATGAGCGGTTGGCCCAACGCCAACCCAGACGTAAAATACAGTCCATTTTTCCGAAGGAAGGATGAACTATCAGTTCATATGGGTTGCTTACTTTGGGGAACTCGTGTAGTAATCCCAGGAATCCACAAATCAGCTATTCTATTTGAATTGCATGAGGGACACCCTGGAATAGTAAGGATGAAGGCCCTAGCTAGGAGTCACTTGTGGTGGCCTGGATTGGACCAAGACATTGAGGAATGCGTTGCCAATTGCCATCTGTGCCAACGTTCCAGGCCTGAACAACAACACATCCGCACACATAAATGGGAGCTAGCTAGGAATCCTTGGTCCAGGATTCATATTGACTTCGCTGGACCTTTCCAGGGGTTAACGTTCCTTGTAGTGGTCGACAGCTACTCTAGATGGCTAGAAGTAGTACCGGTCAGTTCAGTAACAGCAGGCAGAACAATACAGGCATTAAGGGGCCTCTTTGCCACTCACGGGTTGCCGGATTTAATAGTGTCTGATAACGGGCCACAATTCACATCTATTGAATTTCAGGATTTCCTCAAGGCCAACTCGATTAAGCATAAGACTTCTGCACCCTTCCACCCCTCCACCAACGGATTGGCTGAAAGGAACGTGAGGACCACGAAGGACACGCTTAAAAGAATCATTCGAGGTGACTGGCATCAGAGGCTAGCTGAGTTCTTGTTGGCTCAACACACAACCCCTTGTTCGGCTACAGGGAAAAGTCCAGCTGAAATGAGGTGGGGAAGAAAAATCTTGACCAAGTTGGACAGACTACACCCCGACCGTCTCCAACCAAACATTGAATTAGACATTCCTAACAGAACATTTGAAGTGGGGGACTTGATTTGGGCCAGGAACCACGCCCAAGGGGATAAATGGATTCCTGGGGTGGTAACTGAAATCTTAGGTCCCCTATCATACATCATTGAGGGGGAAGGGAATAGGGTCTGTAAAAGACACATAGACCAGCTGAGGAAAAGATCTAGTGGGTGTGTGCCAGCTGAGGGGGACCAAAGCTCAGTTAGGGCAAACAGTACAGATAACATTAGGCCTGAAAGTGGTGTAGTGGTGGGGCAAGATGACATATTTCCTGATGCCCATCAACAACAATTCAGTCCAATTGATTGGGAAATACCCCTGCGAAGTAGGCCAGTGACAACTGAATCCCAAACACAACCTAATACACAAGGCAGTACATCTGAAGCCAGTAACCCTGAGCCCAGGTCTAGCAGTAACCAGCATAGTAACCAGCAGCCAAGCAGTCAACCAGGAAGTAGGGTCCCTAGCAGCCAAAGTAACAGATACCCTTCTAGAATACATAGGCCACCAAAATACCTAATGGACTTTGTAAAGAAATGACACCAACTGGGGGGTAAGGGGTGTTGTGTATGTAAATAGTTAGCAATAAGCCATAAAAGATATTGCAAACACTGTGCAGCTTTGCAAGGTTTAAAGCGGGAAAATAAGGTGCAATCATTGGACGCCACAACCAAGAGCGGGAAAACAGACTGTTTGTATTGGTTACAGTTCAAACGCTTTCTCTATAAAAGGGTTGCAACATTTGACATTTGACAGTTGACTTTGTGTATTCAATAAACTCGTTCAGTGTTAACTACTCTGAGTCCTCGTCAATTCGAACCAAACAGTTTGAATGTTTTCTCCATGTTTGCTGCCATAGATCTGGCTTTGAATAACCCCCACAGGGAGAGCACAGTGATTGTGGAGTAGCTGAAAGAAGATAACCTCCCCAATAAGGTATGTGAAGAGTGTACTCGGCTATCTAACACAGTGGCACAAAGTTTCATCTTGTTCTGATACAAAGATCTATCCAATGGGAAATGTAATTTTAGAAATGAATCGTAGGGGGCTATCAGATATTAAAGATATCTCCCCTCTTCCCAATAGTTTTATTTCCTTTAGAAAGAAACTGACAGGCACTTTTTAAAAAGTGTATGTTTCTTGGTGTTTTGAAAGGTTATATTTTAGCTTGATTTTAGGTTCTGTGAAACATTGATAACAACCTGCCAGAGCTGATGAATTTGCCCTGTTTTTTTTTGTTTTTTTTTGTAGAGTCAAACAGTCGGGGGAAAAGAAAGATTAGGGTTTTTCTTATATCATGTTTTTTCACATGAAATTACCTAAGAGGGAATAATCTTTATAATAAGCATTTGGAATAGAAAAAGATCCCTTAATGACCAAAACTTTAATAATACAAAACCTCTAGACCATGCATACATTCAGTAGGGTTAACACCAGAATTACATGAAGGTCAGTGTGATATAAGGATTAAGGAGTTGAAATAGGACTAGCGAGATCTAGCCATACAAGTTCATTGCATGATTTGGGACTAGTTAGGCTCTTACATAATCTACCTCACCTTCAACATGAATGGATTCTGAGTACTCATTGATAAACATGTTTGGCATGCATAAATCTTCTATATATATATATAAAAAATTCTCTTCTGTAGACTCAGAGGAAATGCTTTCCATTGCACAATTCCATAACAGTTTGGCTAAGTCCAAGGCAAGTCTGACTTCTACAAAGTCTTTAGATTCCTCAGTTTTGATCTTCTGAAGTAAAGATCTGATATTGGATTGAGTAGAAGCATGTGAGAATAAGCATAATATTATTTATGACTAATGAAGAAATTTTAAGAAGATGTGACCCCAAAGACATCCAGTTTTTCCAAAACACATTTTGGAAATGTCTTGAAATAATCTAAGTGTTTGATATTCTTTGATACAGAACAAATATTCTGATTGCTGTGGCTCACTGCACTGGAATACTAGCAGCACTGAATTATTGAACTTCAAGTTAGTGACAAACTATACCAGATCCAGATGTATATTTCTTATACTAAACCTGTGAGCAATCTGAAGTAAAATTGCTGGTAGCTGACTTTCTTATATCACTGTAAATGAAAAAAATAATAATTATGTGGATCAGACTATTTACACCAGATTAAATATGAGTGAGGCATTTCAAAACTAACACAAATAGCATTGTACAATATTTGTTTTTTGTTTTTGTTTTTAAAACTGCATTTTTCATAATGTCTGATACCTATATTGAATCTCATATATAGGTTTTGTCCACTATTGGTCCTATTATTCCTGGAAAAAACCCAAAACAAAACATTTTTTCCAGTGTTATATTGGGGCTCAGATAAAACTTTGTTCACTTTTATCAATCCTTGTATTCCTTTTCCATTAGTCTTATTTCAAAGAGATGCTGTCTACTTGTTTTAAATCATTTTGTCAGAATGCTTTCTTTTTTTCCCTGGGCTGTTCAGCTCAGAAAGATGCTAAGCACTTGTCAAAGGGACAGAAAGGAGTTACAGGGTGAAGTTGCTATTATTTAACTGGATGACTTTTCTGGGCAAAATTGATGATAATTGCTGACTAGTGTTACTACAGCTTGCTAAAAATGTCTTTGCTTTTAAATTGTGTTTTTCTGCTATTTTGATGGATCTGCCACAGCAGGAATGTGTACCTTTTCTTAGAGCAAATGGAGACACAGGCTTTTCTGGGGTATTTTATAATCTTTTCTGTCATCTTTTAATGCATGTTCCTTTCATAAAGAATGTGATTTTGATTTCTTTTTTTCTTTTCTTTTTCTTTTTCTTCCATAACTTCACTTTTTATAAGTTTCTTCGAGAGGTATAGACTAGGGCCTCTGGGTCTCTGAGAATATTATAACAAGCATGCTATAACAACCGTACATGTTATAAGAAATATCACATCATTTCTACACAAGATCTTCAGAAACAGTGACCAACAAATCTATGGGTTCAGCAGCTTTCTCCTTTTTTTGGCACTAAATTATTCATGCCAGGAGTGAGTGTACCAGCTCCATTTAACCATCTACTTTGGGAGGGTGATTTTCAATCTGACGGTTTGTACTGATTATTTAGGATCAAAAATAGATATTTAATAATAATACCAATAAAGGTGAATATTTGTAGCTCAGGGTTGAAGAACCCTCATTTAATAATAATACATATATAGAGAATAATTAATCAGATTATTCCTGTTGGTAGAAGAAGGGTATGATGGCCTAGAGGTGACGACTCTCACTTCCCATTCAGAAGGTTGAGAGTTCAATCCTACACAGCGACAGGTGTTTCTCTATCTGGGTGCAAAGGGAAAATATCTGCTGTGAACTTCACAGGAGTGTCACAAAGGGCATCTGGCAAGTAAATGCTCAGCTCCGGTCTCCCCCAACCCCACCCTAAATGAAGGTATTACAGGTTCATAAAAAGAAGAAGAAAAAACTGGTGGAAGAAGGAGATTACATTTATTTTGTGAAGTGAATACGTTGTCTTTTCTATCTTCCTTAATATATATATTTTTAATAGTTATGTGGTCATAAGAACATTTCAGGAAGTATTAGGTAGTATTTTGACCAAAAAAAAAACAGAGCTGCTATAAACATAATGGGATTTTTAAAATCTGGGGAAAAAATGTTGGTCATTTTGTACATTTTATAAAGTAAGTCTATTCTCATCCATGTTCCATGCTCCCCTGTTCTCCCTCATCTTCCCTTCCCCCACAGGTCCACAGCCCAGTATGGGTGAGCATTAACTGGAGTTTGGAGTTTCTTCTAGATAAAATGTATCCTTCCATGAAGGAATGATTCCAGGTAGCAGTGAAATACTGTAAAATACTGAATCTACATTTAGCAATCATAGTCCCATTCCTAGGCTCTATGGAGGAAATATTGCAACCGTTATATCAATATTCACTTTTATCTGTCTCCTGTTTCCATGATTATCACGCATGTGGCTTCCACAAAAGAGAAAAAAAAGGATCCAGGTCAAAGAGATGGGTTTCGGCTACATTGAAGGAAGGAAGGAAGGAAGGAAGGAAGGAAGGAAGGAAGGAAGGAAGGAAGGAAGGAAGGAAGGAAGGAAGGAACTAAGTAAATGATAAAGCTATGGCAGAGAACTATGTTAGCTTTTAAACATGAATAAATCACTATAAATGTAGTCCAGCTTACTGTCCATAGTAATAAAGCAGTATTCTAATCCATTATTTCCAAAATACTTTTTAATCTTAAAGAACACTCACCCATTAATTTCCATTGCTTTTGTATGCAATGTCTTCAATTAATAGACAGCTTTCAAGATAAACTCTTCCCCAAAAAATCTCCTCTCATGCATATTTCCCAGATACAATTATTTCTTTACATAATTTGCCATGATGTGGGTTTTTAGTCAAACATTTCCTCCATTATAAATTATCTCTCACTCCTCCATACCTATTTTAAATTTAACTATCCCTGTGTGTATGCAACTGCCAAAAACATGTCCTTTTACATGAAATTCTTTTTATGAAAAATGTCAAAGGCTTGCCTCATTTTGTCCTCTCTTTTTTGTACCAGAAAAAGACATTACTTGAAATCAAAATTAAACACCCTCCCACTATATGACTGATTTTCCAATCTTGCAAGTTGTTAATTTGAAATAAGCCTAGAGAAGGCAGAAAAAAATATCAGTTTCTGAATGGAATACTTAATCATCAGATTTTTTTATGGGGCCATAGGAATAGATAATTGATTGCTGGGAAGCAATGGGTTTTAATTGGGCCATTGTAGTTGGCACAAAATTATTCCCATCTGTTTAAATTGCTCTGAAGCACTATTTGTGTTGATGCTTTGTTATATTTTTAGTTACAATCCTTTAATAACAGCAAGCCAAATTGTTGACAGTGCAAAATCCTTTTTCTTTTCTATGAACACTACACTCTTATATTAACAGTTGGATGGCAAATTTGTGATAATGAACACATTTCAAATTCTTTTAAGCATAAATTCTATCACATGCATAAGAAAAATCCTGCTTCAAATTCAATTCTACTGACTTAGAAATGAAATGATTTTTTTTCAACTTGGTTTTGTCTGCCCCCAAATCCCACTCTTCACATACTTGGCAACAATGAGAAAAGTCTTACATGTTTAAAGATGCATAGAAACACATAGAGCAACATCCATATAACATCCATACTGGACCAAAGTATACATTCATAGAGATAGGTTTGGTGTGTATACTGTAAATCGGTATATATACATTAGTAAGGATCTGAGTAGCATATCAACAACTAATAGGATATCTCAGGCACTGGATTTGAATTCTCAGGTAACTAAAGGGAAAGCATCCATTACAGAAACTTATTCATGTTTTTTCCCCCAATATGTTAACAGTTGTCCAAGCACCTAAGAATGGCCTCAGGACCCTTTGCACACCCATTGCTCAATTTGTGTACTGTTCATACAATAATTTGGAAGCCTTAGGACAACTGGAGAGATAATGCTGGTTATCACTGTTCTTTCAGTTTACACATCTCCTGAAGTAGTCAGGAAAGACAGCAATGTTTGCTATGGATCAGCTAGCTCACCCCAGCTGCTGAAGTGGTGTGAAGTGTCTATGGGAACACTGACAGCTTTGTAGTGGGAACCTTTATATGTCAGATGACCAAAAAAAAAGTGAAAGTAGACCAAGCAAAGCATAGAGAATCAGTGTCAAGAAGAAGAGAGTTTCTGAATTATTCTGGACTAGTAGCAATATCCTCATGCATTTGTTTGTTTCTGTCAAAAGTCCCCTCTTCAACTCAATACCATGATATTTGGAACATAACAGATTCAGATGCAGATGCAGCCAGAAAAACCAACAGTGTAATCGTTGGTTAGACTGCTAGTAAGCAGGGCAGGTTGCTTCTTAATTTACATAGGTAAATGCTGCTGACTGCCAATACACATTCAGGTATAAGACAAAGATGTCTTATGTATAATGTTATCCAATCCCAATATATAAGTCCAACTGTTATTCAATGATCTGGCTCAAAAAACCCCACTTGTCATTGTTTTCCCCATGGGGAAAACGTGTATGGAATTAATGGATGTTCTCAAATAGAGAGACATGACAATTTTAAAATTCAAAACTCAATGTATGTGATGGAAACATGAAGGGTTTGTAAGAACAAAAGTATATGTAAAGTTATAGTGCTGGTGTAAATTGGATTTAGTTTCTTGATCTTTTGTTTTCCTAATTTGTTGATTTTATTTCTTTCACTTCTAACTGTCTTTGTTCATACTGCATAACACTACTTACCTTAAAAGGGAATATGGTGCATTACAGAAAATTTCTATTATAATGTTGAAATGTTCAGACTTATTTAAATATGGGATTCTGTAGCATTGCAGTTGTATTTAATTCAGGATGCAACTATATCTAAGCGTAATAGAAGATTTTTTGTTTGGTTGGTTTGCTCCATAGCAACATCTTCGGGAGAATGACTAAATCAAAGTGACAAAATTAGTGGACCAGAGGAACGCTGTGGATATAATTTACTTGGACTTCAGTAAGGCATTTGATAAAGTAGACCACAACCTACTACTTGATAAGATAGAAAAATGTGGGTTAGATAGCATTACCACCAGATGGATTCGTAGCTGGCTGACAGGCCGTACTCAGCGTGTGGTCCTCAATGGAACCGCATCTACATGGAAGGAAGTGTGTAGAAAGGTCCCCCAGGGCTCTCTTCTGGGCCCAGTGCTCTTCAATATCTTCATTAATGATTTGGATGAGGGGATAGATGGGGAACTCATCAAATTTGCAGACGACACCAAGCTGGCAGGAATAGCCAATACTCCAGAAGATAGGCTTAAGATAGAGGAGGATCTGGACAGACTCAAACACTGGGCACTATCTAACAAAATGAAATTCAATGGTGAAAAAAGTAAGGTTCTACATTTAGGCAGGAAAAATCAAATGCATAGGTATAGTATAGGTGGTACCTTGCTCAATAGTAGTAACTGTGAGAGGGATCTCGGAGTCTTAGTAGACAATCACTTCAATATGAGCCAGCAGTGTGCTGCAGCTGCCAAAAAAGCCAACACAGTGCTAGGCTGCATTAACAGAGGGATAGAATCAAGATCAAGTGAAGTACTAATACCACTTTACAATGCTTTGGTAAGGCTACACCTGGAATACTGCATCCAGTTTTGGTCACCACAATGTAAAAAAGATGTCGAGACTCTAGAAAGGGTACAGAGAAGAGCAAGAAAGATGATTAGGGGGCTGGAGGCTAAAACATATAGGGAACGGTTGCTGGAATTGGGTATGTGTAGTTTAATGAAGAGAAGGGTGAGGGGTGACATTATAGCAGTGTTCCAATATCTCAGGGGCTACCACAAAGAAGAAGGAGTCAAGCTATTCTCCAAAGCACCTGAAAGCAGGACAAGAAGCAACGGATGGAAACTAGTCAAGGAGAGAAGCAACCTAGAACTAAGGAGAAACTTCCTGACAGTTAGAACAATTAACCGGTGGAACAACCTGCCTCCAGAGGTGGTGAATGCTCCAACACTGGAGGTTTTTAAGAAGAGACTGGCCAGCCATTTGCCTGAAATGGTATAGGGTTTCCTGCCTGAGCAGGGGGTTGGACTAGATGACCTCCAAGGTCCCTTCCAACTTTATATTATATTATTATTATTAAAGACATCCAGATAGTTTCTCTGGCTAAGGATGGACCAGAACCTGGCATTCCTTGTTTCAGTATAATACTTTAACTACTACATCTCATTGATTTTTTTATCATTCAGAGATAATTTGACTGGCCCCTGCAGTACATTTAAAAAAAAATGGGGCATCATAGTAAATAGGAAAATGTTTGGATCAATAGAAGGCTCCTGAGAATTTTAAAGCTTTACACATCCAAATTAATTCCTTGAATTGGGTTTAATGAAAAATAAACATCTTGAGCAGCTCTCTTAAGCATTGGTATAATGTAATTTAATGCTGCCAGTTGAAGTGGTGCTATACACCTGCTTATTTTCTGCAAACATATTTTGAGGTATTATTTCCACTAAGCCATACAATCTTATCCATGAACTGGGTCAATTGGAAAATGTTATCATTGAAGATTTGTAAGGTAAAAGTAAATTTTATCTTTGGAATGGTAATCCAAAATTTGAAGAAGATAATCAATTCTTAGTTTATAATCATTCAAAGTAACAATTATATGTGAATCAACTGAAGACTAGTTACTCATACAAAGCTGTGCATAACAAGATGCAGGGAAAAAAATCTATAAATATAGAGTTACATGGAAAGATCCTAAAAATATCATATTCAATTGTAAGGATGAGTGGAATTAAAGGAGCAATACATTACCCTATTGTTACTATGTTTGACTTTGTGGTCAACGTATAAGCAAAATATATTGAGAAGGACAGGGAGAAAGTTATGGACAAAGAATGCACAGCAGGTTATAATAAGAAGGCTAAAGAAATAATAAGCTTTGAGAAATGAAATATGGGTTAAGGGCAACTAGCCTAAATCCAGCTTATGTTATGAATTAACTTTTTAACCAGTTTAATGCATCAGCTGGCTATTATACTATTTTACTTATTATTTTTGGAGGGAGGGAGAGAGAGAGATATGTTTGAACAGACAGGTGGACTATAGACAGAAACATATTAAGTATTTTACTTAATTTGTTTGTACTAGAGAGAATAAAACTTTGCTCCATCCATTTTAGTTTGTTTCACTGACTCCAGGTCAAACAATTCCAACTGATATATTCAACTTAAAAGCAAGCTTTCTGAAAATTTGTTCAGTCTGTCATAAGTATTGTGTCAAGGTGGCAAATAATTTAAAGTCTTTTTCTTAGATTAAACATCTTTGACCCATTATTAATCCTTATCAGAACTAAAATTCTTATATTTTCATTTGTTCAATGTATTGACTGGAGGTAATCATCCCAACTCATCTAGAAAGCATAGATTGGGAATGGCAAGCATTAATTCTAGATCTTCTTTTACTATTACTATAACCATTTTTTTATTATATCATTACTATTAGTCTACAGATATCTACTGCCTTTTGAAGAATTATTTTTGTAGATATATCTTCACTATTGTTTAAACAGTTTATTGGAAAGCCAGTTCTTACTAGTTATAGGTATCTGCTAAAGTTACTAATGCCTTTCCCAGTGCTAACATGAAGAGCTGACACTTTGTATAAATGGTAAAGGTAAAGGTTCCCCTGCACATGCGTGCTAGTCGTTTCCGACTCTAGGGGCTGGTGCTCATCTCCGTTTCAAAGCCGAAGAGCCAGCTCTTGTCTGAGGATGTCTCCATAGTCATGTGGCCGGCATGACTAGACTCCAAAGGCGCACGGAACACTGTTACCATCCCATCGTAGTGGTCCTTATTTTTCTACTTGCATTTTTACATGCTTTCGAACTGCTAGGTTGGCAGAAGCTGGGATGAGTAACAGGTGCTCACTCTGTTACGCGGCACTCAGGATTCGACCCGCCAAACTGCTGACCTTCTGATCGACAAGCTCAGCATCTTAACCCACTGAGCCACTGCGTCCCTGACACTTTGTATAACAACCTCTTAATATATGAAAGATACATTTTAGCAGTGACAACACGGAAAAACAACCAATCTACTGCAACATATTCCTAAGCAGGTAGGTTAGCAGGAACCTGCTTCTGATAATTACATGCTGACCTATTTGAACATTTGCAAGTTTTCATACTCTTTCCCCCCTAGGAGCCAAAAATGAAGTTTATGAAATGAATAACAATAAGATCTCTTTGCTTGGAAATACACTGTATGCTCCATTTCAGCACAAAGTCAAATACTCAAAAACAACAATTTAAACATTCAGCTTTCAGCTAAAATAACCATGATTCATTACATATATATTGAACAAAAGAATTAGTTATTAAAATGGCAGCTTCTTATTAATTTCTCTTATTGTAAAACCAGCCCAAATTCACAATTACTTGTGAAATGACTCCATGGATTGTAGCAAGAAAAAAAAATATAGTTTCATCATCAGGGCTTTTGACTTAAATATTAGTGAGATAGAGATGAAGACAAAGCAGCCATTCTAATTCTTTTTCTGTTTTCAATCCTTTCTGAGTTTCTTTAATAATCATTTCTTCTTTTACAATCCAAAAATGATATCATTTACTGTGTATGGTTCAAAAGAAACCTCTTTAAATCCTGTAAAGAAGCATCTGAGGACATACTTTCTCATCTCAATTAATGTAAACTCTCTTCTGCACATGTAAAAGCTAATTACAAGGCAACATAAGAAGTTAGATGTGAAATAAATAATATCACTGACTCTTGTTTTCCCAGCATGACTTAGTTTAAAACACTTAAAACTATGAATAAGTGAAGAAGGTTCTTTATAATACTCTAGAGAAGCATAAAAAAGCTGTTAACAGACCTACTTCTCTGAAGTATTTTTTAAAAAAAGTAAGAAGAATACAACTGACATCTAAATCCTAAAATCAGAGCTGATATCTTTTTGTCCACATATAATTAAGATGTGTGCATACTGTAAGTGTGTTTATTGCAATATTTATTATTATATTCAGATATACATTTTTTTTACCTGACAAGAAAACAGAATCAGGGGTAGGATAATTTCTAGGAGAAGCTAGGGTGGCCAAAAACTAACAATATATCCAAATGGAAGAGACAACTTTTGACTTCTTAGAGCTGCTAGAGTTAAAGTGGTGATGTACTGATATCTATAGGAACTATGAACCTGAAATATATTGTCATTTTTTGTAAATTTTATGGAGAACTTGAAGAAACAAGTTCTGTATTTTTGCTACTTTTTTGTCAAGAAAAAAGAAACCCCCAAAGAATCATGTTGTTACAGTTTGACTCTTGTAACCAAATTTAGTGGCAGATCCTGGAGTTCAAAATAAATGAGGATGTTCCCAAAGATTTACTGATATGTATACATGCAAAACTGACTTCTCTGTAGTTTATTATACTGTTTTTTCCCCTGAACTTTAAAAGTCCCTTGAATAGGGGCTCCCAATTCCTCCTTTTTGTTGTTGTTGTTGACTTTAATCTTGAATGTTAATGTAAAGGTTTGCTATATGAAATTCCAAGAGTTGTCTTAGATTCATTTAGCATCTAAGGATGTTCCTTACCTCATTATCTTGACATACTTTTCACCCTACTCTACACCTATCCCATAAGATTTTCAGCATCAAAGCCCTATTTTTCCTGTATCTTCAAAAGGAGAGAGGAGAGGAGAGGAGAGGAGAGGAGAGGAGAGGAGAGGAGAGGAGAGGAGAGGAGTAATGAACAAATTTGATGATGGTCTGGCCAAATCATGATTTCTTTAAAAACTATTGAAGAAACTCTGGGCATTAGAAGGATTTTAATTTTTCAAGAAACATTCAGCCAAAATCTGAGGGAACACCTGCTGCCGGCATCAAGCTCCCTTCGTCCAGTGCGCTCCCACAGGGAGGGTATTCTCAGGGTGCCACCGGTAAGAGATTGCTGGCGGACGACACCCAGGGATAGGGCCTTCTCAGTGGGTGCGCCTGCCCTTTGGAACCAGCTGCCAGTGGAGCTTAGGACTGCCCCCGACCTCCGTTCATTCCGCCGGGACCTGAAGACCTGGCTCTTCGAGCTCTCTGGCCCAGGCTGAGAATTTTAATTTTAATTTTAACTGGGGTTTTATTTGTTCAGGGACAGATGTAATTTTTTTTAAATTGTTTTTAACTTTTGTATTTTTTGTTTTAATCACCCTGTAAACCGCCCTGAGTCCTTCGGGAAAGGGTGGTATATAAATGTAATAAAATAAAATAAATAAAATGGAACAGATTTTTAAAAAATGACAATGAAGATAATTAGAGATCCAGGAACTAGGTCCCATTAAGAGAAACTGAATGTTCAACCACTGTGAATGTTCAACCACAGGAATCTTCCTTCAGCAGTGAAGGAAGATATGATAACACTCTCCACATACTTACAAAACATGAAACACAAAAGGTCAACATCTATTCTCTATCATCCCAGAATAATAGATTTAAGTTGTCAAAAAGCAATTCAACAGTAGAACCAATTACCCAGAAAAGTAGTTGGATTTTCTTCACTGGATGTATTCAGGCATAGACCAGGGAGCCATCTTTTGTGGATACTTTAATTTGGATCTCTAAGCAGAGCAGGGGATCATTCTTTAATTCTGTGATTCTGTATCATGGACTATGCTGGAGGTATTTGACCTGGAGATCACACAAAGACAACAATAGGTATCACAAATAGCAAGAAAACTGTTTTCTCTTTCCTTTTGATATTGACCTCTCCTAGCTTTTAGAATCATTGTAATCACCATTCTGCTAGCTTTCCTACCAAGTACATCGTGTAAGAATTAATAAGAGTTTTACAGCTTAGTTAAACTATATTTTAGATCAACATTCAGAGTATATGAACATCTATATATACCCTTTGAGGGGAAAAAATCCCCAATCATTTTAATTAAAGTTTTTACTGAGGTGGCTTTTGCTGACACCACACTAATGAGAACTGCTCTATTTTGTTTTCCAAGGAAATTGAATTTTCAAGCCTTTAATTTGTCCTGATCTTTTTTATTCCCAGTGTTTTCTTCTAGATTTAGAGTTAGGTTTTCTTAAAGAAATAGAAGTTGCCTAGAAGTTTATCTTTATGTATTTTTATGTTTATGGGCACTTGTCCTCTTTCTGGTTCAGGTTTATCCCCTAACTTTATTTAACGGATTATATTAGTATTTCCTTTACAAAACACATTTTGTTCAAAAATACAATCCATCTGTATTCTAGAAATGAAGAATTACTTGAACATGTAGCAAAAAGTTTATTCTAGCTTGCGTACAGTCTTTACTTTTAGTCAGCTCAGTCAAAAATGGAATATTTATTAATGGGCAAATGGGAAAATCTTTAAAAGCTAGAACATTTATAATAGCTGTATTGGTGGTTGCAACACTTTTGTAGCACTAAAAAAATCTTTATTTTGAAAGTCTGTTTAATTTTATCCCTGTTTAAAAAAGGAAGAGGACAATTCTTTCATATACATCTATGAGGTGATTAAAAAAAAGGTGTGTGAGTGGGTGGGTGGGTGGGTAGTGGCTGGTCTTTACAGTCGAAAAATCTGTCTGTAAATGTATAGTTTCCCATCCCTCAATGAAATTTCAAAGAAATATGCCATAAAGGAACACTTTACATGAGCTTTAATTTATTTCTTAGATTTATATCCTGCCTTTGGTTTAAGGAGTTCAAAATGACATATAATGTTTCTTTTTTTATTTTTCTTCACAGTAACAACCCTGTGTGGTAGGATGGGCTAAGAAAAAAAAAACCTATCCCAGTCATCTGGTGAGCTTCCATTTTATAAGATGATCTAAAACCTGGGTCTCCCAGCTATAATCCAGTATCCTAATCATCAGTGAGCAGATTAGCTGTAACATGAAGAAGAGATATATCAAAACACAACGAAACCAGCAGTAGAATATTCTGTGCTATCTGCTATCATTACAGAATAACATTATATTGGAAAGTCTAATAAAATAAATATGGGATCTTTTTGAAAATGAGGTGGAAAACAGAAGTGTCTTCTACTGGGAAAGACTATTTTCAGAATATAGTAATTCAGATTTTGGCACAATATCATGCAGCAGTTATCAAGATATTGACTTTGTGTGCCATCTGTGTTCCCATTTGATGATGTACAGAGCACAAAACTAGAAAGTATAGTAATAAGAGTTCTGGTAGAACAAAGAAAGGAACCTTGGAACAGGATTGGAAAAGAAAGTTTTCACTATGAATTCTCAAGCAAGCTTACCCAATTTGGGTTGTCCACAGTAGGTGGTCAAAATCATCAAGATTTCAGTAACAACATCACAGTGCAATCAAAAATTCACCTGCTTTTTATGGGAAAAGATTTCATTGCATCATCAAGGCCACCTTCTTGATTTTTTTACCACACCTTGGAGACAACCTATAATCTTCCAAGTCTATTCAGTCATTTTCTAGAATGTTGAGATCTTGTTCACAATTAACAGGGGAAAAAAGTAAAACACATATATTAATGAAACTTCAGCATCCCAATGGATATAAAATTAGTTTTAAGAAACTTAACCTAAAGGTCTTCGAGAACAGATTTTGCTCTGCTTGTTAGTTTCCACAATACACAATAAGGACTTTTTCCCCACTCAAATATTCAACTTGCCCCAACATTATTATGATTTAGGAAAGCAATCAGATCCTGGTGATTTCAATTGGCTATTGAGTGGGAGTTGATTTGAAGCCAGTACCTTCTCTGCATATAGGTGTACAATTATATAGGTTTGATGATATTTCACAAAAGAATATAGAAATATTAATAAATTAAATTAAATTAAATTAAATATTATTATGTAAAATTATTCATTGTCTGGCTATTTTTTTGCTTTTAAAATTACATATAGAGGTATTCTTTGCCACTCAGGTCACTAATGATTAAAGCAGCATCAAAACCTAAAGAAGAAAAAAAAATCATGAATATACTGTAAGACAAAATGCAGTTAAATATTAACATAAGTAATCCCAGTTGACTCTCTCAGTGATAGAACCTTCTAATTTTAAAGCTTGTTCTACAAAACAAGTAGCATCAACACCAACAGCTTTGAAAATATCTAGTAGCGGACTGAATACCAAAGATTATAAATCATTAACTTTTCTATTTTCTATCACATGAGTCACACACAAAAATTAAAAAAACCAAAAAAATAATTATCCATCTAGTAGAGAACCAAATTCTCTTGCCTTACAATTTACAGCTTGTTCCATTACCCTTGATGACCTGTAAAACAGCAAAATCATGTATTTTTATTACTGTCTTTTCCTAGTTGATATAAAGCAAAGATTTATTTATTGCTAAATCCATTATTTTAGTATTTTCCTTACTGTCACTCACTGGTCTTGCCTTTGGAACCAATTCCTCTCTATAATTTGTCCACAATGTTAAAGCATTTGTGAAATTTCTATTCTATCTATGGTTTGATGGTCTGTTTTTTATAGGTCAAATCTGGAAGATTAGTCAGGTTTATTTGCTACTATGAAAAAATAAAGACTGTTGTGCCCTCTTTAGGCTAACACACTCATGTTCAGCTTTCACAAGCAAAAAATGTACAGTAAAGTGAAGTAAAAAAGAAGACAAATTATACATAGTGTATAATTACATAGTTAAAAAGAACTAGACACATTGACTCATGAATCATGGGTTCATTTTCATGATTTATTTTCTAATACTGAAATAATGAAAGGATAAAGGATATCTAAGCATAAAGTTTTAGGCATTTCATTATCCAGGTGTTGCATGGCACAAACTCTTATCTTAAATAAACAGACATGAAAAATAGTAGAAATTTCTATACAATTACAGTCCTAGAAGAATTACTAGAACCTCACATGCAGCTTTACCTGTTGTGTTTGTTTCTCCCTTGGATTAGAGCTAAGTTTTTTCTTCATGCTTTTATATACTTCAAGTCTCTAGAATACAGATGGAGGCAAGTCAGAAGCCCAATCCCCATCTGGCTAAGGCCTTCTTAACAAAGACTATTTAAGAAACAGGTGATTGTTGAGGAGAAAGATTGTCTACAATTTAATAATAATTTAATTTATATACCGCCCTTCTCCCAAAGGACTCAGGGCGGTGAACAGGGCAAACATATAAAAATACAAAAATACAAAAGTTAAAAAAGAATTGAACACAATGCCCAAGCTAAAACAATAAATAGATATATTAAAAAACAACAGTAAAATCCCAACCCATCCCCCATCAGGCCAGGCCGGCTTGTTCGAATAAGTGACTCTTCAGATCACGTCGAATAAGTGAGTCTTCAGATCACGTCGGAAGGAGTGAAGGTCGGGCGCCATCCGGAGCTCGACCGGCAACCGATTCCATAAATCCGGAGCATCCACAGAGAAGGACCTCCCCCTGGGGGCCACCAGACGACATTCTCTGACCGGTGGCACCCTGAGGAGGTCCTCTCTGTAGGAACGCACAGGACGGAGGGAAGTTGATGCCGGCAGCAGGTGATCCCTGAGGTACTCCGGACCCATGCCATGTAGGGCCTTGAACACCATTACCAGGACCTTGAATCTCACCCCGAAGACAACTGGGAGCCAATGCAGCTCACGGAGCAGAGGTGTAACATGGGAGTATCGGGAGACTCCCAACACAACTCTCGCGGCTGCATTCTGTACCAGTTGGAGCCTCCGAGTGGTCCTCAAGGGCAGCCCCATGTAGAGAGCATTGCAGTAGTCTAAATGAGAGGTCACGAGCGCATGAGTGACCGTACACAGGGCATCCCGGTCTAGATAGGGCTGCAACCGGCGCACCAGGTGAACCTGGGCAAAGGCCCCCTTAGTCACAGCCACTATGTGATCTTCCAAAGTAAGCCGTGAATCTAGGAGGACCCCCAAGTTGCGAGCCCTATCTATGGGGGGTAATAGCTCACCCCCCATAGAAAGAGATGGAATATTCTGAATATTCTGAATGTTCCAGCAGAAGATCAGGAAGAAAGCAGACTCAAGGAATCAGAACAACACTGTGACTTGATCATTTTTTCATTGCTACTCCCATATTTACAAGAATCTTGCCAGACCAAATGCACACCAATAACTAGATCAGTGTTTTTCAACCTTTTTTGGGCAAAGGCACACTTGTTTCATGAAAAAAATCATGAGGCACTCCACCGTTTTCCGCACCGTTGGACCTCCCCACGGTCGCTACACGAACGGTCGTAAGTCGAGGATGGCCTGTGTTCTCAAGGGGTTGATGACCTCCAAGGTCCCTTCCAACTTCTTCTTCTTCTTCTTCTTCTTCTTCTTCTTCTTCTTCTTCTTCTTCTTCTTCTTCTTCTTCTTCTTCTTCTTCTTATTATTATTATTATTATTATTATTATTATTATTATTAGCCTCTTTATTTTATTTTATTTTATTTTGGGGCTTTTGTTTGTTTGTTTTTGCTGTGAAGGAAAAGGAAAGCTTGTATTTCTTTTTAATTTATCTTTCTGTATTTTCTTTTTTCTCTTCTCTTCTTTCTTCCTTCCTTCCTTCCCTCTCTTCCCTCCCTCTCTTTTCTTTCTTTATCTTCCTTCCTTCCTTTCTCTCTCCCACTTTCTTTCCCTCCCTCTCTCAATTTCTTGCTTTCTACTTGTTGTGGAAATTGGAAGCTACTTGCATTTTTTATTTTTTCTTTCTGCATTTTTATCCTTCATTTATTTTTATTTTTCTTTCTTTCTTTATTTTCTCTTTTTCTTTCTTTCTTTCTCTCTTTCTATCTTCCTTCCTTTCTTTCCTGCCTTTCTCTCTCCCACTTTCTTTCCCTCCCTCTCTCAATTTCTTGCTTTCTACTTGTGGAAACTGGAAGCTACTTGCATTTCTTTTTAATTTTTCTTCCTGCTTTTTTTCCTTCCTTCCTTCCTCCCTTCCTCTCTCTCTCTCTTTTCTATTCTCCTTTTTTTCTTTCTCCCTCCCTTTTCCCCTTCCCCCTTTTTTCCCTTCCTTTTTTCTTTCTTTCTCACCTTTACCATCAAAAGCACTTCACTCCAGAGGGGGGGGAACCCCAAAGGTTTTTAATTGCTTTGGTCCAAAGGACATTTTATTATGCAACGTATCAAAAGGACAGGTTAAAAAAAAATATCAGCCATGTAATTTTTCAGACGCAAGCGAAGCCTCCAAGAGCGAAGCGGTCAGATCCCTCTATTTCGGGCTGGGGCGAGGGGTCGCGGCGAGCAAAGAAAGCGGAGCCAGGCAGCTGACCAGGCAGGAGTCTCGCATCCTCAGCCGCGCGGGGAGTAAGGAGTAAGCGGCGCGTGCTGGGGAAGAAGAGCTTTTTCGAACGTTGCAGGCAACCAACCACGCGACAGCTCAGGTGAGCCGGGCTGGCCGCCCGTCCGTCCTCTTCCAATAAGCGAGCCAGTTGCCTCTCCCCAGCTTCTCTTTCTTCAGCAAGAGACCCTCCGAAGCCAGAGAAGGGGGCGGAGCTACGCTGCCATGGAGCCCTAGTGCCTAGAGAGGTCGAGCCCACTTCTTTTCCCGGGCTTTTGCTTCCAGTGAAGTAGGGCCGTCAGCTTAGCCAAGGCTCCGGTGCCCAGCGCTCCCCGCCAGAGAGTCTTGCAGCGCCGCTCTGCCCACGGCTGTTGCTCCTCCTCCTCCTCCTCCTCCTCCTCCTCCTCTCACCGCTGTCTCCTAGGTCAGTGTTTTTTCAATTTTTCCCACGGCACACCAGGCAACATCTCGCGGCACACTATTGTGCCGCGGAACAGTGGTTGAAAAACACTGAACTAGATAAGCACTTCAGGGATGGATGAGGGGGTCAAGTCTCCATCACTTCCTTCCCTGCAGGGATTCCAAGCCAACCAGTCTCTTAACTCCATCTTGATTTCATGAATCAATTCTTGTCTTGTTTTGTTTTTTTAAAAAACTTTTCCAGAATTATATAATCCTAAACAATATAAAAGAGGAAAAAAATGAAATCAGTAATAGCTAGGTTACTTTGTTTGGATGCAAAAAAAAAGGTTTTGATATAAGGCAGAAGAAATTCCTGAAACATGTGTTCCCTTAATACTTCTTTTTTTTAATCAATTAAGTCTTCCCTCCCCAGTTTCACAATATTAAAAACATCTATCTGGCACTTGAGCATCCTACCCGCATCCTACCTTGATATCTGTCCCCTGAGGAGAAAATATGAATTCAGAGATTCATTAGAAAAAAATGTCAAGTATTATCCTCCAGATTCATCAGGCCTCTTTTCCAAAGTTAATATTTGAAAGCTTCATCCAGTGGTGATACTTGAAGAGAAAAATCAATGTCATGGGCAGAGAAAAGCTTTTCAAAGGGATTGGTAGTTTGGGAAATGGTAGACTTTGGACTCCCTTTCATATTGTCATCAATATCTCAGGAAGAGAACTAGGAAAGGGTCCGAAAAAGAAATCCTACGCTTGTCAGTTTTCCAAAAGCCTTTGTGCTACCACTTCCAATCTTTGAATTGGAACACACAAAAACCTCGGAAGAACATTAGCTATTCCTGTCAGAGGTTTCTCCTTGGAGGACATGTGACTTAGTGTAGCCAAACCTTGAGGGGAAGCTCCTATCAGAGTCAATATCTCATAGAACGCTGACATTGCAAAACGCTGCAAGGATTCTTTATCAGTCCACACAGCAATTCTACTGTAGAATAGGTAGAGTTGATCACAACATAAATCCTGGGTTATGCAGGTCTTAAGGTGTTACAGACATCTGGTTTGCTTTTCCAAATAAAGGAAAAAACTCAGTCAGCAGGGTTGTGTTTGAACTACCGAAAGTCCTGTTTCCTAGTATTCTCGTGAGAAAATTTTTGCCTTACCTCTTCCATTTTCAAATGAGAGGTGTTATTCTATCTTTCTTATTCTGTACTCAGTTTCTATAATGCTCATGTGTTGGCATTTAAATTGTGATTAATTGTCACATACATATAAGGCTTTCCTCAATGTGTCACATGTATGCTCGGCATGTAAACAAACTGAAGGCATTTTTTATCACTTCTGCTGGACATGTAAGAACTTTAAGATTTATTGGAATCAGATATATATTTTAACTGAGAGAATTATTAGTACTAAAAAGCTAAAGGCTTTTCTTTTAGGTTTATAGACAAACAGATTGAAAAAAAACATGGAGCTTTGTTCTTATATATGACAAAAGCAGCAAGACACTTTTATGCAGAAAGATGGAAGGACTCAAATGTAGCCACAATGAAAGAATGGATGGTGAAATTAATGGAGTCCCTGGAGATGGAGAAATTGACTTCTTTGATTAAATAAAAGATTTTATCTAGCTTCATTTCTATTTGGAAATGATTTGGATTTTTTTGCTGGAAACAGAAAGAAATAAAATTTTAATCTTGGGTTTTGACGATTAGACCTATGATAGAAGTACTGTTTGTTATTGTTTATTCCAGTTCAGAGGCTCACTGATGTTTAGGTTTTGATCTGTATCAAAGAAAGTTGGAAGTTACTTTTTCTAAAGCATTTTTCCCTTTTCATCTACACTCCCCTATTTTGCTTTCCTTCCCTCTTTCTAATTTTTATTTGATTTTTTGTATTGCATACTTTTCTGAAATTTAATAAATATTGATATAGATAGATAGATAGATAGATAGATAGATAGATAGATAGATAGATAGATAGATTTAAGGTGCTGGTACTTACCTTTAAAGCCCTACATGGCTTAGGCCCGGGATATCTGCAGGACCCTCTGCTGCCGGGGACGACTTCCCATCGCCCAGTGCGCTCACACAGAGAGGGCCTCCTCAGGGTGCCGTCGGCTAGACAATGTCGGCTGGTGACCCCCAGGGGGAGGGCCTTCTCTGTTGGGAGCGCCAGCCCTTTGGAATCAACTCCCCCTTGAGCTTCGGATGGCCCCGGACCTCCGGTCCTTTCGCCGCGACCTCAAAACGTTCCTTTTAATTTTTAACTGTGTAATTAATATTTTGGGCTGTTATTTAATTTTTTCTTAACTTTTGTACTGTTGTTTTTTATTGCTGTTAGCCGCCCTGAGTCCTCTGGGAGATAGGGCGGCATATACCATAAGTCCCATAATAAATAAATAAATAAATAAGATAGATAGATAGATAGATAGATAGATAGATAGATAGATAGATAGATAGATAGATATAGAGGCATGCTTTATATTCATTGGCCAGAACCATGGTGACAGATCATCTTTATTAACTATCTGTGGGAGAAGGGGGTTATAGTATATGTGTTCTCATGTGTAGGTTTCTTTTTATTTCTCTGTATATGTATGTGTACAAATACACACACACACACACACACACACACACACACACACGTCAAAATCCTTAAAACTAATTTGGTGTGGCTGGTTCAGACAAAACATTCCTAATTGCAGTATCAATGAAGGGACCTCATTAGCCACCTCAATCTATCATGAAAACCTTCCACTGATGAATTAACAACATGGTAATGATGCTCAATATGCTTTCTGTTTAATTTCAGTCATTAGAATGCCTATAAACTGGCAACAGACTGTGTGATTGATCAAGAAATTCCAGATATGATTCTCAGATATGATGTGAACTTGCCTGATGACTCTAAAACCTCACACTTTCTTAGTATTGTCCTCCCCTGATCTTGTCAGCTGTTTGAGGTAGTCTAGACAAGTGTCAGGACCCACTACAAACCACGTCTTAGGAAGACAAAACTCTTGGAGCCAATTCTAGTCCAAAAGGAATCTTTACTATGACATGCTTGGCTGTGGGAATACAAGACAGGATCTAATATTGTTCTACAAATTGAAACCTGTTCAACCCCCCTTCCCTAACCCCATTTGGTCAGCCCCCCATCATTTACCTCATGTCATCCCTTTCGTGGGAAAAAGGAACTTTGGATTTTTATGGTTATTGCTCTTTTCCTTAAAAATTTAAAAGGAGACACAAGCCAGATGCCTCCTACCCTAACCCTCCCTTTTGTTCCCCCAGTTCAAAAGGCTTCTCTGAATCTTTGAAATGCCTGAGGCAGGCTTGAATCCACATTCGTTCCTTCCTCCTTGGGAGATGGCAGAATCCATGGAATAATGTTTTAAACATACATTTATGAATATGATATAAATGGATTCTGACAACAAGAAGTACAAACCAGTATTAACACTAAGGAGGGACTCTTCTGAGAGACTTCCTTTCTTTTTAGAATGTAATTTTTCTAGCATCTCTTTGTCTCTGTCTCTCTGTCTCTGTCTCTCTCTGTCTGTCTGTCTGTGTGTGTGTGTGTGTGTGCGCACGTGGGGGGGGGGTTACCTTTGTCTAAATCTCTGGACAACTGCCAGATAGGTCCCTGCAGTTTTCTTGGCAAGATATTATTGCCTACTTCGTAGGGCTGACAGAAAGTGATTGGCCCAAGGTCACTCATCTGGCTTGTGCCTAAAGCAGGACTAGTACTCATTATCTCCTGATATTTACTCTGATGCCTTATCCAATATACAAAACAGGCTCTTTCTTCTGATCTAGGCCACTACAACTTAGAAGCCACCAAACCAACTACAGGATATTGATCAGTTTCATACCTTACCAAATGCTTAATCATTTTCCTACTTTTTTTGCAATATTTTAAAGGAAGATAGAATGAAGGGCCTCATTAAGCCTGCAGTGAACTATTATCTGTGGCTGGATCCCTTGTTTGTATGGTAGACAAGCTTGCTTTTTACCCCACATTTTTAGAAAAAAGAATTTTAAAAAATGAAAAGTGTAATGTTCAGTTTATATTCACTGTGGAGAGACAGAGATATTTTTTTTGCAGAATAATAAATATTTATTTAGAGATGGATAAGTGGCACTCCCCTCCCCCTCCCTTCCAGGCCACATATCCACAATGGAAGGGACTGAGAATTATCCACTCAAAAATCTCTAATGACAAATAGATTTCAAATCTGTCATCAGAATGGACATATTTTGTTAACAACAGGGCTGGGAGGAAGAGGGGAACCCCAGCAGAAAGTTTATTGTCACATTCAGCATATTTTAGCAGTCAAGCTTTTTGAAAGAAAAAAGACAAGTAGATAACCCCCAATCTCCCACTACTTTGCTTAATTGTTTCTGCTGTCTTGCAACAGGCTATTACTGTGTTCATATATCAAACCATAATACTTCTTGACTGCATAACAATCTCAAACAGGCTGAATGACTGAATGACGAGGAGAGGTTGATCTACAAAGCTATATAATCTTCCAGAAAAAAAATAATACCACGGCAATGTGCAAAAGAGGCAATTTTGAATTCTCCACATGATTCCCCCCTAATGTGGCTGCTGTGAAATTATCTACAACAATTGTAAGCACTGACAAGAATGTCAGTGGAATGTTTATTCAATGTGGCTGGTGTCATGCTCCTGGGCAGGGTTGGGACCAGGGAGATCCAGATTAATACCCTGTTTCCCTGAAAATAAGATCTAACTGGAAAATAATCCCTACCATGATTTTTCAGGATGCTTGTAATACCCCCCAAATAAGCTCCAATTAAGGTTGCCAGCCAGATGGATGCATTTAGTACTGTATTTCCTCGAAAATAAGACCTAACTAGAGAATAAGCCCTAATTCATCTTTTGGAGCAAAAATTAATATAAGACCTGGACTTATTTTCAGGGAAACACAGTAGTAAAAGCACTTAGACTTATATACCACTTCACAGTACTTTATAGACCTCTCTAAGCAGGTTACAGAGTCGGCTTATTACTCCCAACAATCATTTTACCAGCCTCAGAAGGATGGAAGGCTGGCCAACCTTGAGCCAGTCAGGATCAAACTCCTGACTGTGCCTGCAATACTGCATTCTAACCACTGTGTCATCATGGCTCTTAAGCTCTTAAGCATCTGAATCCTATGGGGAGTTTTATGATATGTTAGTCTTGGCAATGTCCACAATGACTCTGGAATTCTGAGAATTGGTTTGCACATCTGAAGGGTACTATAAAATATCCAGATAACATAAAAAGTGATGCTGTTCCTAAATCTTTCTGGTTTTCTTCCTGAAAAAGTAGATTGTTGCCTGATATCAGAATGCTATAGAACTTCCCTTTCATTTTTATCTGATAGTGATTATTTGAATACTACATTGCTATTATATGATAGAGTAGTCCATCCTTTTATTTTCCTAGTATCTCTCTATAATTCTGCACATAATTGATGATAGTATATAACTCAGGGGTCCCCAACTCCTAGTCTGTGGACCTGTACTGGGCCACAGCATGCCAACAACTGGTCCGCACAAACAAGCAAAGCCTCAACCATGGGATGCAGGCAGCACACAAAACCACATCCTCTCCCATCCGTGGAAAAACCTTTCTCCATAGAACTGGTCCCTAGTGTCCAAAAGGTTGGGGACCTCTGATCTAACTGATCTTGTGTAGGATCAGAAGCTAAGCAGGATCAAACCTGTTCTGTACTTATATGGGAGACTTCCAGGGAATGTCAAGCTGATAGACTGAATTGGAAAATTGAAGTAACCAGTTTCTATAACACTGCCAGGAAACTCAGTGGGAAAAAAGTTTAATTCCTTTTCAATTTCCCTAGCTCTCATGCTACCTGATCTGGTGGGGTGGGGGTGGGGAATCCAAGAGGTTGGATTCCCTGGTGACATTTTCCTTTGGAAATGGCCTTTTATTTCTTGGTTTTTATGTAAGAATGGTAAAACTAACCCTAACCTTGAAAATATTCTTCTTTCTTTCTTCTTTCTAAAAGGCATTTTTCCCCATCAAACTACAATGGTCCAAAAACTGCAAAAGAAATGACTGGCACAATGTGGATGATAAGCAAGTCAGGAAAATTTTTCATGCTGCAATAATTTTCCCCCTTTCAAGAGAATGTGTGAATTTTCAAAATAATGATTCAGATCCATGAAATGTCAAGCAAAGCCCCATTTCAATGTTATTCAATGAATCAAAATGACTTCCTGCTTTCTAACTGCTAAATTACAGTACTCTACCCAAGCTGGCAAACAGGACTTCTGCACATGTAGAAGCTTGAGTAGAAGCTGTTTCTCAAGACAAGGTGGACAACCCAATCAGATGAACCCAGCTTGATCTTTTGGGGAGGTGGAAGACCTCAACATGTTAAAATATATTATTTTATCAAGATGTGGTGCCCACTGTTGAGGAAAAACATATCACAGAAACCCTAGCATTTAACACATAACCTACAAATCAGGATGTTCGCTTGCAGCAGTTTCCCACCCATTACTAGATTCTCTCTTTTAAAAAATCCTAAAGATTTGCTTAATTGAGTCTGTGCCTACTCTAAGTGATAAAGATTTAGTGGAAAGAATGTAAAGTATTAGTAAAGATCTAAGGAACCCCCCCCCCAAAATAGTGTATGTGTATGTGGGGGTAAACCTTTTAGTGGCTATTTTAAGTATAATTTCCTTGTAATTTCCCCATTGTGCTATATCAACTAGAAGGATGCACACCAACATATACCTGTCTAAATATGCTGTAAATGAATTCATTAAATACATAAGGTCAAACATATCTACCCCTCTTCAGGGTTAAGTTCAGAGCAAACTGGTTGTGTTTGCAGTGATTGGCAGATGGCTGTGAAATTATTCTCCCACGCTGAACATCTGATTATTATTTAGTTTTGTATTTAAATGAGGCATTGGATGAATGTCAAATGGGTTTGTGCTACCTAATTTCATAACTTCTTTTCAGGCAAATAGATGTTCTAGCTACTCATCATGATGAACATTTTGCCTAAAGGCTGCCAGAGAAAATAATGAAAGCCCAAGAAAGAGATTGAATGAGCCAAACACAGATAAATTGACAAGGATGCTAAAAAAGCAACATGCTTCTCTTTTTCCTTTTCTTTAGCCAGTCATTTTTTTGAGTCTTTTCATGATGGACTTTAATGTTCACTAGTCCACATGCACACAGTGATTTTAACTCGAAAATTTAGTAACTCTCAGCAGCTACTTAATCTTCTGTGTTTTTCAAATCACAGGCCTCCTAGTATTTTCACTTCATTATTATTGCTCTGTACTCTGGCTGGCCATTGTTTAATATAATGATTGATTTACTGCCCAAATTTTAAAGGTTTTTTTTAACTCCACATTATTTTATCCCTCCCTCCCTTCCTTCCTTCCTTCCTTCCTTCCTTCCTTCCTTCCTTCCTTCCTTCCTTCCTTCCTTCCTTCTTCTAACTACTCTTCCCTCTGTGTTCTATTCATCATTTAGACCAGGACTTTTCAACCTTTTCACCCATTGTACCACTTTTAGGATATGGCAACATCTGAGTACCACCAGTCACTTAGCAAGGTGTCAAAAACTTGTTAACCAAAAAAAAAAGAAAAAAAAGAAAAAAGTGATGAAGTACAGGTAATGCTCGACTTACAACAGTTCACTTAGTGACTGTTCAAAATTACAATGGCACTGAAAAAAGTGCCCCCCAAGCCAAAGCCAAGCAAGACACCTGCCTGCTTGCCCAGCGGCACTCTTCCTCCTGTCCAAGGTTTTCATTGTTGTGAGCATTTCTGTTGAGGATTGGCAGTGTGGGTGGTGTGGGGACGTTCGGTTTTTATTTCCCCCATCTGCTGGGTGTTTGCAGAAGGTTTTGGTCACTTCACATGACCCTGGGACACTGTGACCATCATAAATATGAATCAGTTGCCAAGCAACTGAATGTAAATCACAAGATCCTGGGGATGCTGCAACATTCCAGCTGATCGGCGCTTCTGGACTCAGAAGCTCCAGGTTCAGTGCTGATCTCCGGTTGAAGCCTGGTGCTGATTCTGGTGCTTCCACTGAGCCATGACAACCCTGCAGCTCCAGCCATCTCTTGCTCCAGTTCAGCTCATTCCCCTCCCCCGTGTACCACCTACCAGGTGCCAATGTACCACAGGTGGTACCCGTACCACTGGTTGAAAATCCCACATATACACCATTTGGAAGGATTTTTCTTCGTTCTGTGCTGGTAAAAAGTACCTGCTGTAACACACATACATTTCACCTGCATTTACTATCAAATCCTATTGGAAGGAAAAGGAAGTCACCCAGATGGGTTTATAAAAGACACCCAATATCATGCTGTAGTTTTCACTGTGTCTGCCTTTGCACTGTAGTGGACCAAGAGTAGAGCACCTATGATTCTGCCTTCACTCAGAACTGCCCAACAAGATGTCTGTATTTTATTGGGAAGCCAACATGCACTGAATTATTTTATAGAAACTAATAACATTATGCTGTATCTTCAAACTGGTTTGGTTGTTTAGGTAAGCCAGGCCAAAACAGTCCACTCCTAAATAGTCCAAATGATAAAGGCCTAGTTGAATTAGCTTTAGGTTTGGATGAAACTAGTTCATCCTAAGTAATATCATGATAGGAGAATTTGAAAATCAAATTACAAAATCTTCTTTGGTTTTAATGTCTTTGGAATTAGAATGCCCTCAGCCAAATGGTGGGATTCTGCCAGTTTGCACAACTTCAGCAGAACTGGTAGCTAATTATTTGTTGCCCAGGCCCAGAATGGACTTCAGAGAACCGGTTGCTCCCATATTTGAATCCCACCACTGCCTCAGCCTAAAACTGTACTAGTATTTCCAAAATGTTTAGAAAAGTTTAACTCATCTCCTTTTTTACTCTGCCTCTTTATCACCTCTTGTTTGATTCCTTGTAAAATACCTAGCAGAACAATTTGGCTGACCTTTTTTAAAGGCTAAATCTACCTGTTTTGGCCAGCAATATGAGAATTATATTAGCAGAAGCAAGCGTTTATTAAGCATTCTATATTTAAGTTAGCTTTGAAGGAAATACTTCTGCATTTACATGTATTTTGAAACTAGTAGAGTTTATTTCTGAGAAAATGCATAGGGTGAGTCCCACGCAATGAAAACCATCTGCCAAGTGAATTGTGAAAATCTTGTATTGCTTTCTGTGGTGCCTATTCATAATTTATTTAATAACTTAGATTAGGGAAACCATTTGGAATAATGCTAACTGTTATCATTTCAGGAAATTTCCCAGTATAATAAGGAATGAAACTGTTCCATACCATGTGGAAAACCAAAAGTGTTATCATATCTAATATGCTAGTGAAATAATGAAAACATTTTTGAAAACAGGTTTTTTCTCTTGTTTAATGGAGAAACACATACTTTGCGTTTCATTTACTCGATAATGCAACTGGAGTGAATTTAAAAACAAAAACAAAAAAGGCAAAAAGTGATAAATTGAACATTATGATGATGAATACTATCTGCACCACACAATTGAAGGGTATGTTCTAATTAAAATTTTCTGGAAAGGCAACAACTACATTATCCTATTAAAGATTAATGTCCTTGATAATCTTAGTAGTTTAGTATTATGCTGAAAGTTATTAAGAGACTTGAAGAGTGAATTGATGCAAAGTTTCTACATAAAAAAAAATATGGAATCACAGCTGAGCAACAGAAAATGTGTTTACTCTATTAAATATGATGATTACATTGCTGCAAAAAAGACCAATAAAACTTTAATGAAACACATGCTTGTGTATTGCTGTAATGGTGTACTTCACAAAATTTATAAGTGTGATTTTTTTTCTTTAACTTTTGGCCTCCGTTTTCCCTCCTAATATATCCTATTATATTATTGATGGTCCAAATCTGTCAACCCTATGTTTTAGGATAGGATTTGAAGAATGCAAAATTTCTTGTAGCTGACTGGAGAACAATATAAAAATAAGCTGATGTTACTTTATTGACAGATTATGTGTATGTGTCTATGTATAAAGGAAATTAAATGACATGTTAAATGTGGCTGGCAGGCATTTAGCAAGCTAAGTGTAATTTTCAAGGACTGAAAAAGAAAAGTTTTTGATCAATGTGTGCTACCTGCTTTAACATATGTCAGTGAAACATGGACACTACCCAATACCAAAGCTACAAGTGGCAAAGAGCCATGGAAAGATACATGTTCGGCATCACAAGACAAGATAGAAAGACCTGCACATGGATTAGAGAACAAATGGAAATATACACTATTATCAAGAGAGTAAAAGAATTGAAATGAAAATGGACTGGTCACAGAGCAAAACAAACCGATGGCAAGTGAACTAAGACAGTTACAGAATGGATTCCCCTTGATAGAAAGCATCCACAAAAGAGAACTAAAACAAGATGGATCAACAACATCAGCAAATATTGTAGCTGCAATTGGCAAAAGAAAGCTCAAGACCATATTGGTTGGAAACATGCGGAAAAGGCTTTTATCTTTAGTGGATAGACAATGCCTTGAATAATTATACACGTCTGTCACCAGGGCTTTTTTTCTCATAGAACGCTCAGAAGGGAGTTCTGGCACCTTTTTTGGATGGAACCTTGTAGGATAGGCAAGGCGGGTTGTATGACATGTGTGAGTTCCGGCACCTTTTTCTTTTACAAAAAAGCACTGTCTGTCACTATATATATAGTGACTTTGTTCCATCCCGCAACCCCCCCCAAAAAAAAAAACATCCAAAAAAAAGGCTTGCCAAAGTTCACCCGCTAGATTCACTGGATATTGAATATAGAAGCTTATATTATATCTGCCTTAAGGATGTGAAATCTTTGGAATGATTTGACACAATGTTATCACATGGTTTCCCAGATGTACTTGTGTTTCATTTTCAAAACTACCCTGCTTTTCACTTAACAAGCTAATCAAAAATTATCCTCAAGGTCAAAATAAATTTATGTTTCAATAATTTTATGAAGAATATATTAAAAAGATAAAACAAATACAAGAACTTAATTGTGGAAGAATTTTTTTTTAAAAAAACACATCTCCCTAAAAGAGATTTTAAATCTCCACTTATAATTCTACCTTCCCCAAATGTAAAAGAATTTAGTAAGAAAAAAATAAATGTCTCCATCCCAGCGAGAATATTCAACATTATCAACTTTTGAAACCTCTGTTTTCCCTCTGGATAGTGAAATTTTATGAATGCAGTGAATTCAATTTCCCCTTTTTCCCAGGATTCTCAGAGTTTATCTTTGATTATTGAATTCTTCAATATGTTCTCAACTTCGTTAAAGAGGGTTTAGCCATATTGAACGAATGCCAAAATAGAATGGAGGCCATATGTGTAGATGAGGAGGTCCCAAACCAAGCCAAAAACACTGATACTCCCAAAATACTCTAACCCAGAATCAGACTTGGTGAAGTGGAATGAAATGTATATTGTTTGGAATAATAGAGTTAGAGAAAAGGTTTTTTTAAAAAAATAAAAAAAAACGTTAGGGGAAAGTAAAATTATAAGTGGAGATTTAAATACAGCTTCAAATACTTTCATGGATACAAGTAAAGAAATAAAAATCTATTTAAAAAAAACACCTAATCTTTTCATTTTCAAAGCTGTTATCCATGGTTTTGCATTATGTGACATATGTAAAAGATTTCAAGTATTTCTACACAAGATTTATATCTAGCTTAAGAACTGATTATATTCTAGCTTAATCCTCACACCATATATAATGCCATTATATATTGGATCAATAGATTTATCTGGCCATGATCCAGTTTTTTTTTTATCACATTAAAATACAAAACCTAACATTCTGTTCCTCCTTGTAAGCATTTTAATCCAATGTTAAAAAACAAAAGAGACCTTTGAAGCAACTTAGTTGATTCTTCTAGGCATTTTTTTTAAACCGGACTGTTCTCCAGAAGCATCATGTATATAATGAAAGGAGGATTTGGAGAAGAATGTATAAAGCAAGTAAAGGTAGAAATTCAGCAAAGAAACAATCAAACAAGTAAATAATTGATATTTACTGGCTCCCACTGTTTGCTCCTATTATTAGCAAATGATTTTTTTAAAAAAAAATATTTACAAATTAAAGTTCAGATGGTTCTCATGAAATGACTGTCCCAAAAGTGCTAAGGATCACATGACTGCAAGGAATATAAATTCTTCCATTCTCCACCATTCATTCAGAACTGAAGAAGCTTCTTGGATGAGAAGAGAAATGTCTTCTAGCAGAACAAGAAGGTCCAGTTGCATTTTGAGAGAAAGCACTTTTGCGACAACCATGATGTGGACGACTAAGAATTTTCATAAACATTAAATGACTAGGGGAATTAAAAGCCATTTGAATTAATTATGGCTCTTGAAGTGGTCACATGATTGCGATCTGAGTGCTTGGCAACCTGTTCACACTTAGGATTGGTTGCCAAGTGACCCACAATTATCTGATTGCCATTTGCAATCTTCTCTGCCAATTTTCCCAGAAAGGAAATAGGTAAGCCAGCCTGGAAGGTTTCAAGCCAAGGGGAACATATGGAGTTGAAATCCCCCATGGACTCTAGGGACACAGCTGAAATCCTGAAGATTTCAGCTCATTCCATCTCAGCCCATTGAAGGAAAGGAAAAGGTGTTTGTGAGGCTGCAGGAATGTCTGGGGATGAGCCGAGATGAAATCTTCTGCAAGCAGCTCTTTCATTCTGTCCACTTAATGACTGGGAAATTGCTTAATGAATACAACTGGGAGGGCTGGGATTGCAGTTATTATTATTATTATTATTATTATTATTATTATTATTATTATTATTATTATTATTTATTGAACTTATATACTGCCCTTCTCCCGTAGGACCCAGGGCGGTTCACAAGGCAATTAAAACAACATTACAATACAAAAAGTTAATAACAATTAAAATAGATTAAATTATCCTTGATTAAAAATCTAAAACCCCTATAACTCTGATTAAAAAACCCAATTACAATAAGTTAAAAATTAAAAATTCTCAGTCCTGGCCGGAAAGCTCAAAGAGCCAGGTCTTCAGGTCCCGGCGGAACGAACGAAAATCAGGGGCAGTCCTGAGCTCTACGTGTAACTGGTTCCAAAGGGCAGGCGTGCCCACAGAGAAGGCCCTCCCCCTGGGTGTTGCCCGCTGGCAATCCTTTGCCCGTGGCACCCTGAGAAGGCCCCCCCTGTGGGAGTGCACAGGATGAAGGGAACTTGATGCCGGCAGCAGGTGTTCCCTCAGATATCCCGGACCCAAGCCATTTAGGGCTTTATAGGTCATCACCAGCACCTTGAATCTTGAATCTTGAATCTTGTTGAGCAAAGTAGTCATGTGTGGGCATCTCACATAATGATAACTTTGCTCCATGACCAAGATTCCAGTCCTAACTGTGGTTGTTAAGCCAGGACAACCTGTAATTTACTACTGATTAGAACATGTGCATGTTGCAGTATCTAAAATTAAATAAATAATATGTACAGTTTTATGACAAAATGTATTATTAGGAGAAATTATTTTAAACAAAATCCATAAGCTTTTACACTTGGTTAAATTACTTCTTTATTAGAAACTCATAGACTGACTCACAGTGAAGCATTTTCAAAATAGGAAACAGAACAAGTAATTTAATTAAATACATCCTGTGAATGATAAGATTGCTGCAACTGTTTATAATTTTGCTTCAGAAATGCCCTTTCACTATATATTATATATATATAATCTGATTAAAATAGCATTGCACAGTAATCATTTTTCTGAATCATGACATCAAATCTGGTTAATTATAATATGAACAAATAACAAAGAGAGCGAATTAGTCAAAACCAATTGATTTACTGCACTTCTGAATCTAGATGAAATATTTTTTTAACAACATTTCTGGCAAAGGCTAAGTAGTACTATTGCTAATTGTATCATTTTTTTGTCAATCAAGATTTATACAGGTAGATAAACAATAAATCCTATCAGAAAAAAATGTATTTTTAATGGTGAATCCTGTAAAAACATGAGAAGGTAGATATTGTAAACTATTTTTTTTACCACGGATGACTCACATGTTTAAACTGATAAAAAAATAACAAATGGGATTAAAAACAAAAAGAAATGTTAATCTTATTCAGAATCTACACAAAATGTCCATTCTTCATTCAGGTTAGCTCCTATAATTCAGAATATTATACAATAAATAGAATTTACTAACTTGTAAAAATAATTCTAAACGTCAATAAGCCAGCTAAAAGAAGTACACAGTGGATTAAAAGCAGCTTGGGAAAAATTACATAGAAACTATGATTGATTAAAGATACTAGTAAAAAAAAATCACTTTCCTTGAATAAGAACAAAACAAAACACTAGACAGCAGTGAATTGTTGACAGGTGGTATATGCCTCTTTGTGGGTCGGTCTGTTGTATATATGCCTTGATTAATAGATTGCAGGGAAGAATAATTTGGTCACATTTTTGGAATTCTTTTGTTAATTAGAACGACGTTTAAGTTTTCTCCTTTTTTCCCTTCTTTTTTTTCATATAAGGATTGTTTACACTTTAAAATTGTACTTTAATTTTGAGGTATTGATTCCTCTCTTACCAGTTTTTACTTACTAGTTTCCTATGTATGTTTGGATTATTATATGTTATTTGCTTGCTTGAGTTATAAAGATGGGAATTGCATACTACTCAGCTAGCTTCAGTTGAAGTACTGATCGGAGACAAACAAGGTAACATTAAACAACAACCTAATCAAGGAACCACCAAGAACACTCCCACCAACACTGAAAGGGTAAAATATAAAAATATAAAATAAGAGCTAACCCCACTCTCTTCTAGCACTGTTGATGTTATCTAGTTTGGTAATGAAATGTCTGCAGGAAAACCACCAAGGTTAGAGAGCACCAAGGACCCCCTCAGTTGGAGTAGCTTATCAACCTAATTAAACATATAAATTAGAATAGACCGCAAAACCTATTAAAACTTGTGCAACCGTGAAAGATAAATTTGCTATTTGTTGATATGTAAAAATCAAGTGCCTGCTCATTTTAATGTGGTAATGAGCTCATTAAAAATTGTCTTGGAATTAATCTCCAGAAAGTTCAATGGAGAGTCAACACAGCTTGGTATGCATAGGATAGCAACCAAGAGCTAGAGTCAGAATGGTTCCCTCACATGACACTCCACATTTAACTTCCTTTCACACATAAAACTCATCACCTGTAATTCATTTTAAGTCTGTTGTAAATCAACCAGCAAATCTATGAATAAACTTATCTTCTAGTATTAAAGAATGGATTGATATATCTGATCTCAGGAGCTTAAACATGTAGAGGCCATCCACACCATACTAACATCCATAGGAAATCAGAGAAACACTATGACTACAATCCCTAAACCTATGTTTCTTCCAATGTAATATATCTTGCACCTTTGAATGTCTTTTTCTATAACCATGATGAAGTTTGTTTTCATCATGCAACTTAATTTGCTATAAGGTCAGCCCATAATCTAAAATTTGTGAAGAGCTACCAAAGGTCCATGCTAAAATAAGGTAATCACTGAAAACATGCTTGTGTATATCTTCCAGCTCCAGAGCTTTGAAGGCCCCATTCTCTTTCAGTTTTTTAGTATGTCTCTTGGCAATTTCTTTCTCTCTTTATTTTAATTCTTCAGACCCAGAAGACAAAATGTGCCTTTGATGACTAAGGATGGATGAGTATGTCAATCATACTTACTCCCACATTTTATTTTTAATATCAAATTATTTTTTTCGTGTTCAGATTTTTTTTTTACAGTGAAGTTAATGAAGCTCCCATGGATCTTCACTGGTCAAATGTAGTAGACAAAGTAGTAAACATAAATGTAGTAGACATAAACTATTTTCTAGAAATCCTCATAGTAACATACATGCCCTCCCAAAATGAAGAACAGGGACAATTAAAAAAAAACAAGTTCCAGGCTTTCTAATATTAACTCTGCTGAGCTGCAACACAGTGTTTAATTAAACATAGTTCTGAGGTTTCCATTTCTTCTGCTGTAGCTGTTGTGACCATTAATGCTATTATTATGCTGTTCAATAACTCTAAACTATTGTTATTAGTGGATCTAGATTGTTGCTTTAAAAGGATATGCAACCTATCTTTCAAAAACAATGTTTTAAAGGAACATGCACATCTTTTAAAAATGGAAGGGAACACAAAAAAGTACCATGGCTCTATGTTAAATCTTTTTAGTATGAACTGACCCTGATCCAGTTCAAATTATTTCCAAATCAGAGATTTATATAACTTTATCAGATGTGGAGTGTGTCTATAAATCTTCTGTTTTTCTCACTCTTTATATGAAGAAACTCAAATGTTTGAGTAAGTGTTTATTAAAAAAAACACAAGCTAAAGTCTCAACACCTTTTCATCTGTCACATAATCACTATTTATCCAGAACACAAATGTTTGCTGAATATATTAAGTATGGAATTCCAATACATCTGGAGATTTGTGTGTGTGTTGTTATTAGTGAATTTAGATTGTTTCTTTATATATACAAATATTATATATTTGTATATATATTTATGTGTGTACAAATCTATTTACATACAGTATATACACATCTGTCTGTCTGTCTGTCTGTCTGTCTGTCTGTCTGTCTATCTATCTATCTATCTATCTATCTATCTATCTATCTATCTATCTATCTATCTATCTATCTATAAATGTATATATATATGTGTGTGTGTGTGTGTATTCTATACAAATCAACACACATACACACCGAAATGGATGAGAGCCTTGAGAGTTTTTCTTTTAAATTGAATTAACAGGTGGCATTAAAATTGTCACCTTATTTGATATTGTATCTTCTTTTCTATGTTTATGGACAACAAAAAATAAGAAGAATTTTTACGGCTTACAAGAATTCATTTGTGGCAGCTAAAAAAGATTTCACCACCTCTGTGTTTGGAATGGCCTTATATCAAAATTAATTTGCAAGCTCAATATTTCCAAAATGTAAGTTTCCCCAAGGGTGAGTGGTCATTTACTCTAGCCTGTTTTATAATGCTGTCACCAGCTGTTCTGCACTGTACATTGTGCTAACAGTGCATGACCTTGGATTTTTGAGCAAGTAGAAACAGTGCAGCATTGGTGCTCTTTTGTTCCTTCCAGAAGGATTTATGTACAGAACTAACTGTCCCAATACTGTTTATGTTTCCTGGGAGAACTTTTGCTTTTTATATCTTTTAACTCCTTTGAAAGTCCAAGCTGTTATAGTAGCAGCCAGCTTTCTCTTGTCAGAGATGAGGACTGGCTTAAATTAGCCATCTTGCACTGTAATTATTGTAGGATTTGAGTTCATAGATTTGGTTCTCTCTGGAGATCAATCATATTATTATCTTTAAAGTGGAGGTCTGTTGACTGGATAATAATGGAGTTTCTATGGAGTTTCTCAGTCATCCAGGTTATGGTTGTCCCAGGTTATGGTTGTGCTTTCTTCAAAAGGCAACTGGACTTTGTTTTTCCTTGAAGACATTTGTCTTAATGTAGAGGCCTACATTCAACAGCCTTCTCTCAGCAAAGGGGGAGGGATATGACACCACCTATCTCCTGTTTACAACACAATCCTTTTAGCAGTTCCAAGAAGATTCCACACCCTTTTGCACTATTCAGGTGACCCTGACGGTACAGATAAACCTCCAAGCAGCCTCAACGACTCTCAGAAAGAGTGCTAATGCAAGGAATATAAATCCTTCTATCATCCACCATTCAGTCAGAACTGAAGAAGCTTCTTGTATGAGAAGTGAAATGTTTTCAAGGAAAAACAAACTCCAGTTGCCTTTTGAAAAAGCACATTTGGGATAATTGATTTGTTCAAAATAGCTAATAGTTGTAACAGGGTAAAGCAAGGTGATTTTTCTTGGTAATAGGATATGCTACATTTTAAACATAAAAACCCATTCCCCCCCCCACCCAATTCCCCCTCCCTCTCCCTTCCCCCCCGACTTCCCAGAGCAAATACAGGGTATTGACCATAACAATCTTAAACTATAATATGCAAACTAACTATAATAACACTTTGAGTCCTATTGCACTTTAACTCTACTTAAAAATAGCTAAATAATAACAAATCTTCTAAATCTAATACTCATTCAAATGCTAAATGAAACTTTTAGGTCCCATATTCATTCTGGATATAATCAATCCATCTTCTCCATTCCAAAATATATCTTTGTTGCGAATGGTCTTTCAAATGTGCTGAGATTTTAGCCATTTCTGCCAAGTTCGAAACTTTTAAAGTCCATTCTTCTATAGTAGGCAAATCCTCCTTCTTCCAATATTACGCTACTAAAAGTCTTGCTGCCGTTATTAAATTCAACATCAATTTAGTTTCTATAGCAGTAGAGTCAATAGTAATACCCAGCAAAAATAATTGTGGAGAAAATTTTATCTTTTTCTTAAATATCTTCTGCATATTCCACCAAAATTTAATCCAAAAAGCTTTAACTTTTTTACAAGTCCACCATATATGATAATACGTTGCATCATCACAACCACACCTCCAGCATTTAGGCTGATAATTTGAATACATAGATGCCAATTTCTTAGGATCTAAATGCCATCTATAAAGCATCTTATAAAAATTCCCTCTTAAATTTTGTGCCTGTGTAAATTTTACATTTCTGACCCATATTGTTTCCCAAGTATCCATCGTTATTGGTTTTTGAATATTCTGGGCCCATTTTATCATACAATCTTTAACAAGTTCCGTTTCTGAATCTAATTCTATCAATGCATTATATATCCATCTTATATGTGCAGGACTTTGATCTCTAATTTGTTTAACCAAATTTTCATCTACTATAGAAATACCAATCTTCTGATCCTGTTTCCATCTAGCTTGTAACTGCCCATACTGAAACCAAGTTTGTACTATCTTTTCTTCTTTTAAAATATTAAATGGGTTGATTTTTTTAACTTTCTTTTTTTTTTAGTGAGTTTCCTGTTAATCTTTTTTTGACTTTCCAAATGGCAATGAATACTGGGCTAAAATGTGGACTTTTGAAGGGAAAAGGAGATAAAATTTATCTTTATATTATGAAGATGCAGATTTAGAAATAGCTCATTATAAGTTGGGTTGATATAGTAATCATTGATGCCAAACATCTAAAAGTCCTATAATGTGGCTCATAACTCTTCTGGTCATCTCATTTTATATTACAGATAATGCTTGATGTATGATGACAATTTTTTTACCAGAATTTCCACTGATAACCAATAAAGTTATTAGGTGAATCACACCTGATTTTAGGACCTCTTAAGTGAATCACATGGTAATTAAGAGAATCTGGCTTCTGATATTAACTTGGCTTGTTGGAAGCCAGTTGGGAAGGTTGTAAATGGAAAACCTGAGGATGGAAGGAATTGGAAGTAATGTTTTACACTGATTCCATTTTTTCATTTAAATTGATAAAAATAACTAATCTGTCACTGAAAAAATAACGAAGAACTTGTCCAATACATTGGAAGGGGAAATAGGCTAAGCCTTCCTGGATTATTCATGGATAACCATTTCAGTTCCCTCCTGGTTATAGAAGAGATTTAGAAAAATGCAGCATTATTCTCTTTGGGAAGATGCTCCTTGGATGATGATGATGATGATGATGATGATGATGTCTGGTTTAATTGATAACATGAGAACAAGTTCCTATAAAGCAGCCAGTCTTTTTGTAACCCTATCCTGTCTGGCCAGCCAGCTGTCCAGAATTTCAGTGGTAGAACTTCATACAAACTATAGAGCCTATTTGGGAAAACCTGTTTCAAATTTCAAGGCAGAAATAACAAAGTAGAGAAAAATAGTATTCATCTCTGAAAGCCCTACCTTCATGCTTTCTAACTACCCTTGGGTGACATTTGTGGTAGGGTCAAAAGAGCCTTGGTGGAGCAGTGGGCTAATGCCTCCTTAAGTAACACCAGCAGCCTGCAATTAGTGCAGGCTCAAGGTTGATTCAGCCTTCCATCCTTCTGAGGTAGGTAAAATGAGGACCCAAATTGTTGGGGGCAATAAGCTGACTTTGTAAAATGTCGCTTGGAGGGGGGCGAAAGCCCTAATAAGCAGGCATATACATATAATGAAGGCTATTGCTAAGCACATTAATTTGTGCTTCTTAGATTGTAAGCCGCCCTGAGTCTTCGGAGAAGGGTGGGATATAAATGGGATTAAAAAAAACAAAACCAAAAAAAAACAGGCAAATTAGCAGATGCAGTGTCCCAAATCATGCCCAGGTTATATATGCATATGTATGTGATCTTCATGCATTTTCATATCCTCTACCTTACATGTTTTAACTCATGGATGCCACTTGATGATGATCATTTTGTTGTCTTCCCAGTCCAAATCTCAGTCCTTTCTCTGAGTTGAGCATCACTTCTTATGAATATCTGAAACTGTATTTTTGCTTTCTGCCTAGGGACTGGTTATGGTAGTGAATGAGAACCATTTTTTAGGGAAAAAAAACCATACGCCACAGTATTAACAAAGCTCCAAGTAATCCTTTGTAAGCATAAATTGATGGAGACCCATCTGCTACACTAATGAGTGCCCATGATTCTGTATTCTGATCCACCCATTGAGGAAGCTCAGATGATGTAAACAATAGTTGTCACTAGGCAATTTCCAGACTCTTGCTCTCCCTTACAGTTCTTTCTCTTAACATTGCACCTGGATAGAAGAGCTTATCAAACAGAGATCATGCTCCAAAGACAGTTGTCTTAGCAGAGTAAAATACACTCATTCTATTGCAAAAGTACTGTATTCCAAAATAAATTAATATAGCAACCAGAGTTTTTTCCCCCTATAGCAGACATGTCAAACACAAGGCCCGGGGGCCGGATCCGGCCCGCGAAGTGGTTTCATGTGGCTCGCGAAGCCATCCTGGAAACAGTGAGGGAACGGCTCCCACTGCCTTGGCCCTGGCCCAGAGACCCTCCTTCCGCCAGAGACCCTCAGATCTGTCCCACTCCTGCCCAGGCCCCCATAGGCACCCTTGATGCGAACAATGTCCACGCCCACCCAGTAGGCCATACGCACTCTAGCCACGCCCACCCACTAGGCCACACCCACCCTGGCCATACCCACCCAGCCCCCTGAGGGCAACCTCAATGCTGATGCGGCCCTCAATGAAATTGAGTTTGACACCCCTGCCCTATAGTGTTGTATTTAAAAATGGGTATACTAAGCATCCAATTAGCTCTATTTTTTAGTGTTGAAGGATTGGTCATTTTCATATATAATCAGATTGTTCATTTGTTTGAAATGTTATAAAATGAAGAGAAGCAAAGAGGAGAGGAGGGGAGAGGAGAGGAAGGGAGGGGAGGGGGGAGCGAGAGGAGAGGAGAGGAGAGGAGAGGAGAGGAGAGGAGAGGAGAGGAGAGGAGAGGAGAGGAGAGGAGAGAAGAGAAGAGAAGAGAAGAGAAGAGAAGAGAAGAGAAGAGAAGAGAAGAGAAGAGAAGAGAAGAGAAGAGAAGACTCACCCCAAGTCAGCTATTTCAGGCATGATAAATACTTTCTTTTTTTACTCATTACTAGAAAAATGGTACTTTGGATAAAATCCTGTTCAGGGTTATGAATTCAACTTAATGTTATTTAACAAGCTTCACACATTATAAATGGCTTTTGCTCAATTTTATATAATGAAAATAAGCAGGATATTATTTGCCTTGCTGGACACTACAAATTTGTTAGGACTTTTCCTTTACTGTGGTTTATAGGCTCCTTACTTTACTTTACTTTACTTTACTTTACTTTACTTTACTTTACTTTACTTTACTTTACTTTACTTTACTTTACTTTACTTTACTTTACTTTACTTTACTTTACTTCCAGTTCCTAAATTTCATGGCAAGCAGGGGAAAAGACCAGAGGCAAATTCAGAATTTAACACTCTGATGGTTCTAATCAATTTATTGAAAATTTCCTAAACAAAATGTATTCTTCATTAAACCTGGTACAGTCACACAGAAGAGATAGATAATATATTTGCACTGTAGCGGGAGAGCTGTATTGATCTATGGTAGCTCAAAATCAGGATGGTTGTGGTTGCATATTTTTTGACTAGCAAATGTTATTAAAAGATGCAAGCCGTAACTCACTTCATCAGATTCCTGGAGTGGTTCAATGGATGTGCAGTTTGAAAAGTTGATGAGGTA
Source organism: Vipera ursinii (assembly GCF_947247035.1). Lineage (NCBI taxonomy): Eukaryota > Metazoa > Chordata > Lepidosauria > Squamata > Viperidae > Vipera > Vipera ursinii. Next base: position 135,848,555 of record NC_139516.1, on the reverse strand, counting down.
AGTGAAGTGGGGGAAGAGTGGCTATGCAGATGCAGGCTATATGCGAGACAGACTACAAGTACCTCATCAATTAGAACTTGTAAAGTGTTAAAAAACCTATTGTGTTTTTTAACATCTTCTGAAATAGCCTGAAACCTTTTGATATATGCAAGATCACAACCTCTCGCTCTGGAAAGCTCCTGTAGTTTCATTGTTCCAAAAGGGCAACTTTCAAATTTGTAATCAAGTGTCCCAGAAGATTAAAATGCTCTGATATTATTTTATGCCTATATTCAGTGCTGATGTCAACGTGTCTTAGAAGTGTCAGTTTTTCCCACTGGAAGAATATTGGAGCACAGCAGAAAAGATGGAAGGTTACAAAGTGAGCACCTAATTTGCTCTTACATGGTACTCTGGGTCAAGCAAAGAAACAGACAAAAGGAAATCAACCCCTATTGTCACATAGGGGGGAATTACTTCTTCCATTAAATCATGCATGTCTGAAAACCTTTGAGGGATATTTATGATAAATGACCACTGTGAAAACTAATTGTGTTCATAGTAATTTTGCTCTCAAAGAAGTTTCAGAAGGCACCAGATGTTCTTTGTCTTTACAACTCTCCATTTACAGTGCAATCTGAAGGGGGCAGGAGAAGGCACCTAACCTTCATCCACACTGCTTGCTGAAGGATGACAGATGACTATTTGTGCTTTGAAGAAAATCAGAGCTGTCTGAAAACAGGTTGAGGTCCATTACCCTTCATTAACTTCACGGATGAGAAGCCATACTGCATTTAAAAGATCTTTATCCAAATGTGTGCTGCAAGAGTTCAACGCATGAAGTGGGCTGATCTGGGATTTCACAGCCCATTGTTTCATAAGAGTTAGATCTATCTTTTCAGGACTTATGAAAAGATTAGGCTTGGTGCTGAAATATTTTGAGACTCTACTTCATTGGACAATTATTCTCATTTAAAATGAAGCTCTAAGTGTATAGTTAGCATGTCCTTAATTGTACTGCTTCAATCTCCCATATTCAGTTGCCTTTGAAAAATATATATATCTTTTTCAATGATCTTCAAATATTAGAAAGTAGAAACTTTGTTGCTAGAAAAAAAAAGGAAACTTTGTAACTCATATAACAAATTTTACACATTTTCCCCAGGGATCCAAGCCATCAGAAGTAAGCATCTAGTATAATCAACCCCACGATCACCTCTTCAGCCTGGCAATCTGAGAGCACAACCAGGAAAAAAAAAACACAGTACATGCTTCTGTAAATGTGCCCATGCTCTGATTATTGCAGGAAAATAAGATGGAGTGAAAAATCTCTTATTTGAACTGGGGGGAAAAAAGGAAAACAGTTCATATTTATACAAACACTGGATTTCATACCTACGTTTCTTTTTGATCAAGGGAAGAGCAATACAAGAGGAAGAGGAGGAAGAGGAGGAGGAAGAGGAGGAGGAGGAGGAGGAGGAGGAGGAGGAGGAGGAGGAGGAGGAGGAGGAGGATGAAATAAAGGAGAAAATGGGTGAGCCATTTGAAAGAACAGAAATATACTCAGCTTCAGAAATGGTGTAGATTATCAGTTTGGTAGGAAGCTAGGATATCTTTGGATTTAGCACACCTTTTTTCCAAGCATCACCCTTCCTAATATTGGACACAATTAGCTTCTTATCTTAGATATCCTCTAAGTTTAGAGATATTCTGACTCTTCAAATCCAAATATTTTATGATCCCTGGGATGCTCTTGTACTGTAAGTACCATAACATTCCAGCCTGACCTGACATGCAATATCTACTTAATGTAATAAAAACTGGTCTCACGACATTCATATTTTCATTTTGGAACTCAGCCAATCTCATAGGATTTCTGAAATTAAACATCCCTGAGTTGCTCTCTATTTTTTTTTACTTTTTTTTTTTTAAAAAAAAACAACCTTCATCTTCCATCCCACTCCCGCTTTCTTTGACTTTCTGGGACATTTTTTTGAGGCAAATTACAATACATCTGTACAATCAGCAGCATTCTTGTTCACAGCATGAATAAAATGAGCAGTGGGGTGGGGGGGAATGCTCCACTCCTAATGAAATATACAACATTATGTGATGCAAGAGCATGCATTTGCATGGCCTAATAATAAACACCTTTTCCATTTGCTCAGGCTCCTATTAGTGGAAAATAAAAGCTAGTAAAATGAAAGGAAAAAAGGAATAGGACTAAGGCTCTATATTTGTTTAAAGAAATGTGTTTTGAATAAAAACGGGAGGGTTGTAAAATCTCACTATTTTGGTCAGATAGAGCAAACTGCATCATGTCATCATGACTCTGAGGTGAAAAAAGCTAGGTGGTATCTGTATTATCAATGATGCTTTGGAGCAAAAGGACTGGGGAGCTCCAACTATCATAATTTAAAACAGGGCTTTTCAACCTTTTCACCCATTGTACCACTTTTAGGATATGGCAACATCCGAGTACCACCAGTCACCTAGCAAGGTGTCAAAAACCTGATGACTCCCCCCCAAAAGGAAAAAAGTGATGAAGTACAGGTAGTCCTCGACTTACAACAGTTTGCTTAGTGTCTGTTCGAAGTTACAATGACACTGAAAAAAGTGCCCCCCCAAGCCACAGCCGAGCAAGACACCTGCCTACCCGCCCGGCAGTTCTTCTTCCTCCTGTCTGAGGTTTTCATTGTGAGCATTTCTGTTGAGGAATGGCAGTGGGGTTGGGGTTGGGGGGGGTGTTTGGTTTTTATTCCCCCGTCTGCTGGGTGGTGGCAGCAGGTTTTGGTCACTTCACATGACCCTGGGACACTGTGACCATCATAAATATGAACCAGTTGCCAAGCATCTGAATGTAAATCACAAGACCCTGGAGATGCTGCAACATTCCAGCTGATTGGTGCTTCTTCTGGGCTCAGCAGAAGCGCCAGGATCAGCTTCCACTGAGCCTGACAGCCCCAAAGAAGCGCTGATCCTGGTGCTTCTGCTGAGCCCTGACAGCCCTGTAGCTCCAGCCATCTCTTGCTTAGGCTTGTGCTGTGCTGCCACCAGTTCAGCTCATTCCCCTCCCCCATTACCACTTTTCTAGGATGGTCGTGTACCAACTGCCAGGTGTCAATGTACCACAGGTGGTACCCATACCACTGGTTGAAAAGCCTTCATTTAAAATATTGAGGATTAATCTCATGCCTATGTCTTATAACAGATAATTAAGGAAAAAAAACCCTTATTACTTAACAAATGGTGGATAATTTGGAAGTATTCCAGGGAGTTTATCAGAAAATCTGAGGCTCACATGAAGCCATAGGAGTGTATCACTTTGTTAATATCAAGCTGTTGACTGTTTCCTGACTGCATGTTAGTTTTAGATTCAATATTGCAATAATAACCATGGGTTGTATCCAGAGTTATAGTTTCATCGAAATCCTTCAATTTCAGCAGAGATTCCTGTAGGAAAAAAGCAAGGGAAAATGTATTTTTTACCAGCTCCATTTCTTTTTCTGAAGAACCTCTACACTAGCCCCTTTCTTATTCTGGAAGGTCAGCTAATATCTTTCCAAAGAAGATTTTTCAAAGAATAAATAAAACTGTTCATCCCCAGTGGGGGGGGGAAAGTTTCATGAATGGAAATTTGCACACAATATGTTTATTGCCAAATGAGTTATTTTTAAAATATATTTTATTGATTTTTCAACATAAACACCTTGATATTTGGTAAACAGCATGTTGTCTGGATTTATGTTTGCAAAGTAATCACTATCGATCAGTTTCTGTATTCCAAAGTCCACATAATAGCTTTGCTTGATTTTCTCTTCTTCCAATAATATTCTCTTTGCAACCTTAAATTAATGCAATTCTTATTAATTTGATAGATAACAGTTAAATATAAACATTTTTCTAAAATTTCTATCAATAATAATCATGTTAATATCATGTTTCTTTTCTATCTGGTCATCTTGGTTGCCTCATCATGAATTCTGTTTACAATTCTTATTTAAATTTATTTTCCATACAATGTTCAAAACATTCTTACTGGTTAAAATTTTCCCAGAGTTAATTAACTTAAAATATTTAAATCTATTTTCATGTCTTAAATAGTAAGTAACAAAAAGACACAAAAGAAAAACAGAGAAAAAGAAAAGACGAGAGAGAGAAAAAGAAAAAAAGGGAGAGAAAAATAAGAAAATAATACACTACTTAAAATATGTATCCCTCTTGAACTAGTATAAACCTATTTCCATTTTTTCTGTTCTTTTTACTCATAATTAAACCTATGTTTAATATTTAAATGTTCCATTTAATAAATCCAATCATCTAATATTTTAACCCTATTCAAAACATTTTTTTTTCTTTTCAATTATCCACTGGATTTTTTAAAAAAGTCAATTACATTTAAATAGCAAAAACACCTTGTAAAATGTGAAAGAAGAAGAAGAAGAAGAAGAAGAAGAAGAAGAAGAAGAAGAAGAAGAAGAAGAAGAAGAAGAAGAAGAAGAAGAAGAAGAAGAAGAAGAAGACCCAAGTAGAATCATTATCTAGTATACAGCTTGTTTTGGTCTTACATTGAATCTATCCTTTTCTAAATAAGTATTTGGATAAAATATAATAAATTTCAACAACCTTCAAGAACTAGACTGATGCCTTTCCAAACTGTCTGGAAAATAAAGGAATTGATCTAAACTTTAAACAACATTGCCTTTCAATATGCCTTATTTTATTAAATGAAGTCAGAGTGGAATTTAAATAGCATTTCTTCAATATCAACCTTCACAGTGATCAGAATACTATATCTTCTATTATGCTGTAGGTAGAATATAATTTATCTTACCCAATTACTTAATGAATATCTTAAGTATGCTACTTCAAAGAGTTTTATCCCTGGTGAAATTTAATTCTCTGCTTTTTAAGATGAAAAAAAAAGAGATACAATAATATCTTATATAAAAATCAGCTAGGACATTCTCAACTAAGTCCATCCATTTTATGTACCTTACTGTACAAACTCTCTGCTGTTATATTGGTCCAACTGGTTTGATGAGAAAACTCTTTATTTTCAAATTTATTTATTACACATTTTATTACAACACATCTAGAGTACCTTCACCTCTTGTGATTTAGTTGGCTGATTTGTCTCCTGAAATATCAAGAAAAATATCCCAGTTTTGTGCAATTGGTATTGCTACTAGGAGGTGAATATTTATAGGTTTTCACAGGAGGAGGAGGAATGGAGACCATGTATTGTGACATCCATTTGCAATTAGGATGTAGCTTTCATTGTGACAATTCTTGTTTTAGCATTTGGCATGGATGTCTATGTTAATAGTGGTTCAGATGTTTTGGGCTAAATGTATTATGTTTATTTTTTCAATAGCATAATTAAAATCGGTCACTTTTTGAGTTTAAATCAAAAACACAGATAATTGTCTCTAATATTTTTGTTTCAAATTTTTATTTTATTATTGCTCTTTTATCATTTCTATTGTTTTTTTTAAATTCTCCAAACTGTTTTTCTTTTATATGAAACTGATTAATTTGTATTATTTACTCTGACCATTATTATTATTATTATTATTATTATTATTATTATTATTATTATTATTATTATTATTATTAAACTTTTATTCATAAAACATGGAACTGGCACTAATGGTTGATACGGGCTGCTGCCAGCATCCTAGGTATCAATCAGGTATCTTCTTAAAATGTAAGATGTTCCGTGTAGCACAGTTTTTTGTAGATTTGCTGGAGTTATTGCAGGAAGTTGCAATTTCTTGATGTGTTTTGTAAAGTTTTTGGAATATAGTCCCCAGTGCCCTGATGACAATGGATATCACTCTTACACATTTCATCCATAATCGCGCAGTTTTGATGGCCAGGTTGCGGTATTTCGTACTTTTTTCCAGTTCTTTTTCTTCGACTCTGGCATCTCCTGGTACAGGGATATCAATCAGCTGGGATAGACAGATGTGGATGATTGATGGTATTACAGATATTGTCGCAGGATGGAAGCAGTTCGGTTCTCTACAACTGTGATATCTGGCGTGTTATGTTCCAAATAGCGATCTGTCTGTATTCGGAAGTCCCACAAGATCTTCACCCTCTCATTCTTGACAACTTTTTCCACCCTATGTTCCCACAAATTTTTGGACACAGGCAAGTCATATTTTTTACACAATGCCCAGTGGATTAGTTTAGCAACTTGGTCATGTCTAGCTTTGTATTTATTTATTTATTTATCATCATCATCATCATCATCATCATCATTATTATCTTATTATTATTATTATTATTATTATTATTATTATTATTATTATTATTATTATTATCTTTGCAATTTCCTTGTTTCTTGATATTTCTGTGGAAACATTTTTGTGACACACCTTCCTCATCAGCTTTTTTTCAGCCTACAAAAGTGCTATAAAATATTTTAAATTATAAAGACAATATTCCAGATTTATTTTCTCTTTCATTCCTCCTTTCTTTTCTTTTCTCCTTCCTTTTTCTCTTTCCTTTTCTTTTCTTTTACCTGACACTTTCCCTCTACTTTCCCTCCCCTTCCCTCTCATTTTATCTCCATAGCAACCCTGTGATGTAGATTCTCCTGAGAGAGAGTAAATGCCTCCAAATTCCCCATGAAGCCTCATGTTGATTTCTAGTTATGAACCTGGACTGTTTTTTAGGTCTCACCATTCATATATTTATTCAACCCATTGCCAGTATGATGTATTTATGCATACCATAGATCAGGGGTCTCCAACCTATGGGCTGCAGCTCTTGGCCAGCAGGTTTCAGAAATGGCTGGCCAGGGTGCACACACATGGACATGCATTCCCCCCCACTCATGCTAGCACCCATGGCCCTGTTTCCATATGTGCGTGGGCATGAATAGGAACACTAGTACGAGGTTTGTGCATGCATGAACAGGCCGCTAGCCACTGTGGGGGTGCACAGCTGTTCCTGCATGTGCATGGCACCAGTGTATGCTGCATGCACAAATGTGCCTGCTAGTAGTGTGCCAGTGGGTGTGGCCCTATTTGCATCCATGCATGCACATGTACATGCAGCAATTTGGAAGCTGCTCTGCCCTCTGGGCCATGAGCCCAGAAAGGTTGGAGAACTCTGCTATAGATTACATCTCCTATTATTAATTTTATTCTGTAATCTTACAGCCAAACTCTGTGCCATAAAGAGAAATAAAATGCTTAGCATTCTTTCCTGAAGGAGGTAGGTAGAAAGAAGTTGAAGAAGAAGAAAATTAATTTTCCCTTGCCTGACAAATTAACTCCATTTCATCTTTTACTTCTATTGAATGTAAGAAATATTCTAGTGGTCCGGCATTATTTAGCTGTGATTAAACCCACTTAAAGTAAAATTATCTTTCTCAGCACGCTTTTTGAGGAAAGCTTCTTTGAGGAAGTGCAACACTTCCTTTCATCATTTATTTTCCATTTCTGCCACAGAAGCTCGAAGCCACATTTGATTGTGACCTTGACTAAATTAGTAACTAAAAAATTAGCTTTAAAAATACAAAAAAGAAAAAAAAAGAAAAAAAAAGTTTCAATCTTGGGGAGTGAAAGGTTTCTGTGAAGATGCTAGCAGAATTGAATATAAATAAAAATAAATAAATAAATAAATAAATTAAATAAATAAATAAAAATCATTTATTTTCCATTTCTGCCACAGAAGCTCGAAGCCACATTTGATTGTGACCTTGACTAAATTAGTAACTAAAAAATTAGCTTTAAAAATACAAAAAAGAAAAAAAAGAAAAAAAAAGTTTCAATCTTGGGGAGTGAAAGATTTCTGTGAAGATGCTAGCAGAATTGAATATAAATAAAAAGAAGAGCAAACCCATAATTCTAGATATGTTTATACCTTTCTTTTTGAAAAAAAAGGATGGTAGATCAAATGAACATTATTTCCCTCCCTTGGAAATAATCAGAATATAATGGAGCTCCACCATGTTTCTCCCATCACTACATAAGCACGTACAATTAACATTAAAGAACTGCCAGTATATGACTAATTATAAAGTGCCTGTCATAGGTGTTTTGTGCAGTGGTGAGGCCTACACCACTCTAGGCTTCATTCCCTTTCTTAGCTCTTATTATATGAAGCTGAACAGGCAAACTAGATGGACATTCTTTGCCTAAATGAACTGGCAGCATCTAGAGAGCTGGTAAATCAGACAGGAAACAGCCAGATAAGCTATTTCTTCTTTATTCTAAGGCTATGTTGATGCAATCTTGCAAGTCTGAAGGTTCAGAGTTTCCTCTGCCATTTTTAACTGCCCGATCAATTAGGGTAGGTCCTTCCTAAATCTTCCTCTATTTCATTGATAGCTTCTCTGCCTCTTGTCTGATTGCTTCCTAGGCATCATCTCTTCCCCTTGTCCCCCAATGTCATCCACACATTCCATTACACATGGTACCTGACCATAAATATTGAGAGCTGATCCAGATGGGATGTAACACAAGCATACAGGAGCAGCTTTGAAGGGCAGAGGAAGAAGAGAGAGAAGCCCTTTTACTAATTAAACTATGATACCAACTGAGGATGCTGATACATCCTGAGTTGCTGATACATCTTGTATCAGAGGCTTCTTGCTCCTGTCTCCCTGCACTGCAACTTGAACTTTCAAACTATGACCCTGGACTTCTGCAATGAGGCTAGCACTATCTTCTTTTTCTATTCTCTCTCAAGTTAGTAGAACAATACCCTTCTGTGCTAGTCCTATGGAAGTTCCACTCAACCTCCAACATATATGCATACATACAATTGAAGAGTTTAATTACAGTGATAAAAACTAATATAAACTTAGTTATTTTTTTCTTTTGCTCAAAAATAGCTCACTAGATGGCTTTTCACACATGAAGTTCTGAAGAGCTCTAATAGCTTTAAGATGATTAAATAAGCAACTTCAGAAAGTGATTAGAAGTGAGGTTAGTGAACTTAGTATCCTTTAAATATTACATATATGTCCTTTAAAAGCCTCTGCCATGGCTTATCATTAATCCCTGGGTTTCCTGACACTCAAACTCATGGGAAAGCATTGTCAGACAATCTTCTTGAGAGGAGCAGCCATCCAGAACACAAATCTGGATCTGTACGCAATCTTGAGTCATCTCCTTGCCCAGAGACATTCTGAAGAATTGGTCTACTTATCACTTCTTTGGGTTCTTTTTGCCACAGTTATCTTCTCCATTCTCCATGCAGACATGTTTAACTTGTCATGCCTCCACTGGAAATCTCCAGTTCCCAACTTTTTGAATATAGGCTCAAAGCTTATTAGTTTAAAGACACAGAAAGATTTGATTAATGAAGGTAGGAATTGGCCATGGTTAATGCACTTACAAATTACTAAATTTTCTGGTTAGAGACTGCAGCACTTAACAGCAGAGGTGACAGTCATGATTGTGGTCATTAAGTGGGGACTACCTGTGTATTGGATTCTATTCGAGCAATCTGACCTGGTTTGATGGGTTACGGTTGGGGTTTTAATATGTCTTTTAATTACTGTTTTATATTCGGGCATAATATTTAATTGTTTTTTAACCTTTGTATTTCGTTTTTATATTTATTGCCCTGTACACCGCCCTGAGTCCTTCGGGAGAAGGGCGGTATAAAAATATAATAAATAAATAAATATATATTGAAAATAGAAATTGAATTAAATTGAAGCAGAAATGGCTCCATTATATCCAATACATCATTTGGCAGGGTAGGTTTAGAGAGTTTGATTTTTTTTTTTTAAGAAAAAAAGAGATAATACATTAATTAAAAGGCATCTGATGAAATTATTTAAATGAATATTAGAAACAATCTTCAAAATTTCAGGGAAAGTATAAATACTTAATTAGTAATTCGTGACTAGAGATAATGGAAAGGGTTGGAAAAAAGTGAGCTGTCGAAAATTCCTCTTTTAAGATAAGTTTCTATGTTTTTTTTACTTTATATCAATATTCTCTCTCTCTCTCTCTCTCTCTCTCTCTCTCTCTCTCTCTCTCTCTCTCTCTCTCTCTCTCTCTGCCTATACCTTTCTAACAGCTTGAAGAATGTAAAGGGACCATATGTTTATAATAAAGTTTCATATTAAAAAAAAAATAAAATAAAAGCAGACTGATCAATCCAATATGCCAAAATGTCACAGATTCTTCCTCTGTGACCTATCTCTGTGGCATTGCATCTTACCATATCAGCTTGCTTCTGCAACTGCAGTAGACTGACAAATTAACATAACCATAGACTTGAAATGTTTAAAGCTGCCAACCAGCTACAGGGAATACCCTCAGAACTCAATACAAAATCAGTGATGATTTTTCAAAGCCATCCCAAGCATGGGTTCCCAGGAAATCAAGTGAAAGAATTAAGAGTATATTTCTTAAACTAGATGATGATACAATGGAATGAATAAGGGCAATGCAGAAGATGCAGTGGATATGTACTGCCGAGGCTCTTCAATAGGAGTTTTGAGCTGTGGTCTTAGTTATTCTCATCTCTGTTTTTAGGAGCTACATGATATTCTTCACTCTTTCCTTTTAGTTGTTGTTGTTGTTGTTGTTGTTGTTGTTGTTATTATTATTATTATTATTATTATTATTATTATTATTATTATTATTATTATTATTTGAATTTCTATACTGCCCTTCTCCTGAAGGACTCAGGGCAATTAAAATACAACATACAAAAGTTAAAAGTAAAATTAAATTAATTTAGCCCTAACAATAAATAGTTAAAAATAAACCCCAAACCCTTAGTCCAGGCCGGCCTGTTCAAACAACCAGGTTTTCAGGTCATGGCAGAAAGAGCGAAGGTCGGGAGCCATCCGGAGCTCAACAGGCAATTGATTCCAGAGGGCAGGCGCGCCCACAGAGAATACTTTCCCCCTGGGGGCCGCCAGCCGGCACTCCCTGACCAACGGCACCCTGAGGAGGCCCTCTCTGTGGGAGCGCACAGGACGAAGGGAAGTTGACGCCAGTGCAGGTGCTCCCATAAGTAATCCAGACCCATGCCATTTAGGGCTTTATAGGTCATCACCAGCACCTTGAATCTTACCCGGAGGGCAACTGGAAGCCAATGCAGCTCGCGGAGAAGAGGTGTTACATGGGAGTATCGGGAGACCCCCATCACAACTCGCGCGGCCGCATTCTGCACCAGCTGAAGCCTCCGAGTGGTCCTCAAGGGCAGCCCCATGTAGAGAGCATTGCAGTAGTCTATTCGAGAGGTCATGAGCGCATGAGTGACTGTACGCAGGGCATCCTGGTCCAGATAGGGCCACAACTGGCGCACCAGGCGAACCTGGGCAAAAGCCCCCCTGGCCACAGCTCCTACATGATCTTCCAAACTGAGCTGTGAGTCAAGGAGGATGCCCAAGTTGCGAGCCCTATCTACGGGGGATAACACCTCACCCCCCATAGTTAAAGATGGAATGGACTGAATTTCCCGAGATGCCGGTACGTACAACCTCTCAGTCTTGTTGGGATTAAGCCAAAGCCTGTTCCTCCCCATCCAGACCCGAACCGCCTCCAAGATTGGCACCTTTAAAAGTCATAGTTTATTATCAAATTATACCTTAGGTAGGAAAAAGTCCCATTTTTAATCCCTGACTTGGTTTTTGTTTTTAGTATCTCAGGTAGCAACTAGAAAAGTCACATAGTTGTGAACAGTGCTTTTTTTGTAAAAGAAAAAGGTGCCGGAACTCACACATGTCATACAACCCGCCTTGCCTACCCTACAAGGTTCCATCCAAAAAAAGGTGCCGGAACTCCGTTCTGAGCGTTCTATGAGAAACAAAGCCCTGGTTGTGAAAAAAAATGGCTTTTGAGCATCAGAAGCAGCAATATGGCCCTTACAGATTATAGATATCAGATCTGGGCTGTAAAAAACAAACAAGAATTTATCACTAGATGACCCCAAAGAAATTGAGAAACTCTATTTACAGCTGTTTAATGGTATTCTAGATTGTTAAATCTGCTTCCTCTGTAAGTATGAACCAAGGACAGATATTCAAAATGTAGTGCACAAATGCCCAATTTTTAGCAACATGGAAAGATTCTGAAGAAACAGTTGAAGGAACTTTGTGGCAGATAGAACAAGGCTGACTAATTATTCCCAGTCTGCTACATTGCGGAGGTGGCTACTGATATAGAAACAGATACAGTCTATCACCACCAGCATAAATTCACTTTTAAGAAAAATCAAGCAGAGAAAATGAACTCAGCCTCTGACTTGCTGTTTAGATTTCTGATGATTATTATTATTTGCAATATTGTTGTTTATATTTGGTAGGTAAAGGAGCGCTCACAATGTAATTCACTTTTATTTAGCCTTTATTATAAAAGTGAGCATTGGTGGAAACCTGTTTAGCCTATAGAGGACTTCACTATTTCAGAATAAAATATTGGAAGGTATGTAAACTGGATCCAACAGTCTGCAGGGAGAAGTAATGACACTGTCAAAAAGAATGAAGATAATTTATTTAGTTCCTGTTCAAACATGTTGTGCCTGAAAAATATTGCAGCTGTTTTAAGAGGCCCAAGTTCACTACTTAAAGCAGTTACATTTTTTTCCAGGCTTGCAAATAAATGTGAAAATGTTAGGACGCTTTGATGAATTGCAAGAAGAGACTATACTTGAAGGAGGTCTGAAATATTTCCTTTTTGAAGTGGGCAGATCCCTAAAAATTATAGTGTAAACCATCTTTTCTCTGATGATTCATTTCATAACAGGATAGGATACATTACCAATTCTTCCAGAAAAAAAATGCTGTCGGGTTGAAGGCAGAAAATGACGACAGCAGTAGCATGTTGCCAGGACACAAGTTCTTCCTTATTTGTATCACAGAGTTTATATTCCAATGACACAATGCTCCTTTTGACATGTTGCTGAAAGCCTTAGATAAGGGGTGTCAAACTGCCAGCCCATGGGCCGGATGCATCATAGCAAAACTATGCCCACACCATTGCTGGCAATGGCAAAAAAGTCACAATATGTCACGAGAACATCATATGATGTTAAGTTTGACACCCCTGTCTTTGATCCTGTTGGATGCTTCTCATTGCTCTTCAAGTAATTCAAAACTGTGATGTCATGCTTCCTTTAACCAAATAATGGCTTACTTGACATCTTCTTGAAGAAAAAGTGAAGTTCCCACATCCTAAATATGGTAAGGGGCCATCTTACATTACATCATAATCATGAAAAAAAATGGGCTTTGGTGGAAGATTAAAGTCAGAGAGAATATACTCTTTTCTTTCACTGAGCTGATATTGGTCCCAAACAACAATTGAAAAAGGAAACAAGTGAATTAGGATGTACTATCCACACTCGGCACACATGCTGTTAGTGTAATAGATATTGATAAGGTCACCTTATGGGGTGCTTTACTATTATCCTAGATTCCTCACAATTCTAGTTATCATACCTGGCTCTCTGAAGGCCATTCTTATTACCTACACTATTTATTTATTTCTATATAAGTTCTTGACAATCTCAAAGAATCAAGATGGACATACTGTAGTTGTAAAATTGAAAGGACAGCCTGACAGCCTTATTAAGCAGGTGAAGATTCAGTTTCAGAATAACAGAACTGGAAGGTACTTTGGAGGTCTTCTAGTCCACCCACCCACCCACCCCCACTGAAGCAGGAAACTTTATACCATTTCAGACAAATAGTTGTCCAATCTCTTCTTAAAAACTTCCATTATTGTTCAATGAAATATGGTCAAATGCATGTTCTGGACAACATTCAAAATTCTCCACAATATGCGTGGATCTGGATAAAACCCAGTGAGAATGTTACTTATTCCCACGAGCATGATAGCATTTATTTTAAATTCCTTCAGAATTCTTTCTGACAGAAATTCATTGTTCTTTCTTGCGTATGTTCTCACCAGTATTAAATCTCCGAAGCGGAACAGTATTGTAGACACTATAAGTATGATAATAATAACCTCACAATTTCTCAGTTTCCAAAGTAGACTAGACTAGACTAGACTAGACTAGACTAGACTAGACTAGACTAGACTAGACTAGACTAGACTAGACTAGAATAGAATAGAATAGAATAGAATAGAATAGAATAGAATAGAATAGAATAGAACAGGAAAAGACTTCTAGTCCAGCCCCCTGCTCAAGCAGGAGAAACTATACCATGTCAGACAATTGACTGTCTAGCCCAGGGGTAGGCAACCTTGGCTCTTTTATGACTCGTGGGCTTCAACACCCAGAATTCCTGAGCCAGCCACGCTGAGGAGAAAGGGAGAGGTTTCCATGCTGAGCCATGCTGGCTCAGGAATTCTGGGAGTTGAAGTCCATGAGTCATAAAAGAGCCAAGGTTGCCTACCCCTGGTCTAACCTCTTTTTAAAAATCTCCAGCGATGGAGAATCCACGATTTCTGGTGGCAAGCTATTCCACTGGTTAATTGTCCTCACTGTCGGAAGGATAATTCCAGGTTATAAGTAAATCTACTATTATGCAGTGTAAAGCCTTTTTTAGGATCCTTTCCCCAAATAAGGGTGTTATTTCTTTATTTTGACTTAAACAATTTATATTTTTAATTTATATTTGTGTAATTATAAATTGTATGCAATTTACATGCCTAAAATGAGCAGTAAAAGTGTATGACTTTGTTGGCCCCAAAGAAGATATGGGTGGACTCTGCTTTCATGACATTGCTGCCAAATGCTTCTTGCTCTTCCACTATATTAGAATTGGGAATAATTGAAATAACTGTATACTAGTTTGGACCAGAATGATGAGATCCAAGTCAAATAAAGTCTCTTTACAGAACACACAATGGGATCGATGAAACTGGCTGTCAAAAAATGAGATGATGAACCCCCGGGCAATGGTCCACTACCAGGCCTTAATCAATTTGGAACCGGACCACAGAAGTGGCATGTAAGTGCATGTTTGCCCATTGTTCACACATTAGCATCCCCTCTCCACCTCTACACCTCAAAACTGGAAAAGTTAGGGAACTCTACCCTAAACATATTGCTAAATTGCATTTCCCAACATCCATGTGTATTGTCTTTGCCGGCTGAAGCTCTAAAACATATGGTTCCAAATTTGGACAATGTCCATTGTTAATATAGATAAATATAATAGAGAACACATTATATTACCCATGATAACTGCCCCAAAGAAGCAGAAGTTTACTATTTCCTCAAGATCACATGGGCGGGGCACTGGCTGGCTCAAAGCAGCAAGTTAGATTAGATAAATCTTTATTATATCTCTTTTTTAAAGCAAAAACAAAAACTAATCAATAAAGATTGAACACACCTTCAGGAACGTAATAGTAATTTACGGAGATATATCAAAACACTTTCACTTCCTCTGATATTATAGTTATGAAGTATTTTGTATACTTATTTTTTATATAGAGAAGAAACAAATATTTCTGCTTTAAAATGTAAATTTAAATAAATGTAAATGTATTGGCAAAGAAAGGATGGAAAAAAGGGAAACCTACTTATTTTATTTCATTTGAATTATAATATATTTTATTTCAGAGTGAACCAAGAAATGGCCACTGCATAGTTATTTCTTTTCCGAAAAACAGGTTATAATTTGGGCCTACCAAGCTGATTTGCTTTTGTTTTCAATGATGGTTAAAGCACTGAAGAATCACCTGTCTCACATGTATTCTTTAAAATATTTGTTTTATAATAAATGTCTTTTAAGAAGAAAAAAATAAACACAATGAGAGAGGAGCAACAATTGTATAACATTCTCATATATATTTCAGATGAAAACTTTAGATCATCTTTTGAAAGCTGCTTAGAAACATCTCACCTAGATAGGATTTACAGATTTAATTACCTAAGCAGAAAGACAATCATAACACATCAAAAATATACCCTTCAGAGCAGGTTGAACATTTTAATTCAAAGCTTGGCTTGATGCTCATTCAAAAGATGTTCGTGTATATTTAATGGGAGAGATCCACTGAGGGATTTTCCTCAACTCCTGGCAGAAAATGAAAAAAAGTTATATCTGTTTGTTTAAAAGGTTCCTTTGCTAGAGCCTTGAAATGCAATGCGTAATAAGTTAGGCATTGTATATTCTCTAGAAAATCACTTCGAATGCACTTGCATAGTAACGTTTCAAAGCATTTGATTTTCCCCCCATTAAAGATGAACTGAAATCAAACTGTATATGATATACCAAGATTCAAACCATAGACAGAAAGAGAAAAACAGCAATTAATTTAAGCTAAAATTAAAATCAGAATGCCAGAGGTAAGCAACATGTGGCCCAATGTTCACATACTTTAATTCTTAACCCTCCTTACTACATTCTATGCTAACTAGAGGTGACAGGCACTGAATATTTGTTCAACTCATACATTCAACAAGATGAAAAAGAGAACATTTCAAAAACGTAATGCATTTAATTTACAATTTCTGTAGCTGGACCATATGCTTAGACATGGGAGTATTCCATGACAAACATTATCTCAAGACATCTGCCCTAGTTATAACAGAAATTCAGAGAGCTGGGGAAACTGGGCATTGCCAGAGGTACTGTACATCTTTTCTGCAGATTGATGAAATGACACTGATTTTAGAAGCAGATTTTTCTGGCTACTTCTTTTACTGAAAGAACTAACTCCAGTAAGATCTGCAAGAATTACAACCTCTACAGGCTGCCCAAGGCCATCAAGAGCAGGGAAGTGCTTCATCAAAAAGTAACATTACTAATCTAATATACTAAAGATATGATTGCTCTGTAAAAGACTGAAGCACTCACATGCACTCCTTGGCAATTCATAAGTTAGTTAAGGGCAAGACCCTCATATATGACTCAGTATTTCAATGAAATGCTCTTTCTGCTTCCTCTCGTGTTGCCTATTCCATATTGCCCTCTGTACAATGCATTGTGTGCTGTTTCATACTGTAGGAAGTTATCACCCCCCTCCTTAGAGAATGAAATATTTTGGGGAATACTAAAAAGAGGCAGGATAGAATATTTCCCCTAAAGGAGAAATGGGAGAAAAAATTGTAACAAAGGCAGAAAGCTGCTCCAGTCATCCTGCTCCAGGAAACCTGAAAAGCGTGAAGTTTTTAGAAATGGAGATATTGTCTTCATTCAATAAAATTGGGTAACTCTATTCATAAGCAAAGAACAAACAAAGACTCCAGATAAGCAACACAATTAGGCAAGCCCAAAGTTGACAAGATTAGCTCAATCTAGGATTTGCATTTTCCCTTTTTCCTATAGAGGCAACCATGACCCCCCACATGACCCCATAAGAATCTGGCAACAGCCATTTGAATAATAAAGTACATATTTTTGCACAGGAACAGGCATCACAAATACAAAGCCCAAAGAAGATATAACCCCCCCTCCTCACTCTCAACTCCATTTTGTATGGCCTGGGTGAATTGCTGGTTCTGCTCATCAATAAACAAGAACCTTCTTTCCTAAGCAGCCTCATTTTTATTTCCAGCATCTTAGCCTCCATTTTATTTCCAGTGTCTTACTCCTGGCTTGAAACTGGACCTATTTTTTTATTTCAACAGTACTTTATTCTATCTCTATGTTTTATTCCATACTGCCTTCTCTGCATCTATTACCCTTTTGTGGGGGAGATTTCAAACACAAACAGGTTTCATATGATTTGGCCTGCTATGTGTGCTTTCTCTGAATGCCCTACAGCTCTATTAATAGAGCTCTTGGTATGTATTTTCACTTTTGTTGGCTGCAGTTCTACAGTCCATTTCTTTACCATTTCCATCTAAAAAGAAAAGCTGTTTTGCGAAACAAAATGTTGTATGTGCACGAATCATAATTGCTGTTCTGTTCTATTAAATCAGGGGTGTCAAACTCAATTTCATTGAGGGCTGCATCAGCATTGTGGTTGCCCTCAGGGGGCCGGGTGGGTATGGCCTGGGTGGATGTGGCCTACTGGGTGGGCATGGCTAGAGTGGGTGGGCATGGCCTACTGGGTGGGCATGGCCAACTCTACATTGTTCGCATCAAGGGTGCCTATGGGGGCCTGGGCAGGAGTGGGACAGATCTGAGGGTCTCTGGCAGAATGAGGGTCTCTGGGCCAGGGCCATGGCAGTGGGGGCCGTTCCCTCACTGTTTCCAGGATGGCTTCGCAGGCCACATGAAACCACTTTGCGGGCCGGATCTGGCCCCCGGGCCTTGTGTTTGACATGTCTGTATTAAATCAATGTACTTAACATTTAAGACATACATTCTGGTAAGGAAAAGGAAGATTTATTAATTTTCATGGTTATAAGGTCATTCCATAGGCAGCAGCTCAGCCTACCTGCCTGTCTTCCTTAATAAGCACAACTTGGATACCACCAGCATTGACAAAATCACCTTCAGTCAATTGCAAAAGGCACCTTTAACATCATCAAAAAACATCTGCCTCTCCTGGTTGCTTGAAAAGACTTGATAAGTGGCTAAAATGCCAAGTCCAATATAAACATCTGACTGTGTGACAAATAATAGTAATAATATTTTTTTTCACACAGACATAGCAGGGTAATTTGGCCTGTAGAAATGTGTTATGGTATCAATAAATCAGGGTAAAATCATGAACAGTAATTGAACTGAAATGCTGAATAGCCAAACCACCAGGAATCACCAGGATGAAACCTACAGTTATCTGGGCATTTTATTTATAACTAAAGGAAGGACAAATTAAAAGTGTGATTAGTAAAGAATACATCCAAAGAGAAAAGTGTCCTGTACACAAAATTGAATCATGGAAACACGATCAAAGCCATCAATACCAGGAACAAGCATTGATGTAAACTAAACATTGAATGGCAGAAAGTGAAGAGGAACTAAAGAGCCTCTTGTTGCGAGTGAAGAAGGAGAGTGCAAAAGTTGGATTGAAACTAAACATTAAGAAAACCAAGATCATGGCATCCGGCCCTCTCAATTCCTGGCAAATAGATGGGGAAGAAATGGAGGTAGTGACAGATTTTATTTTCCTGGGCTCCAAGATCACTGCAGATGGGGACTGTAGCCAAGAAATTAAAAGACGCTTGCTCCTAAGGAGGAAAGCCATGGCAAATCTAGACAGCACACTAAAAAGCAGAGACATCACCCTGTCAACAAAAGTGCTTATAGTCAAGGCTATGGTCTTCCCAGTTGCAATGTATGACTGTGAAAGCTGGACCATAAGAAAGGCTGAGCGCAAAAGAATTGAAGCCTTTGAACTATGGTGCTGGAGAAGACTCCTGCGAGTCCCTTGGACTGCAAGGCAATCAAACCTGTCAGTCCAAGAGGAGATCAACCCTGACTGCTCTTTAGAAGGCCAGATCCTGAAGCTAAAACTCAAATACTTTGGCCACCTAATGAGAAGGAAGGATTCACTGGAGAAGAGCCTAATGCTGGGAAAGATTGAGGGCAATAGAAGAAGAGAATGAGGTGGCTGGATGAAGTCACTGAAGCAGTAGGTGTGAGCTTAAATGGACTCCAGAAGATGGTAGAGGACAGGAAGGACAGGAAGGCCTGGAGGAACATTGTCCATAGGGTCGCGATGGGTCGGACACGACTTCGCAACTAACAACAACAACAACAAAACATTGAAACTTACTAAATATATAGGAAACAAAAAATGACTATTGAAGTAATGAAATAAAAAACTTGAACAGAGTGCTGGCAAAGAACAGCATTTATATAGTTAGCTTCTACAAAACATAGAAGAGAAAGTGGATAAAGCTAAAAACTGTCAATCACTCACAACTGGAACATTTTTAAAAAAGTAATTCAAACCTTGATTTTGGC
This sequence comes from Vipera ursinii, assembly GCF_947247035.1. Classification (NCBI taxonomy): domain Eukaryota; kingdom Metazoa; phylum Chordata; class Lepidosauria; order Squamata; family Viperidae; genus Vipera; species Vipera ursinii. The sequence goes on along the minus strand of NC_139516.1, from coordinate 135,828,808 downwards.
TGTTCGTGAGCAAGCTGTTTGAACTAATACAATTCGGCCAGAATTGGAAAAAAAATATCAAGAGATTCAAAAGGCAGATTGTGCAAAGAAGCAGAAGAAACAAGTAGACCAATATAATCAGCACAGGCACAAACTGGTTATAAACAACAACAGAACCGAGTTACCAAAGTCACTGGAACATCTGTAAAAGTTATCATGTGCAAGTATTAAAAAAATTGTTGGAATTCAATATAATTGAACTATACTGTAATTCAATATAATTGAACTATACTGTAATTCAATATAATTGAAATAGTAGTCAGAAACAAGCAGGTTTAATATTGTGGAATTTCCAAATACAGACTGATAAAGTCTTGGCATATAACATACCAGATTTAACTGTGGCTTAAAAGAAGAAAGGGTGGATAATTGATATGGAAATACCAGTGGATTGTATAATAGATGACAAGGAGATGGAGAAGATCATAAATTTTCAAGATCTAAAAATTAAAATGCTGTAAACTTATGGCATGAACCAGCCATGATGGTCCCAGTGGACAATGGGTGCCATACCAAAATATATTGGAAAGCCTTTAGAAAATTTGTACATTAATAAAATTTCCATCCGCCAATTACAAATGGTTACACTGTTTAGATCCATAACACAAAGATAGTACCAGTAATAAAAGGCATACAGGTAGTCCTTGATTTGACAGTTCATTTAGTGACTGTTCAAAGTTACAATGGCACTGAGAAAAGTGACTTATGGCCATTTTTCACACTTATGACCATTGTGGCATTCTCATGGTCACATGATCAAAATTCAGACACTGGGCAAGTGATTCATATTTATGATGATTGTAGTGTCCCGGGGTCATTTGATAAAGTATACCACAACTTACTACTTGATAAGATAGAATAATGTGGGTTAGACAGCATCACCACCAGATGGATTCGTAGCTGGCTGACAGGCCGTACTCAGCATGTGGTCCTCAATGGAACCGCATCTACATGGAAGGAAGTGTGTAGTGGGGTGCCCCAGGGCTCTGTTCTGGCCCCAGTGCTATTCAACATCTTCATCAACGATTTGGATGAGGGGATAGATGGGGAACAGACGACACCAAGCTGGCAGGAATATCCAACACTCCAGAAGATAGGCTTAAGATAAGAAGGATCTTGACAGACTTGAACATTGGGCACTATCTAATACTGTAAAATGAAATTCAATAGTGAAAAAAATAAGGTTGTACTTTTAGGCAAGAAAAATCAAATGCACAGGTATAGTAAGTAGGTGGTACCTTGCTCAACAGTAGCAACTGTGAGAGGGATCTTGGAGTACTAGTGGACAATCACTTAAATGTGAGCCAGCACTGTGCTGCAGTTACCAAAAAAGCCAACACAGTGATAGGCTGCATTAACAGAGGGATAGAATCAAGATCATGTGAACTGTTAATACCACTTTACAATGCCTTGGTAAGGCCACACTTTGAATACTGCATCCAGTTTTGGTCACCATGATGTAAAAAAAACATGTTGAGACTCTAGAAAGAGTGCAGAGAAGAGCAACAAAGATGATCAGGGGACTGGAGGCTAAAACGTATTAGGAATGGTTGCTGGAATTGGGAATGTCTAGTCTAATAAAGAAAAGGACGAGGGGTGACATGATAGCAGTGTTTCAATATCTCAGGGGTTGCCACAAAGAAGAGGGAGTCAATCTATTATCCAAAGCACCTGAAGGCAGGACAAGAAACAACAGATGGAAACAAACCAAAGAGAGAAGGAACCTAGAACTAAGGAGAAACTTCCTGACAGTTAGAACAACTAACCAGTGGAACAACCTGCCTCCAGAAGTGGTGAATGCTCCAACACTGGAAGTTTTTAAGAAGAGACTGGACAGCTATTTGTCTGAAATGGTATAGGGTTTCCTGCCTGAGCAAGGGGTTGGACTAGATGATCTCCAAGGTCCCTTCCAATTTTTATTATTATTATTATTATTATTATTATTATTATTATTATTATTATTATTATTATTATTATTATTATTATTATTATTATTTTACATTTGCAATCTTCTGACAAGCAGTGTTACCAGCTTAACAGCTGAAGTGATTCATTTAAAACTGTGTCAAGAAAGATTATAAAATGGGGCAAAATTCACTGAACAACTGTTTCATTTAGCAACAGAAATTTTGGGCTCAATTGTGGCCTTATGTCGAGGGCTACCTGTAAAGGGAATACTGTAATTCCAAAACATCTGGAGTCCCACTTGAACATCTTTGGCATTAACAAAATCACCCTCAACTTACAACAACTTTACTGTCAGAATCCATTTATATCACATTTCATAAATGTATAGGTAGAATATTGTGCTTATTCTGGGGTTTCTGCCATCTCTCTGAGAGGGGGGGAGAGGATGGTTACTTAGATTGAAATAGGCTATCTTCAAACACCAGGGAAGCATTTGATCTGGGGGAGAGAGGGGGAGACACAGATCTGAATCGCATCGTCATTTACAACTGAAAAGGAAGAAGCAATAACAATAAACACAAGGAGAGTTCCCTTTCCCATGGAAGGGCCTGACACCTAAGTAAATGATGGGAGCCTGACCAAATGGATGAGGGGAGGGGTTTGAAATGGGAATGCTTTAGATAGGATTGAAATGTAACTCTGTTAGATCCCATCTTGTATTGCCACAATCGATTCCATCCTAGTAAACATTTCCTTTTTGGACTAAACTTGCATCCAAGAGTTCTTATTTCCTAAGATGTGGATTGAGGTGGGTCCTGACATTTACTTACAACAACTTACATCTTGTGGTGGTACCATTGATACTATTAAAAATCTTAAAAAATCACGAGTCCTTGGGAAAAACTCAACATGTGAATAAAAAGATCAAATCCAGTCTAAACCTCTGCCTGACTGTGGGACCAATCATAATAATACACTATTTGGTAGCCAAAATGGAGAAAGAGAGAAGGGCAGGGAAACCTTTAATACTGGGGCAGAGGGCAATAATACTGACCATCTACAAGATTAGGTTTAAGTGCAAAGAACATAAAACTTGAAGATCTTTATTTTAAATCATTTCTGAAAGTAGGCAATTATCAGACTAAATCTCCAGACTGGGATACCATATTTTCTACCGGGATATCCTCCTGCCAAGGAGGAATTAGTTGATTGGAAAGGGTTGAATCTTGCATGAGATATCCAGAATATTGAGGTAGCTTACCAGAAATCTCTCTCCTTGTATTGTTTTTCATAATTTCATGATTTATGGCTATCCAACCAGCATAAATTATTGTTGCATTATTGAGTTCAACAAGGATTAGGCCTAAGGAGCCATATATGAGTTACAAACATCCAGCTGACCATTAATGTTTTTCTACATCTGGTTACTGCTGTTTCATGGCTTTCTGGATTGTATCAGAAGAAAGTTGTATCTAACTATTTTAAGTTCTGTTTACAAGAAATATTGAAGACTCTGATTAGTCTGAGTTTTGTTCTAAGGAATCATGGCTAATTTGAACTGGTTTGGCAGAGGGAATGTTTTGTTTCAAGTTTAGAAAAAAAACCCATTTTCTATTTTGCTCACACCCTACTCTTAACCACCCGCAGTTTTCCTTTTTTTTCCCCAGATGTCCCTACACATTCCTGGCACAATAAATATGCAGAGCACATTTAAAAGCATATTTTAATAGAACAGTGTAAGGCTTTATCTAAATAAATAAATGCATCTTTGGGATAAAATATATGGTTTGATACACTATTGTTTCGTTAACATAGCATTGCAATCATGTTTAACTTTGCCACCCTTCCTGTATGTAAATATGCAATCATTTTTTTAATGCAAAAACACTACAGATGGTAAAGGCAAAAGATGATGCTGTCATGTGTTAAAGTTGTCATTTACTGAGAAGGGTTCAACTAAGAGAGCTTCTACTCCTATCTCCAAATATTAAGCAACATTTTAATACTCACTGTGTAGTTTCGTGGGATCAAAATCATTCTAGGAAAAAGGAAAGCGTTGGAGAAGATAAACCTTTCAAGGCTGTCCTTTAAGTGGGAGCGTCTATTAATTGTTCACTCTTGTCAGGTGTTTATTGCCTCCTTCTTTAAACCCCTTGAACAACTGTTTGCAAGTAATTGGCTATCTTAACTGCAGGTAAGTGGCCTAATGTGTCCCTCTCCTGACCTATTTTCATGCTTTCATGAAACCTCCCTTGATACTCTCTTACATTTATTTCACTATTTTTGTTCTTATTAAAGCCTTGCCTATGTTCAGCGCATATTCCCTCACCCCGTTTCCTAATTAAAGGCTGTTCCTGTTTTTCCTCAGTCCATAATGGGTATAACGGCTTGCTTGTAACATTTAACCCATTTTAAAAATTATATCTTGCTCCAGGATCCTCTTCTCCAGACTTAAAGCCCCCCCACCCCCCCAATTCTTTTGCTGAGTTATTACTCTTTGGTGAATCCCCTTGAACATGACCCTCTGAGGCCCAGTAATGGTTACATTAAATGGAACAATTTCATACCACGCAACCAATGCAAGGTTTCCGCTACTTTTTATTTACATGACATTGGCTTGGAATGCTTGAAATACATAATGTGCTTTGCTTCCCAAGTGCCTTGACTCTGAAGCTGGTAGTGAAAAATTTGATTGACCCACATTTACTTTTATAGCCTGTCGATCAGAAGGTTGACAGTTTGGCGGGTCGAATCCCGAGTGCCGCGTAGCAGAGTGAGCGCCTGTTACTTGTCCCAGCTTCTGCCAACCTAGCAGTTTGAAAGCACGTAAAAAATGCAAGTAGAAAAATAGGGACCACTACAGTGGGAAGGTAACAGCATTCCGTGCGCCTTTGGCGTCTAGTCATGCCGGCCACATGACCACGGAGACGTCCTCAGACAAGCGCTGGCTCTTCGGCTTTGAAACGGAGATGAGCACTGGCCCCTAGAGTCGGAAATGACTAGCACGCATGTGCGGGGGAACCTTTACCTTTACCTTTAATAGTCTGCAAGCAATGGTGTGAGAACAGTGGTCCCCAACCTTTCAGGCTTTGCAGATCGGTGATGGCAGTGGTAGTGGTGGGGGAAAAGAGGGGATGGTTCTGCACAAGTGCCACGTGCACAAATGGAGCTTTGCATGTGAGTACATTCACCTGCCACTTGTGCAGCCTGGTTCCAAGTAGACCACAGCCCTTTACTGGATTGTGACCCAGGAGTCGGGGACCTCCGATTTAGAATATTCAGACAATGAAAGGTAATTTTCTAACGCTGATAACTTTCAGATCCAGTGGAAACCTTTTGGTATCACTCTTGGTCAATTTTTAATTGAGATAATCAAAAGGTTTGCCTATCATTTCACCCATGGTAAAAAGAAACAAGTTTTTATGTTGCAAAAGAGAAAAAAAATGCCATGCTTGGATTTTGCATCTTTCTTTCTGGGAATTTAAACTTAATTAGGTTAGGTTAACATAACCTAATTAAGGTATTGCAATGTGCTCTACATAGGACTATCCTTGAAAAGTATCCAGAAGCGTCAGCTGGTTCAAAATGCAGCTGCTCAATCAATCTTGAATGCCCCAAGGATAGTGCACAAATGCCCCAGATGCTAGTTTGCTTCCAGGTCCAATTCAAGGAATTGGCTATGACCTTTTGAACAAGTGCTTTTCCACAACTGAATCTGGTTACTGAATTTATTCATATTATGGCTTCAGACAACAGAAGTCATAAACTAAAAAAAAACAGGCTAGGTTTGCACCATAAAATAATACAATATTTTTACTGCAAACAAAGTATATTATTTTTAAAAAGTTGCTGTGTTTTAAGTCTCATTAAGTATCACCTGTATCGTGTGAATGTAGTTACAGAATATAATACAGCCATGTATATCACGACCTTTGCTCGTTTCGCCGGGACTTAAAAACCTGGTTGTTTGAATTGTCTGGCCTGGACTGAGGGATTTTAAATTATATTAAATTAAATTAAATTAAACTAAATTAAATTAATTTTAAATTTAAATTTTAATGTTATCTTAATTTTGTGAGCTTGTATTAATTTAATTGTATTTTACTCTCACTTTTTGTATTGTTTTAACTTGCCCTGTGAACCGCCCTGAGTCCTTTGGGAATAGGGCGGTATATAAATTCAATAAATAAATAAATAAATAAATAAATAAATAAATAAATAAATAAATAAATAAATATCAGTCTTCCACAATTGAGCTTTTGTTCGATGTGTGGACTTTACCTCTCAGAATTTTCAACAATGGTCCTAAAGATTGAGCTGGAGGATTTCTGGAAGATGATGTCTGCTCATCTGGATAATATCCAGGTTGGGAAAGGTAATATGTTAGATAAGGCTTCGGTTTGTGATTGCTGGCGGGTTCAGCACAGGTAATCTATGATCATTCAGTCCCTTTGGGTCAATTTGCAGTCTTTCTCTAGATTATTTCCAAGACAGTGAAAATGTCTGACCTTGTCAGTAGGGCAAAATATAATAAATTCCAAATTGCTTTTCATTATTAGCCACTGAAATACTGTAATGCCTCTGCACTAGACTTTCAAATTGTCACTATATTTTTTTAAAAAAGAAAATGTTTTGTTTCCACCATTTCAAATATATCTTGCAGCTTAATGTGATATGTTTCTGATTATAATTGAAGACTCTCACTCAGGGTTAATTCTGTAATTTTTTGGTACAACGTCTATACTACAATAGCATGAAATGTTAACCAAATCCTTAATTTCAAAATGTGGTTCATATTAAAGAAAAAAAATACCATTATCCTCTTGCTCAGAAGAGGAACTACTGTTGTCTACATAAATCAGATTAAAAATGCATCTATATTTGCTTTTTTTCCAGATTCCAGAAATGACAGGAGTCCATTCTGCCATCATGATGTGGATCATAAGCACTTTGTTTACTTTCTCATTAGAATCATAGTTCTATTTATATCATAATTCTATTTGAATGTTTATTTACTTTCTATTTACAATACAGCTCTATTTGAACTTCAACGAAGCTTATATATCTCTCCTGTATTTGCAAACACAAATAATTTGTCTGTAGATTTGTCTTCCTTGATACCACCACTTTATATCCAAGTTAGCCATCTGTTTCTCCTTAGTACCTATTATGCACAGCAGTATTTTGATAATGTTATGCTTCATCTCTGAGTTAATGTCTTGAGCACTGATCATATATCTACTAATTCTTTGATATGGTACACTTTTCCAATAATTTTGACAATCTGTCTTGCCATCTAGTGCTCAACTTCCCTTCCTGCACTAAATTTGAATTGGACTGTCCATTTACCTCCAACTGCTTAGGGAATGAGAAGCAGCTGGTTATAGTCCAAGTCTCATTTTTGTTAAGAGAATATATTTTTCATATGACAACTTTTGGCAATGCCTTTCCAGCAAGTTGCTTCTGCTATCTCACTTATTTTCCCAGCATGGAATAATCTATAGGTTGCATTTTTTTTAGTTTTCCATCTTAATAATCTGAGCTCAAAGTCTGGTTCCTGATGGGGTTGTTTTCTCACCAGAGGGATGGTCTGGTCTGTACCAACAGAACTTGCAAGTTCTGATTCTATATCCCAGCAATTCCTAATGACAGGTGTTTGCTTTTTTTTCCTCAGCATCCCACTGTGAACCAAAATATTGGTTTAGTTTTGACTAAACCAATCATTATTTTCTCTCAGTGTGAAGCTGGACCACTTATTTCTTTCTTCTATCCATACTAGGTGGACTATCTAAGGCCACCTAGAATGCACCTTATAAAAGCTGTGCATCATAGCGGCATTGTTTGTTTACATTGTTTAATAAATTTATATTGTATAGAATTAGATTTTCTCAAGTAGATACTGGCAGATATATGAAGGCACCTGAACACACACCCACATACAATAGCAGGATGGTTTGTTATAGCCTGTTTAAAACAATGAAATACTTTGTATGACAAGATGTGCTGCTGAACGCTAGCTCATCTATTTGATACAAATGTCTTTTTTTTGATGACTGAAATACTGAAGATGCACCTGAATAGGGCAGAATGGAGACATTTATAAAGATATTTTCAGGTTTCTATAGCAAATCACTAGGGATTGAAATTAAACAAACAAGAAGAATTGGTGGCAGGGGGGAAAATGGATGGATAAAATAAAATCCATCATCAGGTACACTATGAACATAAAACAAAACAAAACAAGCACAGTACACTCACAATAAATGTCATTTTTTAAAAAAAAATCTTAAACCTGGAGAAATCCAAAGTAAAAATAGCCAAGGTCTATAGCTCTGGTTTCTGTGACATACATGGCATTATAAAATGCCCTTAACTATGTCACACATGTTTGAATGTGGCAGCAGGACCTCTGTCTTTGTATGAAGAACATTTGTCAAAAAAAGTCACACAATGTATCTGATCCCATTACAGCTTCTCTGCAATATCTAATGTATGCTGCTCACATCTAGGCAACATGAGTAGCATGCAAGTCAGATGGTAGATAGATGATAGTCAGTCAGACAGACAGAGAGATAGATGGATAGATAGATTTAATGTATATGAAAAAACACTGCTTTACACAGTGCCTTTAAAATACTCCAAATACTGCAACCACTTCCTTTTATTCAGGTTAGGGCTAGGGTTTATTTCGATCTTTACAGAACTAATCTAGAATCATGGAATTTTAGATTTGCATGGTATCATTACGCCACTAAGTCCAGCCCCTGCTCACCACAGGAATCCTATTTCCTTGAACATGAGCAGTGTAGAAAGCCATGAAGATGGTACTGAATATAATATTTAGAAGCCATTACAGAAACAACAAGGTTTAAAGCCTTCCTTAAACTCTGGGAAAGGAGATAGAAAGTAGCTCAGGCTGGTGCTTCTCTGACTCACTGTGTTATAAAAGGGAGGGGAGGAAAAACACAACCAGGCTTCCAGGCTTCAAATACTACTGGTATAACCAGTAGTTCTGTTTTTCTTCTCATGGTGGTTTCCTGCAGGGATGGAAGTCAGTGAAGAAGTCTTCTCTGGGTAATTAATTTTACAGTTCCAACCAACATCTATGAAGCTCTGGTTTCCAATTGCAGCATCATATTCCTTACATCTCAGAAGGGATATGGAGCTGATTCATTGAACTCTCTGCAGATTTCTGGCGGTGAATACTTTACTTTTTACTTTAGTTTATTGTACTTTACTTTTAAGCATTGCTTTGTTGCTGTTAGCTGCGAAGTCGTGTCCAACCCATTGCGACCCTATGGACAACGTTCCTCCAACCCTTCGTGTCCTCTACCATCTTCTGGAGTCCATTTAAGTTCACGCCTACTGCTTCAGTGACTCCATCCAGCCATCTCATTCTCTGTCGTCCCCTTCTTCTCTTGCCCTCAATCTTTCCCAGCATTAGGCTTTTCTCCAGTGAGTCCTTCCTTCTCATTAGATGGCCAAAGTATTTGAGTTTTAGCTTCAGGATCTGGCCTTCTAAAGAGCAGTCAGGGTTGATCTCCTCTAGGACTAACCGGTTTGATCGCCTTGCAGTACACGGGACTCGCAGGAGTCTTCTCCAACACTATAGTTCAAAGGCCTCAATTCTTTGGCGCTCAGCCTTTTTTATGGTCCAACTTTCACTGCCATACATTGCAACTGGGAAGACCATAGCCTTGACTATACAAACTTTTGTTGGTAGGGTGATGTCTCTGCTTTTTAGCGTGCTGTCTAGATTTGTCATGGCTTTCCTCCCGAGGAGCAAGCGTCTTTTAATTTCTTGGCTACAGTCCCCATCTGCAGTGATCTTGGAGCCCAGGAAAATAAAATATGTCACTACCTCCATTTCTTCCTTATCTATTTGCCAGGAATTGAGAGGGCCGGATGCCATGATCTTGGTTTTCTTAATGTTAAGTTTCAACCCAACTTTTGCACTCTCCTTCTTCACCCGCAACAAAAGGCTCTTTAGTTCTTCTTCACTTTCTGCCATTAGAGTGGTATCACCTCCATATCTTAGGTTGTTGATATTTCTTCCGGCAATCTTAATTCCAACTTTTGATTCATCTAGCCCTGCCTTTCTCATGATGTGCTCTGCATATAAGTTAAATAGGCAGGGTGACAGTATACAGCCTTGCCGGACTCCTTTCCCAATTTTGAACCAATCGGTGGTTCTGTGTCCAGTTCTCACTATTACTTCTTGACCCGCATATAGGTTTCTCAAGAGACAAATAAGATGGGCTGGTACTCCCATCTCTTTAAGAACTTGCCACAGTTTGTTATGATCCACACAATCAAAGGCTTTAGCATAATCAATGAAGCAGAAGTAGATGTTTTTCTGGAACTCTCTAGCTTTCTCCATGATCCAGCGTATGTTGGCAATTTGATCTCTAGTTCCTCTGCCTCTTCGAAATCCTGCCTGTACTTCTGGTAGTTCTCGTTCCACATACTGCTGGAGTCTAGCTTGTAGGATTTTAAGCATAACTTTACTAGCATGAGAAATGAGTGCAATGGTGCGATAGTTTGAACATTCTTTGGCACTGCCTTTCTTTGGAATTGGAATGTACACTTAGCATTGCTAAGAAACATCAGATTGTGAAATTGTAGTTAGAACATCACAATCCTAGGCTTTGATTTTGGGAAGAAGCTGTATTAGGGGACCAGTTTACTGCCTTTTCTGTTACTGTTGAAAACCTTAGTATATGGGGTTAAAATGACTTCCTCTTTGAGAAAGCATTATCTTATCCCATGCCTGTTACTGTACAAGTATACTTGTACAGCTGCTTGGCTACAATCTTCTGTTGAAAGAAAAATCTGCATCAGAATCCAGACCAAGACAGGAATAAACAAACATAGAGATTGCTTTAGAAAGAAGGTTGTAGTTTATTGAAGAGGAGAGGCAGACAGAAAGATGGCTCTGGGAAAAAAACAACTGACCACATGGAGCAGAGTGGTGGGCTTTTATATCTTCTGGGGCTCTTGAGGTTTTTTCCTGTTTCTGTTTGAGGCTTTGTATTTCCTGTGCCATGTACTTTGACCTGAGTCTGAGTGTGTCCTTTAGGTATTGGTGGGTTAATCCTATTATATCCTGTCTTAGAGTTTGGGTGGGGTATGTAGATTTTAAGGGTCTTTGTCTTCCCAATTTCTTCAGTTTCTAACTGGAAGGCTCCAACCTTTCTGAAAGGAGTATAGAATTTGCATTTCTAAAAGCTGGCTTCTAGGGGCTGGGCTGATTTCTGGGCTGGTTTCTGTCTTTTTTAAAGGTCTTCTCCATTATTTCTTTCGGGAAATATATTCTGCTTTTTCAATATTTCTTTCTCTGGATTCTTCCCACACTGAGATTAATTACTGGGTGCATAAAATCTACACCTATTCACTGGCTACCAGTTCTTAGCCACATACTTCCCCCGCACTTACGACGACAAGAAGCTCTCATTCGGGAGTATAGTAAGATCCTGCTAAACTCCTCTCTACCCATTCATACCTATACCTCTGATCTCTTAAGATGTTGATTAAAGTCAAGAAATCCACCACTCCTCACAGTGCTTAAGCTGCTGGCTGAACATCAGAGCACTATACAAAAGTGGATGGAAGCATGGAGTAGCTATACCTCTCAAGATATTTCTGAGCATATTAATCCTAATAGTAAACCTCCAGGATTTAATCTACCCCGACACATATGGGTGACATACAATAGAATTAGAATGACTCATGGGGTGTGTGCCGATTCTCTGTATAAATGGGGAAAGACACCTTCAGCACAATGTGATTGCGGGGCTCCCCGACAGACTATCCAACTTATAGTGAGGGAATGCACTAATAGAAGATACCCAGGAGATTTTAAGGACTTCCTCTGCGTAACAACGGCAGCTACTGACTGGATCTCCAAACTCGACATTAAACTCTGAAATGTTATTTCTGTTTTCCTCTTAGGTTTTATAATTGCTTCTTTTTTAAAAAAAATTGTTTTAACTGTTCTAACTTGTAAATATGAAGTGCTTTTAATTCTGTGTGTGACCAGCCATACGCTAAACAAATAAATAAATTCCCACACTTCCATGAAAGAGGAACTCATTAAGAAGTGCCCCATCACAGAACTTTTCAGATTATAAAAATTTTTTGCAAACAAGATCAGAGGGGAGTTCTTGGGGAGAAAAATAAATTTTCCTTCCATGTAATTTCTCAGGGTGCCAGTATGATGCAGCACTCTCTCTTATCCCAGGTCATTGATCAAAGTATAAGAATTACTTCTTTAGGATGACAGGATTCATTTCTCTTTCTAAGGTCTTTCAGACAAACATTCCAGTCCCATTATACACATGAGCTGACACTCCATTGTTCACACAATGCTGGAACTAGGGGTTGGCAACTGGGAGTATTTTATGTGTCCCCCTGTGCTAGCAGTGATGCTGAAGTCTTGATACAGAGGAGCAAATTCTGCTTTAGAAGGGCAATCTATCACTGCCTTAGGAGGATTCACACTGCCTCTCACCAACTAAGATGCTGGCATAACAGTGTGCTGTCATAATTAAGGATAAGAGAGCAAATACAGAACTTCTCCAAAGTAGTATTTGTAGAATTTGGAAGGCAACAGAAGCTTGCCACTACAGCAAACATAGACATATGAAGAAGCATTATTATTTTTTTAAAAAATATGTGAAGAGGAGAAAGGGCAGTCTTAGTATGGACCTGAGAGGGTGGGATAAAGTACTCAGTTACAAACAACTTGGTAACAGGGACTTATTGGCTGACTATTCTGTCTACTTAATTATGAGTCAGAAAGGCCAAAGCTTAGTTGCTCATCGTGTCCTTTTGCCCAAGCTGCCTAAAAATGTTCAAAACTGCCTGGGTGGGACTGAACTGCCTTTTAAACTGGATTCAAAGGAACCAGAGGTAGAAAGGCTGACTTTAAAAGGTGTTCCATGAGCAAGCCTTCTCCACATGCCTCTTCAAATCATAATAGCCTGACTGCATCACAGGGAGACACTAACAGGCAGCGATGAAGCAATAAAAGCTCTCAGCTTCTCTTGGGTAACTGCAGTTGGTCATAGTCTGAAAGAAGAGATGGTATGTCAAACACATCTCCCTTACAAATAATTAAAATCAAGAATGGGGAATTTAAAATGCTCTGCTTTCTTGAAATAAATGCATACTAGCCAACAGGAAATACACAACTTGAAATGCACCCCCTGCTCTGTGGTGCCTTTGCTTTGGTCTTTTAGTTAGGTACAGTGGGCTGCTTCAGGAAGTCTACATAAATGTCTTTCTCTCTCTCTCTCTCTCTCTCTCTCTCTCTCTCTCTCTCTCTCTCTCTCTCTCTCTCTCTCTCTCTCTCTCTCTCTCTCTCTCTCTCTCTCTCTCTTGTGTGTGTGTTTGTGTGTGTGTGTGTATGTGTGTTTGTGTGTGTGTGTGTGTGTGTGTGTGTGTTCAGGCATTTAGCCTAAGTCATTTGCCAATTATATGCCTCCAGGAGCTCCAAGGAGCTGTGGAAGCACTCATAGGACCATTGAAAAGAATGCAGCTGTTTCATTCCACAATGCACTGTGGTTTGGGATGTTAAAGCAAAGGGGGTCATAGCTTCATTTTTGATATAATATACTGAGAGTGGATTGGCTCCATAAACAGTACTGTGAGTTGCCATGTTAATGCTGAATTTGAGAGGTGAATCCACCTTTCCTGGATCTACCCATCTCTTTTGCATATCTTATCTTTCCTTTCAGACTTCATATTCAAATTTAAATTCATAAGCAGGCTTCTTTGCTTTTATTAGACCCACTGCCACAAAAAAGCATGCTACCTGAATTCAGAGTTAACAATTATCATATTAGAAGCTATTTTCCAGCTTTCAGGTCCTAACAATATGATTTTATTTAACCCTTGTATGATTATTTAATTCATTCAGGATTGCAGAAATAACATTCCAGATTTGAAAAAAAAAGATTATTTTCAGGGCATTCCAGCTCATGCTGCAGCTTATTGGATTAGCAACAGTAATGCAGGAGCAAGAAACTTTTTTTTTAGTTTTGAGAAACAAGCTTTATTCTGAGAATTTAAATATATTTTTGTCAAGCTAAGCTGAAGTCTCATACTTCAAAGATAAAATTCATACACCTTCTAAAACCAATAATCTAATTTTACTTTAAGACAGTTTGGGTGAAGTCTCTGACCATTTTTCAAAAACTAAAGGATATAATGTCTTTTGGTATTTTTAGATGGTTAGCCTCTTTGGTGACATTCTGAATACAATAAAGCTCCAACAAAAGGGGCAGCACCAGGCAACTACAAGCTATTTACCTGCTTACCAAAAACTTTCAAATTGCTAGCTAGTATTGTAGCTGATAAAGTCCAACAGCATCTAGTTGAAAACAAAGGTTTGTTTTTTTCTTCACCTGAGTATATATAGCCAAGATATTGCAATGGAGTTTGGACTGGACAGCAGAGGGGATAATAATGAATACTGAAGGAATTAAAATGTCCCATGGAAATAACATCAAATGTCTGGTTGAAGATGAACACTATAATTACATGGGCATCTTTCAAGCACACTGGAGTCAAGAAGGTTGGAAGTGAACATATCCTGAGAGAGAAGAAGATCTTAAAGTTCAAATTCATTGGAGGAAATACCACGAAGGCAATGAGAACCTGCATGATTCCAATCATTGGATACAGAGCTGGATAATGGACTGGACTCAAGCAGAACTAAAAGCCCTGGATGGTCAGGCAAGAAAAATAATGACAATGAATCCTGCTCTTCATTCATTCACTGCAACATCCTTGTAGTGATGTTTACAGACTTTACTTACCAAGGAAAATATATTCAAGTGTGGAATATTGTAAGCATATCAGATGGCTGAAGGGAAAAAAAAGGCATTGGACGACTATCTGTAGACCTGAAGCCAGGGGTGGGATTCAGCCAGTTCACACCACTTTGGCAGAACCAGTAGCTAATTATTTGTTGCCCAGGCCCAGAATGGACTTCTGGAAGTGGCATCCACACAGAGAACTGGTTGTTCACATATTTGAATCCCACCACTGACTGAAGCTAGTATACTGGGAAGGCCTATTAAGTAGACCAAACTGACAAGAAAAACCAAATGAAGAACAGAAAAGAGACATGGCAAGGCAAGCTATTATGATCAGTACATTAAGGGTGGGGGAGAACTAGCAGGCAAAGGACATAATCATAAAATAGAGTATAATTTATACTAATGGTGGAAATGCCATCAAAGCTATCAATACCTGGACCATACTTCTGATAGGATACTCTGCTGGAACTATTAACTAGACACAAGTGGAATTGGACAGTTTGGACTGAAAAACAAGAAAACTGATAACTATTCATTATGCATTATAACCCATAATGATATTGCTAGTTTATACCCTCCCTACAAAAAAGAAAGCAGTCGGTTATTTCAAGTCATATAAACTAATGAAGAAGAAAAGCATGTATCAACTGATTACATAACAGACAGAGAAGAACAACATTTATGCAAGTTAAAAAATAGAGCTTACTGAATATGCAGTAAAAAACTGAAATAATGTAATTTACATTATTTATATAATATAATGTAAGAACATATTAAAAGGGACGCGATGGCTCAGTGGGTTAGGACGCTGAGCTTGTCGATCAGAAGGTCGGCAGTTTGGCGGGTCGAATCCCGAGTGCCGCGTAACAGAGTGAGCGCCTGTTACTCGTCCCAACTTCTGCCAACCTAGCAGTTCGAAAGCACGTAAAAATGCAAGTAGAAAAATAGGGACCACTACAGTGGGAAGGTAACAGCGTTCCGTGTGCCTTTGGTGTCTAGTCATGCCGGCCACATGACCCCGGAGACGTCCTCGGACAAGTGCTGGCTCTTCGGCTTTGAAACGGAGATGAGCACCGGCCCCTAGAGTTGGAAACGACTAGCACGCATGTGCGGGGGA
Source organism: Vipera ursinii (assembly GCF_947247035.1). Lineage (NCBI taxonomy): Eukaryota > Metazoa > Chordata > Lepidosauria > Squamata > Viperidae > Vipera > Vipera ursinii. Next base: position 135,812,920 of record NC_139516.1, on the reverse strand, counting down.
ACCTTTACCTTTACCTTTAAGAAAATATTATGTAACATAAAATAATGCAATAAAAGACATGAACAGAAGGTTGGCCAGAAAAGCATTACGTGGTCAATTTCTACAAAAGATTGAGGGGGAAGTGGATAAAGATAAGACCTTAATGGAACATTAGAAAAAGAAACTGATGTCTTAATTTTAAGATTGCTCATGAACAAGCTATTTGAGCTAATGCAGTTTAAGCCAGAATTGAAAATTCATCAAATGAGTCAAAGTGCAGACTGTGCAAAGAAACAGAAGAAACAGTAATTCATACGCTCAGCTCTGCAAGAATATCACACAAACTGATTTAAACAACATTACATAGTCACCAAAATTATTCAATGGAACTCCTCTAAAAATATCAAGTAATGAAAAATTGGTGGGAATATGTAGTTTAAAAAGTAGTTGAAAATGAGTAGGTTAAAATATTGTGGAATTTCTAAATACAGACTAATAACATGTTGCCTCATAACACACCAGATTTAATTGTGGGTGAAAAGAAGAAAGTGTGCAATTGATGTGACAATACCAGGGGATAGTAAAATCAAAGTCAAAAATTGGAGAATATCCACAAAGTACCAAGATCTGAAAGTTTGAAAGTTTACCACATAAACTGCCTGCAGTTCCACTAGATATTGGCACACTGGGTGCCATATAAAAAATGTTGGGAGATACATTGACAAAATTTCCATTGACAATTACAAAAAGACACAGTGCTTGGATCCACATATATATTACCCATTACTACATCCTAGGTTCTTGAGAAGAACTCGATTAGTATGAAGGCTGACCCCAGGTTAAGATTCCGCAGCTGTATCTTCACATTTTTTTGCATATAATAATGGCAACATTTATTATAGATCTATAATAAATCAAAATGATGAACACCGATCCTATGAAGCAGATATGTCAAACACAAGGGGCCCACGAAGTGGTTTCATGTGGCCCGCGAAGCCATCCTGGAAACAGTGAGGGAACGGCCCCCACTGCCTTGGCCCTGGCCCAGAGACCCTCCTTCTGCCAGAGACCCTCAGTTCTGTCCCACTCCTGCCCAGGCCCCCATAGGCACCCTTGATGCAAATGATGTAGAGCTGGCCATGCCCACCCAGTAGGCCATACGTACTCTAGCCACGCCCACAGAGTAGGCCACGCCCACCCTGGCCATATCCACCCGGCCCCCTGAGGGCAACCACAATGCTGATGCGGCCCTCAATGAAATTGAGTTTGACACCCCTGATATGAAGGAGATAAAAAAGAAGACTTGATAAAAACTCTCCCAATAAATTGAAAAAAGCAGGAATTGCCTCATCATGATTACTATCACTACCATAATCACTGCATGGTTACATAGTAGTTAATCATTTCAAAATTTCTACTATTCTACTATTTCTATCTTCAAATTGCTAGTCACAATAATGAAAATAAAATTTTGAAGGGGGAATATCTGCCTGTAAATTACACAACTTGTATTATACCATAGCAGCTATACAAGAATACACAATGATACTTAGAATCTTGCCTCATAGACAAATAGTTTTCTTTCTTATTTTTTCTTCTTGCTCTGCTTTTATCCAGGATTATTCTCAATAGTCAGAATGTTCCAATGTCTCAGACAGAGAGGACCTTCCTTTCATCCATTTTATATGATCCTAGAGATGCCATGATTTAAAAATGGGACCTTCTCATGCAAAACATTGCCTCTGCATTAACCCAAGATCCTTCAAATATTGTTGTTGTTGTTAGTTGCAAAGTCGTGTCCGACCCATCGCGACCCCATGGAGAATGTTCCTCCAGACCTTCTGCCATCTTCTGGAGTCCGTTTAGGCTCATCCCTACTTCTTCAGTGACTCCATCCAGCCACTTCATTCTCTGTCGTCCCCTTCTTCTCTTGCCCTCAACCTTTCCCAGCATTAGGCTCTTCTCCAGTGAGTCCTTCTTTATCATTAGGTGGACAAAGTATTTGAGTTTCAACTTCAGGATCTGGCCTTCTAAAGAGCAGTCAGGGTTGATCTCCTCTAGGACTGACCGGTTTGATCACCTTGCAGTCCAAGGGACTCGCAGGAGTTTTCTCCAGCACCATAGTTCAAAGGCCTCAATTCTTTGGCACTCAGCCTTTCTTATGGTCCAACTTTCACAGCCATACATTGCAACTGGGAAAACCATAGCCTTGACTATAAATCTTTATAGCATCAGACTTTCCTTTCACCACCAGATGCATCCACAGCTGAGCATCCTTTCAGCTTTGGCCCAGTCGCTTGATTCTTTCTGGCGCTACTAGTACTAGCCCTCTGCTCTCCCCCAGTAGAATATTGGACACCTTCTGATCTGAGGTGCTCATCTTCCAGCATCCTATCTTTTTGCCTTTTGGTACTCTCCATGGGTTTTCATGGCAAAGATACTGGAGTGGTTTGCCATTTCCTTCTCTAGTGGATCACATTTTGCCATAACTCTCTTCTATGACCTATTTGTCTTGGGTGGCCCTGCATGGCATAGCTCATAGCTTCATTGATGTACGCAAGCCCCTTCGCTGCGACAAGGCAGTAATCCATAAAGGGGCTTCAAATATTAGCTTGATGCAGATACAAAGAACATGCAGAAAGAAATCCTTTCTTATTTCTATCATTTAATTTTCTAAAACACATATTGACCAATAGAAGAATTTATTCAGCATGTCAATCATATACCATTGGACTTGAAAGTCAAGCAAGGCAGGTCTAATTAATCCGTCAGACGAGAATTCTCAGAGGGCTGTAGGCTGTGGGAATTGAAAAAAAAAGAAGGCATCAATGGCAAATTACTTTATATTATTGAAAAAAAATAGTAATCCTTTCATGGATATGTCAGTTAAGCCTACTGGGAATAAGCTTAAATCATGGGTATCACTGGAAAAAAAATTCCTACCTAAAAGCTAAATAGTAAAATAGAGCCACGATTTAGCATAATTCTTCCATCTTTCTCTCATTAGTTTAATCCAAGGAACATATTTGTTTTTCTGGTTTTAATTCTCAATCAGAATAGAGGTGGAAGGGACCTTGGAGGTCTTCTAGTCCAACCCTCTAATCAAGCAGGAGATTGTATACAATTTCAGACAAATGGCTGTCTAATCTCTTCTTAAAAACCTGCAGTGATGAAGCACCCACAACATTTGAAGGCAAGCTGTTCCATTGATTAATTGTTCTCACTGTTAGGAAGTTTCTCCTTAATTCCAGATTGCTTCTCTCCTTGATTAATTTTCATCCATTGTTTCTTCTGGTGCTTTGGGAAATAAAGAGGGGCTGCCAGCCCCTCAAATACTGGAATACTGCTATCATGTCATCCATAGTTGTTTTTTTCTCTAAACTACACCAGTTCCTGCAATAGTTCTTCATATGTTTTAGTGTCCAGGCCTTTAATTTTCTTAGTTGTCCTTCTCTGCATTTTATTCCAAAGTCTCAACGTCTTTTTTTGTAATGTGGTGAACAAAACTGAATGCAATATTCCAGATATGGGCTTACTAAAGTTGTATAAAGTGGTACTAATACTGTACTTCACATGATTTTGATTCTATGCCTCTGTTTATACAATCAAGGATTGTATTTGGGTGTGTGTTTTTTTGGCTGCTACAGCACACATTTTTGGCTCATGTTTAAGTAATGGACCACTAGCATTCCAAGGTCCCTCTCACAGTTACTGTTTTTATATAACAATCACAACAATAACAATAATAAAGTTGGAAGGGACCTTGGAGGTCATCTAGTCCAACCCCCTGCTCAGGCAGGAAACCCTATACCATTTCAGACAAATGGCTGTCCAGTCTCTTCTTAAAAACTTCCAGTGTTGGAGCATTCACAGCTTCTGGAGGCAAGTTGTTCCACTGGTTAATTGTTCTGTCAGAAAATTTCTCCTTAGTTCTAAGGTTGCTTCGCACTTTGGTTAGCCAGGGTTTTGTTTGTTGTTGTTGGTTTTTTTTTTTTTGTTTTTTTCAGCCAGGTTTTGCCTAACCTGCACTTGCACCTTTGGTTTTTCCTGCCCAGGTGTAAAACCTTGTTTTTCTCCACATTAGATTTCATATTGATGGGTGGGGGCCTTTATTCAAGTGGGTCAAGATCTTTTTTTGGATCCTGAGCTTGTCTTTTTCTTTGTTCACAGTTGAATAATAGTTGAAATTACATTACAGAGTTATAATAGATATAATAATCCATGAACTGATAGGTTGCAACACTGGCACCTCTGCCATTAACCCAAATAAAAATTAATTACTGCTATTTTTTAACAGTGCAATAGTAATAATAGTAATAAGATAAGGTGCTCAGTGTTGCATTCACTGAGAGATGAGCAGCATATAAATTTGATAAATAAATGCTACTACATTTGTTTAACAATGCAAGTAACATTTATTATTTTTGATAGAATTTTATGAAATTGAAAAATGCAAAACTTTTAATACCTAATATTTTTTGCCTTTGCTCTTGTGCCACCTCAACTACAATATTATGTATTATTCAGAAAGTGCTGAATTACTCTGAAATTTGATTAAGCAAAGAGGTCAGCTTTCATTACAAACTGCATAAAAACAATCCATTAAATCATCCATTTTAGGCCAATAATAATGGATCACAGTTTTGATTATTTTAATTAATGGAGTTTTTATAATGCAAGACAAATGCTTACATTATTTTTTTTAAAAACATAAAATGTTATATGTATTCATTTATAATGGCACTCATTCATGAAGAACTCATTAAAAGACAGGATCTGGTTTAGTGTTGTTCCATAAAACATTAACACTGCTATTAAACGTTTCAATAGTGATGTATTTTTCCCCAAATAATTTTAGAAATGCTACTAAGGTAGTTGAAAAACTAATATTAATCTCTGAGCCTTCATACCAGCCACATTGGTATCAACCTTCGTTACAGCTTTTGATCACAGATATTATTTTCATCTTTCATTAAATCAAAACTGTGGAAGTTATGCTCACTACTGCTCAGGGTACCAGCTGTTATTTCAAAGTTATACAGTCTAAGAGAAAAATCATTATTTTTTTTAAAGGGGTCAAATTACATTTCCAGATTCTACAAACTGGTTAAGTCAGATGCAACTCTGACATAAAACCCTTTGAAAGGAGTTTCATTCATGTTTCAGTGCAATAGCCATTCTATGAATTACAAGAAGGCTCAAGTATAAAGAATATTAAACCTGAAGCAAACTTGGCTTTTAAAATTTTTTTTGAACAGAACACACTTTGGATCACTTCTTTCCATCCTAATCTTGTGGGGAAAAAAAACTTTTAAAAGAAAGAAGTCAGCTCAGATTCCAGGGTGAGAGAGTAAGAAACAGGACACCCAACTACTACAGTATATGCACACAAGACATGTACACAAAAGGAAGGTGAGGATTGGTGGTCTCATTATTCTGCCATTTGTGGTGCTATATAGAAGGGACAACAGTGTTTTAATCACCAAAAAATGGGGAGGAAGTGCTGTTCAAAAAACACTGGCTTCAAATGTCAATGTCACAGAATTGCTTAGTTTGGAATATGAACCTTTCATATCATCAATTCCTAAGGAGACAGTCATCCTCAATAATTCTTCACTAGTTCAGAAAGCAATTTCTTTGCTGAGAGGGCTGGACATTCCCTCATAACTGCCTTGAATTCATTTGTCTCCAAGGGCAGACTGTATTTATTGCTCTCTCCTTCCACCAGGCATTCTGATTCCTAGTGAAACACCACCAGATGGTGATCTTCCCATGACTATACAATTATAGAAAATTCCTCTTTGTCCAGAAAAGCATGTTACCATCATAGAAATCCACATTCAAAATATATGTTGCTGAATACTTCTAGACACCATTTATACCAATGCTTGCCTTGGTGATTCTGGTACTAAATATGGATGGTTCACTTAAATATGGTGTGTTTTTTTGAGTATTGCAGTTTCTTTATGAAATGCCAAGTATCCATTTTGTTTTTCTGGTGTCAGATTATGTATTGTTTTTGTTCTTAAAATTTTTATGGAATATTAAGACTACACATGAAAAAAGTACATTTTCAATTTTGATCATACGTTGCAGGTTATGAAATCACTCAGTTTCAGAACATTGTGTCTGCATTATTTTATCAAAAGAGAAGTTTATCAAAGGAGATATTTAGAGTTATAACTTGATGCATACATGCATGGAGTTAAAATGATTGACATGATAATTGGGGAGTGTATTGTGCCATCAAATTTGCCTCTCTACTTGGAGCACACTGGAAATCAGCAGAGATAGAAAGAGACAGTTCTTGAGCAGCTATGTATAACATACATTTCTACCTGGTTATGGAAGTTCTCTTAATATAATAAAAACTGAGTCATAATCTGATAGTCAAGTGTAGCTTGCTTCCTGCTGTAAATGATGAAGAAGAAGCAAGAGATGTTATGAGAATACATGTTTCAATTGTGGGGGCCCTTGGTGTTGTCCGAGCTTGTTTTCTGCAGACATTTCATTACCAAAGTAGGTAACATCATCAGTGCTATACAGGAATGGGGTTTGCTCTTATTATATACTAGTGTCTTGTCCTGCCAGTGTTGGTGGGAGTGTTCTTGGTGGTTCTTGATAGGGCTGTTGTTTACTGTTAGCTTGCTTGTTTTAGTTGAGAAAGAGAAATGAATATTTTTCGCATTCAAATCAAAATAACTTGTTCCTTTCCCAGCAAGTTCCTTAACAAGAATGGCTCTTTCAGATCAGGTGCTGTTGAAGTCCAACTCATATTAGCTGTAGCCAAATATCAATAATATTTTAAAGTGTGTTTTTTTTTTTAAAAAAATCACCTATGATAAAGGATTCATCGGTTCTAAAGAAGCATGGGAAAGAAGCCAACAAATAAATTTCCTCTAAAATCTCTTGGGATATAGCTCAATAGTTAATCAGTAAAGCTGAGACAGAACTGCTTTAAGAACTGAAGGAATTCCATGAATCCCCTTTTCTAAGGTTGGCTTTTCCATTTATGAATCAGTTGTTAAGTAGCAATTTCTGAAAATAATGAGAGAGAGAGAGAGAGAGAGAGAGAGAGAGAGAGAGAGAGAGAGAGAGAGAGAGAGATATGCAAATAAAATGAAACAATTCTTGCATGCAAGTTTGAAGTCATAAAGAAGAGAACATTGTTCACAGAGCATCAGGAATTACAGTGAGATGTGCAAGGGGGATGAATAAAATGGCTGAAATTATAAGTCCATCTGTTATTGCACTAAAATAATAGTCCTTTCTGGTTTTAACAAGAGTTTGAGTATTTTGCTGCAGTTGAACCATCCCAGCAGACCCTTGGGGCATTCATTATCCTCATCATATAGAACTCTTGATGTGTAGTTTTCATCCTATTTACCAGTAGCTTATGAAGGAACCACAAGTTTAAATACAGCACAATTAGCCTGGTAGAGTTCATATAAAGTAGGATACAGAATTATAGCCAAGAATGGTTCTTTCTCCTTCCCTAGGGAGTTGTTGGTTCCTTGATTTATGTCCTTCCAGGACCTCTACAGCTCATTAAGATGGAGGTTGTATCAGCTGGTATAGCAGAAGGACATTAGTTTAGAACAACTAACACAGTAGGATTAGTTGTGGGGGAACTGCAGGACAAGTCTCTACAAGGATTTTAAATGGCTTTCATCTATTGAATCTATTCAATCTAGATTTAAAACTTGGGTCTTCCTTGTTCAAGGGGGAAAATAGATCACTAAAATGTGGAAAGAAATTGCTTTCTTTTATAAATTTAACAATTGGTAGGTAGTAGAATTGCTACGGCAGGGAAATGTTGTACAAAAATGTAGAGGTTCCACATTGGATAAATTTTCTTGAAAACTGTAAAGGATGTAAGCATATTTTCGTTAAATTAGCAAACATTCTGATGGTGAAAAAGTTTGAAACATCACTGGTGGGGCTTATATAGGTAACACTCTGTGTTGGCTGTACACATATCAGTATAAAATTTAGCTCCTTTCACAAAAAATGATGAAGGCACTTAATTTATAAAGGACATATAAAGGTCATTTAAAACTTTTCTATCATGTATGAACAGAGCTTGTAAACTGATTGATCATAGGAAGAGGATTAATGTAGAAAAGACATAGATTTTATCATATTTCATAGCTCGATTTTTTTCTACTGGTGTACAATTTGTCATCCTAAATCTTGGATGCTGATAGAAATCTATCAGCAAATGTAGGGCTTATTATACTCTAGGCAGAATGTCATCAGTGTCCACCTGACAGCAAGAAGAATCATTCCATTGATTCAGTCTGATGTATCCTGAAAACAATTCAGGTTGACAGTAGTTTGCACCAAATCCACTTTATCTATTTGAACTTTGTTTTAGAAGAGCTCTAACCTGGGTGAAAAAGAAAAATGAAGTGCTGGCCTATTCAAGAAATATATTTCCTTTATAACATGGCCTTTTCACATTGTGTGCAGAACAAAAAAAAATTGCTAAGAATTTAATGGTTTCTTTTTGAAAATAATGCGAGAAAGGATATGTTTATCGGAAAAAATGGAATGAATCTCCCTTCCCCAACCAGTCTAGATGCTTTGGAATACAGCTACTAGCATCCACAGTTGTTGCAGCTATGGAAGATAATAGTTCATGCTAGCACTCTGGGGGAATGCTTGTTTGGGAAAGACTGATGTATTTAAGTGTAAATATAAAACAACAAACTTTTTTTTCTTGACTGCATCCTATTATGATTATTATATATATAATTATTACAATTATTACATTATATAGTTTAATAACATACACACACACATACACACATATATACATACATATAGATATATAAAACTATAGATATATAAAACTTTAAAAGCATATATTTTAAAACTTTAAATATATAATTTAAACTGCTTTTAGCAGTAGCACTATGGATTGCAAGCTAAGATATCAGTACAAAGAATGATGAGGATGTGACTAAGAATGAATAAGCATAGGAACATCATAAAAGCCATAGGTAATAATTTAAATTTATCTTTTACTTAAAAGCACATTTCCAGAAAAAATGGATTTAGGTTATCTTGTAGGACAATATAAAACTATTTTAATTGCTTTTAGACAATTGTCAGGCACAAACAACCAGACCTATATGTGTAGAGTTCAACTAGCTACTTTATTGTTCTCAGCCTATAGCACAAGAATCTCTCCAGATTGGCAGCTTTCACTGGGAAAAGACCAGATGAGACTCTAAAATATTCAAGGGTGTGGATGTCAGACATAGCCTTCTGGTGTTTATATAGGAGTCCAGGCTGGTTGCTCTGCAACAATAAGAGAGAAAAACTCTGTTCCAGAAATTCAGTAACACCTGCATTAAATAAACAAATAAATAAATCCTGGAGCCAGAGACCATTCAATAGAGAGATTCATATAAGTATAAGAACTGGGCATGTAATTATTTCAAATAATAGCAATTATCAGAAATCTTGATCTAAGAATGCTGTATTAGTTTTCTTTCTAAAAACACATCCTGTATGGAGATTTTGGAAATGCTATTGTTTCTACTGTCAAAGCATATGAGACTTCATAAGTGACTCAGCTTTTGCTGAACACCTAATTAAAGTATGTTACTTTTATGTTATTATTCCACGGTCTTTTCTTCAAATAGCTACAGTAAAACCTACATCAACTAATTACCACTATTATTCCTTAATACAAAATATTCTTAACTGGGTTTTAGATTACATAAATTCCTCGGAGTATGGCTCGTTGAACTGAGTGAATTGAGTGAAGTTTACTTCTGAGCTAGAGCTAGACATATGTTATTGAATTATTTATCAATCAAATTTATATACCCTTCCATCTCCCCAAAACCCACTCTGGGTAGCACACAATAATCCAATGCAATAACGAATATAAAAAGAACAGGTATAAAATATAAAAATCCATATTAATAAATACCATAAAAATCAAAGACATACAGACTTATCAAAAGCAGGGAGATCAGAAGATCCAGGCAATTCAAATGGTTATAAAGATTTATTGCAAGCTTAAGCTATCTACAAGAATTTGAACTACTAATGGCCAAAATAAATTGCTGGTAGATAAGAGTCAAAGGAATTCAAGGTGGGTTAGACTTAGATCTCTTGTGGATGGGGAAGGGACTCATGACTGATGACACATTTGACCTCCTCCCTCAGGCTCATCCTGGTCATCCCCTATGCCATCTCTATTAAGAATAGGCTATTGGATGAGATTGAAGATCTATATAATCCTGAAACAATTAACCAGGTTTTTTTTAGGAGATGTTTATAAAAGGGCATGAGGACATTAGGATCTTCTAACTTCTGTTCTGGAATGCAGGGTTTATCTGCACAATATCTTTAAGTTGTTTCTGTCCAGTGCTCATGGTGGCTTGATTCTAGGTGGGTTTAAGAACCTGACTGAGGGAAATTTGATTCCTTGCCAATTTAGACCATGCATTACTTCATCAATACAGGGGTGGATGATGTCATCTTCCTGCCTTTTCCATCCCAATAAATTTCAATTTCAGTTAAAAACCTCTGCTTTACAACCCACAGCTTCCCAGTGCTTCCTTCTATTGTAATCACAATAAATGCCAGGTATGATGGTGCAGTGGTTAGAATGCAGTATTGCAGACTAACTATGCCTACAGTCTGGAGTTCAATTCTGATAGGGCTCAAGGTTGATTCAGTCTTCCATCTTTCCAAGGTTGGTAAAATGAGAACCCAGATTGTTGGGGGCAATATGCTGACTCTGTAAACCACTTAGAGAGGGCTGTAAAGCTCTATATAAGTCTAATTGCTATTGCAATTACTAATCTCAACTCTGATTGGAGGATATAGTGCCTGACTGTCCCAGGTGGCCAGTTTGTCTGGGATATTGAGCTGATCTACTTACCTGCTAGTTTATGGTTGACTTTTGTCTGTTTTTGTTTGTTTGTTTGTTTTTGTAGATCCAAAATGGCATGTTAAACTAAGGAATTATTCTCAACGCTTCTTAGAAAAATCACACTCAGTTCAGGATTTTCACCTACAAGTGGATCTCCTATTTGTTTCTACACCAGTAAATATGGTCTTCTGCTACAGTACTACAGTTCTTCTCTTTTCCTTTTTGTAAAAGGATATTTATACTGCAGCTAGTTCTACAGCTGGTTTCTTTATATGGAGCTGAATTATCAGTTTTTCCTTGGTGCAGAATCTTCCTGGACCTACATAGAACGTAAAAATTTAAAAAGAACCTGTTCCCTGTTGTGTAGATAGATAGATAGATAGATAGATAGATAGATAGATAGATAGATAGATAGATAGATAGATAGATAGATAGATAGATAGATAAAGGCACGAGGACTAGGGAAGAGGGACAAATCATAAAAATGAAAAAAAGAAGGAATGGATGGGCCAGTCTACAAAGTAGCCATCTACTAAGACTTATCTCCTCTGGAAGTTGGGAAAAGCAAGGAGAGATTCAACCAATGAGATCTTGTGGTAGCCATAATTCAGACTGAGCACCAGCCTAGCTCTATTTCAGAGCAGAATTGTTTAGGTTTATTTGAGAATGAATAAAGAACAGCATAGGAGGTAATAGGCTTCAGTGTAGCCCTCAAACACTTTGGCAGCAGCTTACAATGTATTCATTCGGAGTGCAAACTATCACCTTCTCCTATTAGGCAATTCTCCCACTACTATTGGGAGAATTAAACTTACATTTAAACCAACTTCTTTCCTTTAGGTAGATACATCTTACTGGATACATACACATAAAGCAAAACATAGATAAAGTTAGACTTATACATAAAAAATCAAAATGCACAACCTATATGGAAGCAGAACAACTAGACTTTTTTGTTTGTTTTCATTTCTCAATCTTTCTTGAATAAAGTCTACTGCAATGTTTGTTATAACAGGATCTCTTCATTATTACAGAAGTCATAACACTCGTGTGACATGCAATATGTCCCTGGTTTAATATATAGCAGAAATGTGGATGGTTTTTGATTGTTTGATTTAATAAGTATTTTCTTTCCATAAGCTGCCTACTTTGTCTCTGGGGTATGAAAAACAAACAAACAAAAAAAACAAATTTAACTGGAAACATGATAAAATAGTATATTGCTGGACATTTTTTAAAAAGGGGTTCAGGGTAAGAAAATAGTACATAATTTTAAATTTGTTTCTCCCAAGGCTCAAATCAAGGATATTATGTATGTCATACATGTAGGAAAAAACTGTAGACAATTCATGAAAAGAATAGTAAAATCTATTAAATTACTATATTATATTATATTATATTATATTATATTATATATTATATTATATTATATTATATTATATTATATTATATTATATTATATTATATTATATTATATTATATTATATTATATTATATTATATTATATTATATTATATTATATATTATATTATATTATATTATATTATATTATATTATATTATATTATATTATATTATTATATTATATTATATTATATTATATTATATTATATTATATTATATTATATTATATTATATTATATTATATTATATTATATTATATTATTAGTTTCATCTTTCTATATTCCTTTTATTAATCAAGAGGGAGAGGAAGAGATTTAGCATGTGAATTTCAAACAATGCCATAAATCTACCCAATTATTTTCCTTGTGTATTCACCTACCTCAATCACTGTGCCAGAACATATTTGCTTTGCCACTTTGATAACATGAACATGAATTAAGCTGAGGTACAAATCTGAAGCATTTTGATTATGCATAAATAGAATGCTTTGAGCATTTTAAATCTCTTACTAACGTCTTTATTCTTGCCATATGTCCTGACACCTAAGTCTTCAAAGGAAATTAATTTCTGAATGAATAAAGATGCACCTCTAATTTCTGTCCCAGATATAACTCCCTGGATATGCAATATTTGAAATGTCTATAACTATCTGACTTTAGATCACAAACTGCATTCAGAATCTTTTCCATCTTTCTTTCTAGCTTTTTTTAATCTTTCTATATATTTCTGTCACTTCAATATCACTGCAAGGGCTGAGTGGAAATGACTGGCCCAGGGTTACCCAGCTGACCTCATGCCCAGTAGGGAAGGTCCATAAAAATGAGTAGAAAGTACTCTGTAATGGTTTCAATCCAAGATCACTTTTTTCAAAGAATAATTTTGGAAATATGCCTGTCCATCCTACATTTTAATTCATTGTTAGTGATATCGGAGTACCAGTAATGCAAAAAGTGCTAGTAATATTTGTGTTTGGTTGGTCTGTTGAGATTTGGAGTGTGTGTGTACACTTTTGAATGCACACTATGTTCTATTACTGTTGAGCTTTGAAGCAAATTGGATCTAATTTGCACAGAACTGGAAATAAAACATATTTATGTGTACTTTTCTTTATTCTCCCAATTCTTGGGCATACATTTCTAACAAGTAAATTATGAGTTGTTATAGCAGACCCAATGGTGCTTTTTCAAAAGGTAACTAGACTTGGTTTTTCCCCTGAAGATATTTTGCTTGTCATATAAGAAGCTTCTTCAGTTCAGCTTCTTAGCTGAGAAGCGAAACATCTTCAAGGAAAAACAAAGTCCAGTTGCCTTTTGAAAAAGCACCTTTGGGACAACCATGACCTCAGTGACTGAGAATCTTCATAGATGCTTGTTATAGCAGAGTTTGCTGTTTCCAAATTAATCTATGCATTTAAATATGCATAAGAATATGCACTTTACATTTACACTCTGCATAATCATAACCCCATTCAGACCTTTGCCCTGAACTGACATGAATTATTTACACCACTGATTTCCCAAACTGAATAAAACAGTCTCTTTATCAAGTTTGGCTAAATGTATTTGAGCCCCACTCCAACCAGGAATCCTGTACTATCGGCATTTTTAATTATGAAAAAATATTCTAAGAAAGTTCATCTGAACTCATGTGAGATATATCTTTAGATCAAGGGTGTCAAACTCAATTTCATTGAGGGCAGCATCAGCATTGTGGTTGCCCTCAGGGGGCTGGCTGGGTGTGGCCTGACTGGGTGTGGCCTACTGGGTGGGCGTGGCTAAAGTGCGTATGGCCTACTGGGTGGGCATGGCCAGCTCTACATCGTTCGCATCAAGGGTGCCTATAGGGGCCTGGGCAGGAGTGGGACAGATCTGAGGGTCTCTGGCAGGAGGAGGGTCTCTGGGCCAGGGCCAATGCAGTGGGGGCCGTTCCCTCACTGTTTCCAGGATGGCTTCACGGGCCACATGAAACCACTTCACGGGCCAGATCTGGCCCCCGGGCCTTGTGTTTGACATGTCTGCTTTAGATGTTCACATTAAAAAATAAAATATAAAATGCAAGCTTCCATGTGTAGAGTATTTTGTTACAAAAATGACTCATGACCGGTGTACACACTTTTGAAAGGAATATAACTCCTAGAATACCTTTGTCACATATACTGAATTAGAAATTAATTTGAGGAAAACATTATTATGTAAATGTAGATACCAAATGTGCTAATGTATAATTAGGTATTAGCCTACCAATCTGTTTATAGTAAAAAATGTGTTCACTTATCACAATATTTTGAAAAGTACCCAAAAATAAGACAGAAGAAGAAAATACACACCTGGTCATTTGCAGATCTATTTTACATTTGTTTAAAAAAGATGTAGTGTTTTAGACAACATTCTAAAAGCTATACAGATTTAATAGACACATAATTAGGCTTCCTAACATTGTAAATAATTAGGAGACAATGCTGAGTGGAATATATTATATAAAGAACTGCTCTGATCAGAACTTTTCACCAACAAAAGGTAACATTTTTCAGCTTTTATATACTTCTCTCTCTCTGTATGTGTGTGTATTGTATGATTCATGTATGAGGCATGGTTAAGAACCATTTCTCCATTGGTCTATGCTGAAAATGGAACTCATTCCTACACACCAATTGCCAATAAATGATGTGAAGCATAAAACAAATTGAACCATGAGGCAGGCTGTGATCATCTAAAATTCTACAAAATGGAATATTGCAAAATAAATGCCAAGCAGCTAAACTTTAAATTAATGCATGGCATCTTGAAACCTGGAAGGGCTATTTTATAAACCTACCTAAACTACAATATTTATAGCCATAATGCCGAAGCTTACAAAACAATGTGTAAGATCATCCACTGTAAGTATTATTAGGGATATTGAAACTGAATGAGTGAATTGAAAGGTTAAGTACTGCTCTCCATGATTTTGTTGGCTATGAAACAACCTTCTAGGGCATAATTAATGTTGTATACATCAATGTCTCCATAGATGACCTCTTAAAAGTACAACATAGTAAGAAAGTATGCCAGGAGCTCCCTTATTCTGTTTTCCTATTCTTATGACTTAAATAGGGCAAGTATGCTGCAGTAGTTAAGACACTAAATTCATGCTATGGACACTTGAATTCAAATTTATCCTAAATAACAGAAGCTAATTCAGCAGTTTGGGTGAGTTATTCTCAGGTCACGGGACTGTTGTAGAATGAAGAAACGAGAAGGAAGAGTTGTGTGTAGCGCCTTGAACTCCTGAATGAAAAGTGGGATACAAATCTACTAAGTACCCTTTTTAAATACAAATGAGTAAAAGAATGGTAGAGTGCAGTACCTGAGGAACTGTGTCTTGCCATTACAGTAAGTGGAAATTAGATGTTAAACATCTATTTACCACTTCCAATGGTTGGAAGAGATAATAGGCTTAACAACCTGCCATCTTAGTACAGCTTCTCAAATAAGGGGAATTGGAAGTACAGATATCAATATGACTTGGAGAACCCAGTACATAGATGGCACACAGCTATATAGAGCAGGCTTGCTTCTCAGTCCTAAACGTAGTTCTGACATTAAGTTTGGTTTCTACAAGAAAGCATAAAGAAGGAAAATGTTCCTTCCTCCTATCATCCTTCTTACTATCTGCTCCAAATCTTCTCCAAAGGCACTCAGATCTTCTGGAGAATAGGGTGTTGTACCAATTGTAGGAAGGAGAAGCATACAAGATCAGAAGGTGACAGTCTAAGTGAGACCAGTTTTCTCCTCCAACACTGCCCTTTTGCTTTCCACTCTGTTTGGCTAAAGAGGACCCTAAGACTCTTTTGAAGGGCTTTTGTGTGCAGGAGGCACCGAACATGCAGGAAGAAACATAGAAATGTATCTTTCTACAAACTCTTTGAAAATTATTTTTCTGTATCCTTCACATTCTGAAATCACCCCAGTTCAATTCAGGAGAGCTTTATTGTGAGCAATTACAAGTAGACCAACCTAAGTATCTTTTCAGATGAGAGGCGTCTGCTTCTAATAGAGCAGAAAGTTTCACAAGAACACTTAAGCATTTTCCTGGTACAGCTTTAGCTCCTGCATAGATCCATAAATAGGACATAAGCATAATATACTTTTTTCTTGCTTTTAATGTAGCATATTTATGTAGAATAGAACTGGAAGGGACTTTGGAGGTCTTCCATTCCAGCCCCCCCCACTTAAGCAGAGGAACCTATACCATCTAAGACAAGTAATTGTCTAGCCACGGGTCGGCAACCCGCGGCTCCAGAGCCGCAAGCGGCTCTTTGAGCCGTCTCCTGTGGCTCCCAGCCACCCGGTGTGCGTGCACCTCTTCGAACGGGCAGTGGTGCGCGCGCACCTCTCCAAATGGAGAGTGGCACTGCCCGTTTGGAGAGGTGCGCGCGCACCTCTCTGAATGGGCGGAGGTGTACGCGTACCTCCCCAAACCTTTGGAGAGGTGCGCGCGCACCTCCGCGCAAACGGGCAGTGGTGCCGCTTGTTGGGAAAGCTGCCGCGGCACGTTTGCAGGCTGCCAAAAGCGGCAGCTCTGCAAACGGGCCGCGGCAGCTTTCCCAACAAGCGGCACTGCTGCCCATTCCGAGAGGTGCGCGCGCACCTCTCCGAACAAGTGGAGGTGCGTGTGCAACTCCCCAAACCTTTGGAGAGGTGCGTGTGGACCTCCACACGAACGGGCAGCGGCGTCGCTCTTTGGGAAAGCTGTCGCGGCACGTTTGCAGGCTGCTGAAGGCGGTAGCTCTGCAAACGGGCCGTCGCCGTTGTGCAACCGGGAACCGGTTCCATCACACATTAAAAAAATGGCAAACGCGTGCGTCCGTGCACGCACAAGAAAAACCCGTTTTGCGCATACGCAAAAAGTTTTTTGCGCATGCGCGTGCATGGACGCACGCACGCGGCTCCCACTTTTTTTATGTGTGATGGAACCGGTTCCCAGTGGCTCTTTTCCTTTTTCAGGTTGCCGACCCCTGGTCTAGCCTCTTCTTAAAAATCTCCAGTGATAGAGCACCCACGATTTCTGGAGGCAAGCTCTTCCACTGGTTAATTGTCTTCACTGTCAGGAAGTTTCTCCTTAATTCTAGGTTGCCTCTCTCTTTGTTCAGTTTCCAACCTTTGTTTCTTGTCCTGCTCTCTGGTCCTTTGGTAAATAATGTGAGCTCCTCTTCTTTGCGGCAGCCCCTCAAGTGCTGGAATATTGTTATCATCTCTCCCTTATTTCTTCTTTTCTTTAAACTAGCCAAACCCAAGTCCTGCAGCCGTTCTTTGTATGTTTTAGTCTCCAGGCCTTTGATCATCTTGGTTGCTCTTTCTGAATTTTTGCAAACTCTCAACATCTTTTTTGTGATATGGTGACCAAAATTGGCTGCAGTATTCCAGGTTTGGTCTTACTAGGGTTTTATAAAGAAGTACTAATACCTCGCATGATCTTGATTCTATGCCTCTCTTTATACAACCCAGAATTGTATTAGCTTTTTTGGTGGCAGCTGCACACTGCTGGCTCATAGTTAAGTGGTCGTCCACTAGGACTCCAAAGTCCCTCTCACAGTTACTGTTTTTAAGCCAGGTATCACCCAATCTGTATTTGTGCCTTTGGTTTTTCCTACCTAAGTGTAGGACTTTGTTTTTCTCTACACTGAAACTCATTTTGTTGGACAGGGCCCATTGTTCAAGCTTGTCAAGATCTTTTTGGAACCTGAGTTTGTCTTCTGGGGTGTTGGCTACTCCTGCCAGTTTAGTGTCATCTGCAAATTTGATGAGTTCCCCTTCAATTCCCTCATCTAAGTCATTGATGAAGATATGGAAAAGTACTGGACCTAATACGGAACCTTGTGGTACCCCACTGCTTACTTCTCTCCATGTGGATATAGTGCCATTGAGGACTACTCAATGCGTTTGGTTTGCCAGGTAGCTACAGATCCATCTGGTGGTGATGCTGTCTATGCCACCTTTTTTTAGCTTACCAAGTAGACTATGGTCTACTTTATCAAATGCCTTACTGAAGTCCAAGTATAATACATCCACAGTATTTTGCAGGTCTATTGGTTTAGTCACTTTATTGAAGAATGAAATAAGGTTGGTTTGGCATGATCTGTTTTTGATAAATCTATTCTGGCTACTAGTTATATTTATTTATTTAGTGTATGGCTGGTCACACACAGAATTAAAAGTACTTCATATTTACAAGTTAGAACAGTTAAAACATTTTTTTTAAAAAGAAGCAATTATAAAACCCAAGAGGAAAACAGAAATAACATTTCAGAGTTTAATGTCGAGTTTGGAGATCCAGTCAGTAGCTGCCATTGTTATGCAGAGGAAGTCCTTAAAATCTCCTGGGTATCTTTTTTTTTAATTCCATTTATATCCTGCCCTTCTCTGAAGACTCAGGGTGGCTTACAAGCTTAGCAGTAGCCTTCATTCTATGTATATGCCTGCTTATTAGGGCTTTCACACACACCCCAAGCGGCATTATTACAAAGTCAGCTTAATTGCCCCCAACAATCTGGGTCCACTAATCTTCTATTAGTGCATTCCCTCACTATATGTTGGATAGTCTGTTGGGGAGCCCCGCAATCACATTGTGCTGAAGGTGTCTTTCCCCATTTATACAGAGAATCGGCACACACCCCATGAGTCGTTCTAATTCTATTGTATGTCACCCATATGTGTCGGGGTAGATTAAATCCTGGAGATATATTATTAAGATTAATATGCTCAGAAATATCTTGGGAGGTATAGCTACTCCATGCTTCCAACCACTTTTGTATAGTGCTCTGATTTTCGGCCAGCAGCTTAAACACTGTGAGGAGTGGTGGATTTCTTGACTTTAATTGACATCTTAAGAGATCAGAGGTATAGGCATGAATGGGTAGAGAGGAGTTTAGCAGGATCTTACTATACTCCCGAATGAGAGCTTCTTGTCGTCGTAAGTGCGGGGGAAGTATGTGGCTAAGAACTGGTAGCCAGTGAATAGGTGTAGATTTTATGCACCCAGTAATTAATCTCATCGTATGGTTGAGTTCAACATCAACAAATCTTGTATGTGAGCTGTTAATCCAAACAAACTTGGTTTGCTTCTAGTTCTTTGCAAATCTGTTTTTTGATTATTTTTTCCAGGATCTTTCCAGGTATTGATGTTAGACTGATTGGTCTGTAGTTTCCTGGGTCCGTTTTTTTTTCTTCCTTTCTTGAAGATGGGAACCTTATCAGCCCTTTTTGAATCCTCAGGTATTTCCCCGGTGCTCTAGGAGTTTTGAAAGATATGGTGCAATGGTTTTTTGAGATAACATCTTCCAGCTCCTTTAGAACTCTGGGATGTAATCTGTCGGGTCCTGGTGATTTATATTTGTCAAGGTCGCATAGGTATTCTCTTACTATTTATTTATTTATTTATTTATTTATTTATTTATTTATTTATTTATTTATTTGATTTCTATACCGCCCTATTCCCGAAGGAATAGGGTTTACAGGGCAAAGTTAAAAACAGTTAAAACAGTACAAAGGTTAAGATAACGTTAAAATTAAAATAGGATTAAATAACAATAGCCCAAATTTAAAATTTAAATTTAACATTTAAAAATTTAAAACCTCTCAGTCCAGGCCAGATAAATCAAACAATCAGGTTTTTAGGTCCCGGCAAAACGAATGAAGGTCGGGGGCGGTCCGGAGTTCCACAGACAGGTCGTTCCACAGAGCAGGCATGCCCACAGAGAACACCCTCCCCTGGGGGAATCACCCGCTGGCACTCCTTGACCGGCGGGACCCTAAGGAGGCCCTCCCTGTGGGAGCACACAGGATGATGGGAGATTGATGCTGGCAGCAGGTGCTCCCTAAGATAACCCAGACCCATGCCATTTAGGGCTTTATAGGTCATCACCAGCACCTTGAATCTCACCCGGAGGGCAACCAGGACCCAATGCAGCTTGCGGAGGAGAGGTGTTACATGGAAGTATCGGGAAACTCCCATCACAACTTGCGCAGCTGCATTCTGCACCAGCTGAAGCCTCCGAGTGGTCCTCAAGGGCAGTCCCATGTAGACAGCATTGCAGTAGTCTAACCGGGAGGTCACGAGTGCATGAGTGACTGTGCGTAGGGCATCTTGGTCAGATAGGGCCACAACTGGCGCACCAGGCAAACCTGGGCAAAAGCCCCCCTGGTCACGGCTCCTATATGATCTTCCAAAGTGAGCCATGAATCCAGGAGGACGCCCAAGTTGCAAGCCCTATTAACGGGGGGTATTTTCTTGCTTATTTTAATAATATCTGCAATAAAGCGTTTATAGATTTAAAGTTGTCTAATTTGACAAAAGCTTTTACTTTCATATCTAAAGTAATTTTTTAATAATTATTATGGACTCTCTTCTACTGGGCTGCAGTCAATGAAATATAGACAGCACATGTTAATATGGACTTGATGATATACCACCTTTAACAGAAAACATTTTCATGAAATGTTCCGTAAAATACCTGAACTATAATACCTTTTATTTGTAATGCATAGAGTTGCTAGTGCTCTGTTCCAATAAATTTTCCATACACTGATTGTTGCACATGTTGGATTATTCATTGCATGCATGTGCAGATATGACATTCTCCAATTTGAATATACAATATAAACATGCTGTCTATTTGTGCATTTTGCACATGCAGAAAATCCACTCACCATTATTGGAACATTTTCTGTTAAGTTGGATTTATGTAAACACTGGAGGTTTTTAAGAATTGACTGGACAACCATTTGTTTTCTACCTGAGCACAGGTTGGACTAGAAGACCCCTAAGGTCCCTTCAACTTTATTATTGTTATTATTATTATTATTGTTATTGTTATTGTTATTGTTGTTATCTTTTATTCATGAAACATGAACCTCAGTCAACTGAACATTTAAATTGACTGGCGCTGATGGTTGACACGGGTTGCTGCCAGCATCCTAGGTATCAACCAGGTACCTCCTTAAAATGTAAGATGTTCTGAGTGGTGCAGTTTTTTGTACCATTGCCGGAGTTATTACAGAAAGCTGCAGTTTCTTGATGTATTTTGCAAAGTTTTTGGACATAGTTCCCAGTGCCCCGATGACAATGGGTATCACTGTTATAAGTTTCATCCATAATTGTGCAGTTTCAATGGCTAGGTCACAATATTTTGTAATTTTCCCCAGTTCTTTTTCTTCGACTACGGCATCTCCTGGTACAGTGATATCAATCAGCTGTACACTACGGTTCTCTACAACTGCAATGTCTAGTGTTGTTATTGTTATTTTTAAATCTGCTTAAATTCCAATACCATTTCACCCTTTGCTTGTATGACCTTAGTATTTTCAGGTTAAAATGTCCAGCTACTTTAAATATATCACTTAGTCCTATCCTTTTATTCCAGTTACAACAGAGTCAGAAAAGGCACAAATTAAATTGGGATATCTACATGATTGCTCTGAGTCTTGTAACCATTTGAGTGGTTATCTGGGTGGAGTGTCCTGTAAGTACTACTTCAGTTTGCACATAATGATACAGTGCAATATATGATTTCCAGCTGCACCTTAGATAGTAAGACAGGATTGGAAAGATATATTATGACTTAGGCTCAAATATCCAGACTACAACTAGATAATAGAAAAAAGATTCCAAAGACTCAAAACTCATATTTTTTTGTTACATTGAGACAGGCATTTTTCAGTAAGAAAACAGAAGTCTCAAAAAATGATATCTCATTGTAGTTTTGATATTGTTATATCATGAATCTGAAATTGTTGCAGATTGTAGGAATGTGAAAAAGGAACCTCACATGCTATCATATTTGAGATGACAGGTTTGATGCATTTCTTCACATTGTAATGATCAGCTAAATTATGCTTTTTAAAAGTCTTTGCTGTAAATTGGCAATGTCTTATTGCACAAGGAACAGTTTTTCCACCATATTATTATTGTTGTTTACTTTATTGTAGTTGGACACAAAATCATGCAGATGTTTAGACTAGATTTGGCATTTTTGCCAACTCTTGAAACCTTACGATGGGTATGGGATAAACAGATGTTGTCCCCTCTCTCCCTTCCTCCCTCCTTTTCCCCCTCCTTCTAAAACAAGAAGGTTACCTTGAGTATGTGATTTATAAGAGGATTCAGTAGGCACTTTTGAACAATGTAGTATTTTTAATATTTCATTCTGAAGTTCTTGAATCTGGGTATTATTTTATATCAACAAAATATGGAAAACAAAGTCAAAATAATATATTTTTATATATTCTGAAAGTTTACAACATGTGCTACATTCACTGGGATTCAAGAGGGGGGAAAATCTGTCAGAAGAGATGAGTAAGTTAAAGTTATAAATCGTCTTGAAATGAAATGAACCTTTATTGTCAAAGTACAACTATGTGTACATTGAGATTAGCTGAGCCTCCCTTTGTGCTCCCACCCCCCAACACACAGTGACAACAAACCCTCCATCTTACTACACCACGTGAACCAACTACACCACACACCGGCCTCCCAAGTCAATTCTGCATAAAATTCACAAAAGCTATTTCTCCTTGAAAAGCCTAAAATCCCACGGATAAAAGCTGTTTTTCAGCTTGTTGGTGCAGCTGGCTATACTCCTATATCTCCTACCTGATGGTAGGAGAGTAAAGAGATACCATCCAGGGTGTGAGTCATCCCTGAGAATTTTCCTCACTCTTCCAAGGCAATGAGCCCTGGCGATGTCATCCAGTGGTGTCAGGGAACAGCCCACAATGTCTTGTGCTGTATTCACCACCCTCTCTAATACTTTCCTATCTGCGGCTGTCAGACCAGCATACCAAACCACAATACCATATGAGAGGACGCTCTCTATAGTAGACCGGTAAAAGAGGGTCATTAGCCGTTGTTCTACCTTGTTCTTCTGCAAGACCCTCAGAAAGTGAAGCCTCTGACCCTGTATATCATAATTTCAGTGGATAGTGATCACTAGTGTCAAAATATTCAGAGAAACCCATTGCTGTAGAGTGGCTGTTGAAAACTTGACACCTTTCTATATCTGACCCAACTTTGATCAGGTAGTGGGAGTGGGTCAGGGATAAAAGTCTGATCATGCATTCAAAAAAAAATAGTGGGTTGGACTTGCAATTGAGCAAGTTGAAAATGTGGATCTGGCCTTTGCTTCTTATGGACGTGTGATCTATGAGTAAGAAACAGAGAATCACTTTGCTTAAGCTTCTCATAAATTGCAGGATTTAAATGGATAGCTTTAATGATCCCAAACAACACATATTATCCTTAATTGAAATGCTTTGAGATGTGCTGGGTAAAAGACATGCCTCAGAAAGCAGCCCTTTAAGAGCTGATTTATTTTTAGTGAAAGACTTGCAATGCTTCCTTCCCCCTCCTTTACAAGTGACTGTACTCATCTGCCACAGAAGACTGCAGCTATAATTATTTTCCCAACCCTAAATATAGTAAAAATAATTTGTCATAGTACAATGGTTACCTGGCATAATACCACTATATAATGCCTTGGTAAGGTCACACTTGGAATATTGCATCCAATTTTGGTCGCCATGATATAAAAAAGATGCTGAGATTCTAAAAAGCATGCAAAAAAGAGCAACAAAGATGATTAGGAGACTGGAGGCTAAAATATATGAAGAAGAGTCCAGCTTAATGAAAAGAAGGACTAGGATTTGACATGGTAGCAGTGTTCCAATATCTGAGGGCTGCCACAAAGAAGAGGGGGTCAACCTATTCTCCAAAGCATTTAAAGCAGGACAAGAAGCAATGGATGGATATTAATCAAGGAGAAAGCCAGCCTAGCAATAAGGAGAAATTTCCTGACAGAACAATTAATCAGTGGAACAACTTGCCTTCAGAGGTTCTGGGTGCACCAACACTGGAGATTTTAAAGAAAAGTTTGGACAGCTATTTGTCTGAAATGGTTTGGGTTTGCTGCCTGAGCAGGGAGTTGGACTAGAAGGCTTCCAAGGTCCCTTCCAATTCTGTTATCTATTATTGGTTCTGATAAATCTTGAGGTAATCTCATCCAACCCCTTCAGAATTTGCTAAAGAACAGAGGAAAAATCAGTTAAGTCCGTTTTAGCCATATCACAACCAAAGGGCAGCTCAGCTGTAACCTACACTCATTCCCCAGCTCTGTTGAAAAATTCATGTTACTTACCTGCGGAAGACACATTCTAGATGCAGGCTCTACCTTTTAAGCATTTTATTGATTTATGGGTACTGGTTTATTTTATTATGCTATATTCTTTACATTTGTCCCTTGCTTTACCTTGTAAATGGCACAGAACCAGAGAATAACAACATGCTGTACTTTCCTGCACAAATGCCTACAACACAGGTGTTTGCCTAGTCCCCTGCAGATTGCTTTCACAATTCCTTGTGGCTTTGTTACATTAGGGGCTCTGTGGGCTGGCTGACCTGCTTGTGTTGCTTTCCTGAACAGCCAACAGCTGAAGGCACAGAATTTAGCTGAGCAGCATGATATTGTCTTAGACGTTTTCTGCTATCCTTGTGTCGAATGTAGCCTAGACTAAGAAATCAATAATGAAAAGTAACAGATATTTAACCCATGTATTTCCCATTCTTGCTAAGAACAAGAAGGCAAAAGCTCTGGCTTTGACAAACATCTTTCCATTGTGTTTGTTGCACCAAATTAGAGAAAAATGTTCCTTTCCTCAATATTGCTGTATAATGGATTATAAAAATGACTATCGGTATTATTACTATTACTGTGAGTCATTGCACAGTCAACCAGATGTTCAGACTGGATTTGGCATTTTTGTCAACCTATCAGGTTCTTTCCAAAGCACTGGGATAGGCAGATCTGGATTTTGGATGGTGTTAAGATATGTAAGGATGTAAGCTGTTCCAAGTAAAGCTGCCTTTTGCAATTGACTCATGGTGAATTTGTCAATGCTGATAGTTCTGAAGAAGTGCTCCAGGTGTTTTGGGATTGCACTCAAGGTGCTTATTATTATTGGAACTACTTTGCTTGCTTCTGTCACAGTTGTTCTGTTTCTATTTGCAGGTCTTTGTAGTTTGTGATCCTCTCCAGTTCTTTCTCTTCTATTCTGTTGTCTCCAGGCACTGCCACATCCATTTTCAAAACTTTTTTGTCTTTCCTATCACTAGTTCTGTGATTATGAGGCAGGTGCATGTCTGTTTGAATTTTAAAGTCCCAGAGCAGTTTAGCTTCTTCATTTTCCATGACTTTCTCTATTTTACGAGCCCAGCAATTCTTGCTTGCAGGCAAATGATATTTCTTGCAGATCTGCCAATGCACTATTGCTTCTACTTTGTCATGCCATTGCTTGCAATCAGTCTGGGTGATCTTCTTGAAGCAGCTAATAACCAGGTGGCCTACTGTTTCTTCAGCTTCTTTGCAGAGACAGCATTTGCTATATGTTGCTGTCTTCTCAGTTCTGGATCTGTATGCATTTGTTCTTAAAGCTTGATCTTATACAACCAGAATTAGTCCCTTTGTCTCTTTCTTCAACTGTCCTGCTCTTAGAAATTGCCAAGTCCTGTTATTATCTGCTTTCCCTGCTTTTTTTTAATGTACTGACCATGTAATGTTTTGTCTTCCCATGCCTCCTTTCTCTTCTTCATTTGATCTTTCTTGTAGGCCAGTTGATCTCTCCAGTACTCAGTATGCCTAGCTTCAGTGCATCTTCATTATCTGTCAGATAGTCTTCCAATGACCTTTTTGTCTTCTTCAGTCATCTGATGAATTTTTATCAGTCCACGACCACCCAGTTTCCTTGGTAGGTAGAGTCTGACAATGTCACTACATTATTATATTTTTAGTCACCTTTTTATACATATAACTCAAGGCAGTAAACATATCTAAATATCTCCTATTTTCTCCATAACAAACCCTATGAGGTGGGTTGGGCCGAGAGAGTGCCTGGCCCAAAGTCAGCCAGCTAGTCAGTAGTTCTCATGCCTAGGATAGGCCTAAAACTTAGTTTCCTGGCTTCTAGACCAGCACCTTAATCACTATACCAAACTGGCTCTTTTTAAAATCATATTACAACATAAATAAAACCTACATTTTCAAGG
This sequence comes from Vipera ursinii, assembly GCF_947247035.1. NCBI lineage: Eukaryota > Metazoa > Chordata > Lepidosauria > Squamata > Viperidae > Vipera > Vipera ursinii. The sequence continues at coordinate 135,786,568 of NC_139516.1, read as the reverse complement.
AATTATATCCCTCCCAGACAATGATTTTTGTTTTGCTAAATTTATTTTTAGATATATATATATTTGAGGCCATCCAACTCTAAACATACTCTAATTGGTTTACAATATTAAAAATTCACAGTTAAATAAAACATGCCAGCCTAAGCAAAACAACACCAATAACATTCAGCAATGTTTGTTTTACTTTTTGGCTTCCTCACTTATTTAGAACTCTTTGAAAACATATTTGCATATTATCTTTTAAACAATTTGGGCTTATCTTTGGCCTATGCCGTTTATTGGGAAACTGAGTTTGTGAATATAACTTTCCTTTGGCTTGGTTGGAAGAGACAAATCTTTTATTACATCTTAACCTGAAGAAACAGTGATTAGCTTAAATGGGGAGCAGCTCAGATAAAGCAGGATCTAATCAGTTTATAATCATGGCTTCCTATTCAGTAGAGTTCAAGCTAATCACGGTTCCCACAAAGAACAGGCAGTTTGCATTTTCTGGGGCTGCTTCAAAGGGATGAAGGGAATGGATGAATGCAGGCGTCTTTGCTGTGCAAAGTACAAGAACATCATTTATTTCACAGTGGGCTTTGTTGTGCTCTCCTAATTTCCTAAGTCCCAAGAGATATCACTTGAAGATTGTGTGCGAATGGTGAGTGAAGCTAAAGCCATGGATGAGTGAAATCAGGAAATCATCTCTTGTTCTAGTTCCAGTGACCTGTTATATAACCCTGTGAATCTAATCATTCTCACCTAAACGGAATGCCAAATTAAGAACAGGCTCCTCTCTCCCCGGAATCTATCCAAATTACTTCTTTCGCCAATTAGGGTGGGCTGCATGTGAGCTTTCGTCTGCAAGTTGCCTATTAGTATTCTGATTAGAAACAAATATAGTAATTTATAGTATAATTCCTCACTGCATATCTTCCCAAGCATGAGTTCAGAAAATTATTTCAAATCATTATTAGGATTGACATATGTGCAATTCATACAATAGTAGAAAAAAAATCAAATAATTTCAAATCATGTTTTGGAGCCATCAGACTTTAATCAGTTTAATAGTTTCCTCTTGAGGAATTAAATCCTTAAAGAGTCCTGTTTAGTTGTAACACAGAGAATAGGACTTAATGAGTGTGTTGAATTCAGTTCTTGTTCTGAACATAATGGTCTAAGAAGGAAAATGTATGTTTGAACAGCTTTTGTTGTTCTGTAACCTGACGTTACAGGTATGTCTATGATAGGAAATTCCAATTAAGAAACAGCTGCTCCTATTCAAATTTTGGCTCTTGACATGAGCAGCTGCACTCAGAGAAAATCTTTTATTTCTGACATGGTACAGATGAAATTATCTCAATCTCAATATATTCTTTACCTTCCTATCTCATTCATTGCACTCCAGTTTTAAAGAAGTAATAATAACTCCATAGACTACAATCTTGTTTGATATCTAATGTGGATAGGGCTGGAATATTGCTTTCAAATCAGGACAGTGGTGGGATTCAGCCAGTTCGCACGACTTCTGAAAGTGGCATCCACACAGAGAACCGGTTGTTCACATATTTGAATCTCACCACTGAACCAGGATCAGATCAGATTCTGGTGTCAATTAGAAGAAAGAGAAAGTGTGCTGAAGTTATGATTCTCTGAATTGTAGTTTTAAACGTGCAAAAATGTAGTTAGCTCTTTAGCTGTTAAAAAAAACCCCTTCACTAATTTATTTTGCCTTGTTAAAAGCATAAGATTAGGCCGATATAAAACTGGCACTCTGAACCATCCTGAATAGAAATCCTGTCTTTAAAAAAATAAACAAAAACATTACCATAAGGAACAGATGGGCAGGGAAGTCTTATTTTTTTTAATTTCTTTTTAGCCTAAGGTATGTAATTGAAACTTTTATTCTTTTTGAAATATTGCTTTTGCTACTGATTTCTCAGCCACTATTCAAAGCATTAAGCTTTATTACAATGAAAGCAATTGTGGTATCTTGCTTTTCAATAAACCAGGAGAAAGCCCACAAAGAGTCATATACAAGAGATTGTGCTACATAGTTAACAGCTTTACAAAGAGTGTTTGCAAACATCTTTAATATCTTATACTATGATTATTGAGCATTTTATTTGCCAATATTCTTCAGCAGGCGATCAGTGGCAATGTGTTTAATTACTTTATGAGACAGTTACATTCTAAAATTGCAAGAGCAGGAGAATACTTTCTTTAAAATAAAAACCAGCAGCAGCTGGAACAAAACTGAAATCTATGTGTAAATTTGATTCTCCTCACATAAATATATACTTATTTTCCTCCCATAATACATACTTATTTCCTCACAGTGGTGAAGTGCATATGTTTAAATTGATCACTATGCAAAAAACCACAGAATGGTTGTGAATCAGTTATCTGAAAATTAAAACAATCTAATATATCTTTCTTTGAAGAGGTTGAGAAGTACAGAATTTAGCTAAAAAGGATGAAGAGTACTATTTTAGAAGGAGAGGTGTTCACAGGGTATAGCTTAAAAAAGCCAAGATGGTGGACATGTCAGTGGAATCAAAGCTCTGCTAATAGAATAGATTAGAATTATTAGAATTAGAATTAGAAAGGACCTTATAGGTCTTCTAGTCTAACCTCCTACTCAGGCAGGAAACCCTATACCATTTCAAACAAAGGGCTGTCCAGTCTCTTCTTAAAACCTTCCAGTGTTGGAGCATTCACAGCTTCTGGAGTCAAGTTTTTTCACTGATTAATTGTTCTAACTGTCAAGAAATTTCTTCTTAGTTCTAGGTTTCTTCTCTCCTTGATTAGTTTCTATCCATTGTTTCTTGTCCTGCCCTCAGATGCTTTGGAGAGTAGCTTGACTCCCTCTTCTTTGTGGCAACTCCTGAGATATTGGAACACTGCTATCCTGTCACCCCTAGTCCTTCTCTTCATTAAACTAGACATACCCATTTCCAGCAACTGTTCTTTATATTTTAGCTTCCAGCCCCCTGAACATCTTTGATGCTCTTCTCTGCACTCTTTCTCAAGTTTCAACATCATTTTTACATGGTGGTGCTCAAGCAGAAGAACCTATACCATTTTAGACAAGTAACTGTCTCTAACCTCTTCTTAAAAATCTGCAGTGATGGAGTATCCATGATTTCTGAAGGCAAGCTGTTCCACTGATTAAATGTACTCATTGTTAGGAAATTTCTCCTTAATTCCAAGTTGCTTCTCTCTTTGGTCAGTTTCCAACCATTGTTTCTTGTCTTGCCCTTTTAATATTTGGAGCTGTTGGTTTGTTTGTTTGTTTGTTTTTTGTTTGTTTACATAAATCACCTGGATCTTTGCACACACTGTGACCATTGTCCGGACCATTTTTTTTTACCATACATTACAGATATCCCTGATTACAAATGTATTAGGAGACTTTTGAAAGAGCATGATGGAAAAGGCTGGAAATCAAATAACATGGGTAAGGAGGACTATTGCCTGGCTTCAGAGCCATAAGATACAGTCTACATCAGGGGTGTCAAACTGGCAGCCCACGGGCCAGATGTGTCACACACAGGCCACACCCACCCCAGTTCCACAAAGACAAAAAACATCCTGATACATCCTGATACATCATATAACACAATCGAGTTTGACACCCATGGTCTACATCAAGTTACCAAACCTCAAGTCAAAGTAAGTGAACCAGTTTTTTATTAGAAAAGCTTTTTGGCTGATCTCAGACTACGCTACTTTGTCACCACCAGAAAGTCTTAGGGCTGTTTTTAAAAAGTCCCTAGAAGGTACCAGTGGGAAATGTTTTCCATTGTGTTGTCAAGAAAATAGCTCCATGAAAACACCAGGCATATAGTTTCATTTAAGGAACTCTTTCCCCTCCTTTACATCTGGAATACATTTCTAATAAAGGCTAGTATGCTACATGCTAGATTTTAGCAAATCCTTCATTTTTCAAACACCTGCTATTGTCTTACCTGAATGCACTCAATCTCAAATGCTTAGTAGGTTTTTCATGTTAAGGATACAGTAACCATATGTCCTTTATTATAAAAGGGTAGACCTTTACAGTATTTCAGAAAACTGTCCTTTAGATATATGTATTGATTTATTTCCTAGGTTCTTGATTTTTCTTTTGTAAAATAAAGTTATAAACATTTAAAATAAATACCTTGTGAACCCCTTTCAGTTTTGCCCCCTTTTCAGGTTTGTCCTTTATGGTTTTTCCCCCCACAATATATAGTCACTGTAGTTAAGGAGTTCTCTAGCATTTGTATTGAGCATGTACATGCAAGGAAAATCTTATCTTTGAGGCTGAGCCTCAGGATATATTTGAATATAAGGTCTCCCCATAGATTCCTAGCTCAGTCCTCTCTGAGTTAGCTGATGGAATTAGGATTCCAAATATTAATTTTAGCCTCAACTAACTGTTACTTAGAGATCCAAAGGATGACAGTGTTAATAACACTTCATGTCCATCTAATTGAAGGAATAATGCACCCTTTTAATGAGCAGAAGAGTTTGATATGATATTCAAGTAGTGCCGTCTTCTGGTGCTTCTAGGGTATTATAGCTAGCTGCATCCCTCCCCTAATGAGACTGGAATGAGAAACTCCAGAGCCCAGCCTGTATTTATGTGAAACAGTTATCAATTATCATTCTTGCTTCTTGTGTTATGGGGATATTGAATTGCTGTTTTTCTCCCCTTATATGAGCATCTGGGAAATCACCATGACAACAACACATGCCAGGTGTCTGTTTTGAAAGGGCGCTATTCCTTCAGCTTTCCTCCCTGAAATTCATTACCTATAATTGCCAAGCTAATACTGAAGCAAAACGAGGCTGAGCAAAAAGATTAAAAAGACATCCTTCTTGATTAAAATCTTCATAACCTAGAATTGGTGCAATCTGTAAACTGCATCAGGTATATACTAAATTAGCTTAAGAATGGAAGATGCCTTTTAATATGAGTAAGAGAAAGTACAATAACTCAGTATTACAACTCTTGCTAAATAAAGTGAGAATCAACTAAGCAGTACTGCATTATTTTTTTAAAAAGTGTTAAAAATCTCACTTGAGGGTGCAATGAAATGTTTGTTGTTGTTTTTAAAAGAATGCTTCAAGAGAAGAAAATTCAATATAGAGGTAAGCCCCAAGAGACACACAGATCTATTGGAAAGAATTTGGAATGGTACAAGATCAGTATGGATGATCTGAAAAAAATGGCTTAGCCCAAGCAAAAGGTCAGACTTGACTTCAGCAATCAGAATTGTCTCTTCATCCATGTATTGCAAACTGCTACAGCATAATTACACAGCTAAGTGAAGCGAGCAAGATGTGATTGTGAATTCACCCATGCCCTTTAAACTAAAACCTAAGACATCTGTGTTTGCTTTATTTATTTTTGCTTGTTTGTTTGTTTCTTGGATCAAAGCATTTCAAACACTATGTAAGTTAGCATGTTAAAACAAAAAGATGAAGGAGCCCCTGAGGATTTTACTCCTTCAGTTGTTGCCAACTATAGGGGGTGGTGCTCACCTCTGTGTCAAGGCCATTGATCCAGTATTGTCCAAAGGCATTTCTATGGCCATGTAAGACCTGAAAAAAGCCCCTTTACTGTTTATTTTGCATATGTATTAAAATCTCCCACAAATGATCACCCACTATTTGATCACTTCTGCCATTATGGTTGATGGCAATGTGATAGATTGAACTTTTCACTGATGTTACCCCAGTTGTTGAAGCAATTTTCTACTGGAATCTAAAACGCTGTTTGTTAGCCCAAAGAAATAATGCATTTAGAAAATAGGTCAGGGAATTTTTTAAAAAATGCTAAAGAAGAGCATTATATAAAACAGCAGACATGCTTTCGTGTAGTTTTCTTAAAAGCCTAACCCTTGGCTTTTATGATTTGACCGCTAAATGGTTAAGTAGGAGGCTCAAGGCCAAACCATTATAAATATAAGGCATTATCAGACATAGCTTCAAATCAAAACTGAGCCCTTCACCAACAGTCAACAGCCTTCCTATATAATTTCCACCAGGTTCCAGCTTTTTCCTGCTACAATGATGCTTGTCTAAAATCTTATCATTGTTGCAAAAGGAAGCCGTTTCCTGGCACTAGAACTTAACTCTAGAAGTTTGATTAACTTACCATATAGGTACACAATAGTCCTTTAAGTTATGCTTAAGAATATTTTGGTATATTCTTTCCCCATATGGGTATCATCTCAGTGTCCTCAGCAATGATCATCTTAACTGGATAATTATGCTAAATGAAATCTGTATCTCTGGGAAGCACCCAAGTACAGATAATCCTTTCAATATATCAAGCACATCCATTGAGATAGACAAGCATTTCTAGCTTATGGATCTGGCTCCAGCTGAAGGAAGCATGCTTAGAATGGATCATGAGGAATTGGTGAATCATAGTTCAGTGTAAGACAATATCAGTGCATTAACTTCCCAAACCAACATTGGGAGATTAGAGTTTAAGGACACTGATTGTGTTCAATCTAAGCTTTCCAGGAGTCCTAAGGTAGGGTGAAAGCTCAAGCCTTTCAGGAGTGGTATGACCTCACACAACAATGGGCCTAGCTGGTTGATGCCTTCTAGCCCACAGTGAGGAGAATTTGCAACACTTCTGTGGTTATAAGAGCAGGTGCTGCCAAGCACCCAAATTTTTGTCAAGTGACTATGGGGGAGGGGGAGCTATAATGGTTAGAATTTCAGGAGATCATATGTCCCTTTGTTCAGTGTTGTAATAATTTCAAATGGTCGCTGAAAAGATGGTCCCAAGTAGAGGGATATCTGTATTTACAGATTTTCCAAACACTGACGGCACAAACACAACTCCTAAGGAAGTGGATTTTATAGTCTGGGCCTTCACTTGGAAGTGAAATCCCACTTCAACTGGGGAAAAAAAGTATATTCTAAATGGAACTTGTTTCTCCCTTATTTCAACTATCCAGCTTTTTTAGATTGAAGTAGACATAGCCCAAATGTTATCTTTCTTTTGACCATGAGATCCATCTGCATCATTAGTGATGTTAACTGTACAAAACTATCATATTTTTTGTTATATTTCCCCACCTCAAAGGGATCTTTATATTCTAATGCCAAGAGAGCATAAGTGTTTTAATGTAAATATCATAAATAAAACCATATATTTCCTTTTCCTTGTAATAATACCTACACAGGACTTATTATATGGGTGGCATGCATACTTAATTTATGATAAAAAAAGTTGACAAGGCTTTTAAATCTCATATTTTGAGAAGTGCTTTATCGCGTGTCTGGAAAAAGTATTATTATAAGTTAAATTATAAAATACCAATCTGGTGGATTCCTGGACACGCGATAGAGGGTGTATCTATGGGCGTGAATTTGGATAGGATTTCTTATAAGGAATTACTTAGATTGGTAGGGAATGATTGGCAATTAAAATCGTTAGCTGAGTTAAAGCAAGAAAATATTGTGCAGTCTTGGTTTCAGTATACTCAATTGTTAGCTAGGTGGAAGTTAGATCAAAAGGTTGGTATTACATTAATGGATGAGAATTTGGTAAAACAGATTAAAGATCAAAATCGAGCACATATAAAGAGAATTTATAATGCTTTAATAGAATTGGATTTGGAAATGGAATTAGTTAAAGATTGCATGGTAAAGTGGGCCCAAAATATTCAAGAACCGATTCCATTGGATATATGGGAGGTAATTTGGGTTAGAACTGTAAAATTTACCCAGGCCCAAAATTTAAGAGAAAATTTTTATAAAATGTTTTATAGATGGCATCTGGATCCTAAAATGTTGTCTTGTATGTATCCTAATTTACAGCCCAAATGTTGGAGATGTGGCAGTTTGGATGCTACTTATTTTCATATGTGGTGGACTTGTAGAAATATAAAAGCTTTTTGGATTAAGATTTGGTGGAACATTCAAAAGATTTTCAAGAGAAAGATAAAGTTTACTCCACAATTATTTTTATTGGGTGTTATTATAGATTGTGATACTAAAGAAACTAATTTAATGTTGAATTTGATAACAGCTGCAAGGTTATTGGTAGGGCAATATTGGAAGAAGGATTGCTTGCCTACTATAGAAGAATGGACACTTAAAGTGTCAAATTTAACAGAAATGGCTAAGATTTCTGCTTATTTGAAGGATCATTCACAAGAAAGATACATTTGGGTCTGGAGAAGATGGATAGATTATATTCAGAATAAATATGGGACTAAAAAGTTCCATTTAGCCTATGAGTAAATTATAGAGTATTATTATTATTAATAGTTTATTATAGTGGAATTTTTATTAATTTTAATTATATGATATTATTATTTTTAGTATTAGTATTGTTTAACAACTTGGATATTGTATTGTTTAATAATTAGGATATTAACTTTTTTATTTTTATTATTATGTTTACTTTTAATTTGTTTATATTTATGTTAAAGGGGAGTTAAAGCTCATTATGGACTTGGTTATTTATATAGTTGGTTAATGTTACTTAGATTATGATTATTATATTTGTAACCCTGTACTCAGCTCTGGGAAGTGGGGGAGGGAGGGGGGTTTAGCGTGGGTTGGTTTTAGGGTTTATATTGTAAACTTTTATAAAACTTTTCAATAAAAAAATACCTACACAGATGTATGGAGGCCATTTCAGCATTTTTAATCATCTGGAATTTTAAGGTAAGATGTTCTCTCATTTTATGTCTCTAATCATGTGACAAGGAAACAAAGACCTGCAAAAAATAATGATTTTTTTTAGCTATTTCAGTGTAAGATTTTGGACAGGGTTTATCCTTTCTGATATTTTCAGAATACTTATGCTAAGTTTAGAAATCACTTATATGCAAAATTCTTAGTGGGTGCTGGATTTATTACCAAAGATCAATGAGAAAAGCCAGCATCACTCAAAAAATTGTTCAGAGCATCTGCTTGAAGCAGAGGTTAACCAGTGAAGAATTATATATTCCAGCAAGTGAAAAGGGGAGGATTTCCAGAGAAATGATAGATCATAAAGGGCGAGTAAAATAAGCAGCCAGGGATTGGATATTATTTTTCCCTTTCTTGACAGCACTCCTACTTCACAGTAAGTGTTTGAAGGGCAACCTATATTTGCAAGATTATTTATATTTGGAATTAAAAACCCAAGGTTGCAATTCAGGTAGTTCAAGAACTTCTATTAAACTTAATTGTGGTTTAAAAATTGAACCTAGCATGTTCAAAAATGTTTTTAACCAGAAAGTAAACTCCTGTGAATTTAATTAATGGATCTATCTACAGATAGAAGCACATGCTCAAAACAGGCAGATGAATGATAGACGGGGAGAGAGAAAGAGACATCTGTGCTACTCTCTCCACTATTGCCCAACCATCAAAGAACTGTTGGAGATACCAGTTGACAGGATTCAAAATATATAACTAGATTTTTTAATGATCTTTTTTATTGAAACATTTTAAAAATAGAATAATAACTCAAGAAGAAAGTATTTTTTTAAAAAAAAAAGAATAGAAGGATAAATATCAGGAGATAAACAAGGAGTTTATACTGGTCATAGAAATTATCTTATCTTTATCTTTATTAGACTTATATACTGCCCTTCTCCCATAGGACTCCAGGCGCTTCACAAGGTTTTTAAAATAACAATACAACAATTTCAAAAATTAAGAACAGTTAAAATGATTACATTTAGACCTTGAATAAATATAAAACCCCAATTAAAATCCAATTAAAACCCCAATTAATACTCTCAGTCTAGGCCAGAAAGCTCAAAGAGCCAAGTCTTCAGGTCCCGGCGGAATGAGTGAAGGTCAGGGGTGGTCCTAAGCTCTATGGGCAGCTGGTTCCAAAGGGCAGGTGCACCCACAGAGAAGGCCCTCCCCCTGGGTATTATCCGCTGGCAATCTTTTACCAGCGGTACCCTGAGAAGACCCTCCCTGTGGGAGCGCACAGGACGAAGGGAGCTTGATGCCGGCAGCAGGTGTTCCCTCAGATATCCCAGACCCAAGCCATTTAGGGCTTTATAGGTCATCACCAGCACCTTGAATCTCACCCAGAGGGCAACCGGAAGCCACTGCAGCTTGCAGAGCAGAGGTGTTACATGGGAAACCCCCATCACAACCCACACAGCTGCATTCTGCACCAGCTGAAGCCTCCGAGTGGTCATCGAGGGCAGCCCCATGTAGAGAGCGTTGCAGTAGTCCAATCGGGAGGTCACGAGCGCATGAGTGACTGTGCACAGGGCATCTTGGTCAAGGTAGGGCTGCAACTGGCACACCAGGCGAACCTGGGCAAAGGCCCCCCTGGTCACGGCTCCTATATGGTCTTCAAAACTGAGCCACGAATCCAGGAGGACGCCCAAGTTGCGAGCCCTATCGATGGGAGGTAACACCTCACCCACATCATTAAAGGTGAAATGAACTGGTTAATTAACTTGTTATTTCCTTCATTAACTGATTTATTTACTTAGCATAAGGCATAGAGTATCAGGGAAATCTACAAATGCTAGACACAATGTAGTCCTGACAGCCTAGATTGCTAGTTTATTCTGTCTGTTGCTTGTGCACCGATCCTTGGTGCACCTTGGGGGGCAAACTACCTTTACACCAGCTAACTAACTAGCTAACTCTTTACATGGGGCTACCCTTGAAGACCACTCGGAGGCTCCAACTGGTACAGAATGCAGCCGCGAGAGTTGTGTTGGGAGTCTCCCGATACTCCCATGCTACACCTCTACTCCGTGAGCTGCATTGGCTCCCAGTTGTCCTCCGGGTAAGATTCAAGGTGCTGGTAATGGTTTTCAAAGCCCTACATGGTATGGGTCCGGAGTACCTTAGGAATCACCTGCTGCCAGCGTCAACGTCCCTCCGTCCAGTGCGCTCCCACAGAGAGGGCCTCCTCAGGGTGCCGCCGTTCGGAGAATGCCGTCTGGTGGCTCCCAGGGGGAGGGCGTTCTCTGTGGGTGCGCCTGACCTATGGAACCATTTACCGGTTGAGCTCCGGATGGCTCACGACCTTCGCTCCTTCTGATGTGACCTAAAAACACATCTGTTTAAGCAATCTGGTCTGGTCTGATAGGTTCTTTTGTAATTATTATTTTAAGGTAACCATCTTCTACATTTGGGCTAAATTAGGCTTTGATTTGTTTTCAATATCTGTATTTGTACATTCTATTATTTATGTCACTGTTCACCGCCCTGAGTCCTTAGGGAGAAGGGCGGTATACAAATCAAATAAATAAATAAATAAATAAATAACTAGTAGCACTTGGGTTGCTAGCTCCTCTGGCCTCCTCCAACAGTCTCATGTCAGACCAGGTCCAGTGTCAGCTTCTGCTCTCCCCGCACACAAATGCAACTAGGTTTTCCCCACTGAAGTGATACCCATTTGTCTACTCTCAATATTGAATGATTTCAAACTGCTAGGTAGGCAGGAACTAGAGAATGAGTGATGGGAGCTGACTCTGTTTCACAGAACCGGGCTTGAACCACTGGAGTACAGTCCATTTCTGGTCAGCAGTTCCAGTACCAATAAGCCACTGCAACCACCAGGTCCCCCAATTGATTAATTGATTGTATAGATCTGAGTATGTTACATTGCTGTTAAGAAGTCTAAAAATATCTATAAAAAGTCTGAACAAAAAGTTAATATCAACACCGTTATTCTAAGGATAAACGCAATTTCACGAGAAAGGGGGGGAAATAAGAAAAGAAAAAAGATAATAAAAAATAAAATATTAATTGAAAATTACTTGTTTTTATATTCCCTCCATTTTGCTTCAACTGTTCATTGCAATCAACAAGTTTAAATGCATTTAAATGATTTCTGATTATAGACCTTACATTGTTTTCCTTTTAAAATATATATATTGTTTGCCTAAGACAAAAAATTTTAAGTGTTCCTTCTTGTGTGATGTATGTTATATAGGGAAGCCATTTTTTCTTAAACTTGTTCAAACATTTCATATGAATATATGCAATTAATTTTGCCATTGCTATGTATTTCGCAGGTTTGGTTTCCCATTCTGATATTATCAGTCTTTTGATGTAGGCTTGGACTGGAACACTAAAGTCATGAATAACATGAAAACTTTTATTACAGGATTATAGAAACAGAACCTTGTGACTCTGAAAATGCATCCCCCTTTCCTATTTTTACCTAAAGAGAACTAGTAAGGGTTAAGTCTGAGATGTTTTCTCAAATTATATTCCTAATTTGGACTCAGATTTCTCTTATCTGACCATTTTTCTGGCTGTAGCTGTCCTCTGCTTCCTCAGAGCCTACTACAGATATACTCAGCAAAGTGTGCCTTTTTAAATGTTAACATATACGGTACCTAGATATTTAACTTGGCTTTATTTTATCCTCTGCTGCTATATCCAAAAGGTACCATTGTACTGCTTTTGTGGTTACATTTCATATAAAAATAATTTCAAGAAAGAAAAGTAGAAGTGAGAGAATGTTAAGAAAAAAGGGACAAACAAAAAGTGAAGGAAGACATAGCTATATTATATATTACCAGCTAGGAAACTAGCAAGCTAAAAATATATGGGTAGATCTTTTTTAATACTCTTCTGTAATAATCAGTTATCATTCCTAATTGCAATTTGGACTAACGATAAGTGCTCTTTCTCAAAAGACCGAAGGTCACTATTATTTATTATAGCTTTGCAATGTAAAAAAAAAATCATTTTTAATTAAGCTGTTAAAAATATTGACAGAACTTCTCTCCCGAAGCAGTTCATGGTTGCCATCAACTATCTTAGGGTGAAGTGAAGATTTTCAATTTCCTGTAAAATAACAAAGTACTGGCCAATTTTAGATAATGGAAGTCCTTTGCTTTTATCTTCATCCTCCATTATTATTATATCTCAATCGGGTCCCATTTAGTTTTGACATCCTGCTAAAGCTGATCTGGATCTTATCCTCTGGATACAAATAATTATTGTGTGTGGCTAAAAGATTTTTAGCCAAGTGCTTTGTGCTGAACTTCCTCCCTTTAGAATAGTTAAGTGTCTAGTTGAACTGAACCTACAGAACAGAGGATTTAGCTTAGGTATTTGCTGTTTTCAAGGCAATGGCTATTTTTGTTACAAACTGCCAATGCAAGCATGGATGCCTGCAATAAATACATGCAATTGCCATAGCATTAGTTGCTGACTTGCATGTTTGAATGAAGCCATCACACTCAAATCACTGATAAAACTTAAATGTACTGCCTCATTTCCTGCAAATGAAATGAATTCAAATAATACATTTCCAGCTAGCAGGTATAGTAGGACACACATGGGTGTGAATGAACTATGTGTGCTTTGCCTTAGGCTTTTAGCATAACTGCAATTCTTACCATATGCATATAAATCTCAGCTACTGTTAGGATTTGCAAAAAGACATGCAGCCGAAATATCAAAACACAATACTGAGGCACACAGGAGCTTTCTAGCTACTGATGCTAAGCACATAAACAAAATATTCAGGAGGAATAATTTCAGACCCAACCCAGAAAAGGATTGAAGTAATGAGATTTTTTCCTTAAAAAAAAGTGGTGTTTTTTCATTAGAAATTAGAATGGTAGACCCTGAAAGGATTCTTCAGGAATTCAGTTCAGTTATGCTGGTATGGTCAAAAGCTTGTTCTGTGATCAGGCATGAGTATTCACTATACAGACCTTCATACTAACTTACAGCTCTTCCGATATTATGTGATTATGGGCAGCTCCAGTGTTGCTACTGAATACTCAACATGTGCTTTCCATAAATGGAGAACAATTGAGTGACACTATGATGTGTGGTTTACTGACAGATAAAGGCAGAGTGGAGTGAACTTGTAGAAATACATAGAGATAAAAACCAAACGGAATCTTTTTCACAAAACCAGCTTACACAATTTATGACTCATCAAGCGAAATTCAACAAAAAGCCATGACTGACAGCCGATCAGAATTTTAGTAATTATATTCTTGAATGAAAAAATCTTATACCCCCTCACAAGTAAATGTATTGCTGCAAGTGATCTTGCTTAAGCTTTTGTGGATGAAAGTTAACTCTGATGAAAATCTAAGACACAGGGATTTTGAGAAAGGAAAAAAAAGGGGGGGAGTCAAATACAGGAATGCATTTCCAAAATTGACCATTATGCCAATAGTAAATTATTAAAAACTACACCCCAAATTAGTTTGTTTTCTTTTTATATCCTTATTAGCCCTTCTGGGTCATGTCTTTTGAGACTGCAAATCTGAAAACAAGATAGGTGTGTTCTTACAATCCTGTATACCCTTCTGTGGACATTTCAAATTTTTTTTAAAAAGGAGTTGATAAAAGCATCAGAGATAAATGCTCTAAATAAATGAAAGTGTTAAGGAATTTGTTGTGCAGGGTCTCCTTGTGCTACCAAAGAGTTGCACAGAAAAGGAAGGGTACTGAGAGTAGTAAAAGTCACACACAGGAGTACACTGAGTTATATAAACAAAAAGTATTTTACTTTGAGGTGGTGTAAGAACAAAAATGCACAGTCAAAAAATAAACAGTCCAAGTCATAAACAATAGCAACAGTCCAAACTACAAAGTCTTCTTACCAGTCCAGAGGTCAATACACAGTTCAAGTTTACAACAGTAGTAAACCAACAGCAGAGCAAAAACAGTAATAGTAGAGAGCAGTGAATTCAGAGAGAGAGAGAAGCTACGTTCCTAGCTTCCTCTTATGGCCATGAGAACACTTACACACCCATTGGCCAATTAACATCTTAAAGCCATAGCATTATGGTTAATATATTTTCAACCCAACATTGTAGGCTAACACCATATGCCTAACATTCTCCCCTTTGGGTAGAATAATATATAACTCTTACAATATTATGCACATCCTTTCACAATTAGCATTGTGTCTCACAGCACTTTGTACCTTTGTAAAGTGGTCTGCAATATTTACATCAGATGAACAATACTCTAGCTGTATTAATTTATCTTTGATACATTGTCTGACATTTAAATAACGAAGATCAGTATGTTTAGATCTTGTTCTTACTGCAGCATTATTAGCCATCATTATCGCAGCTTGATTGTCCTCATATACAATAAATGGATCATTTACATCTAAACCCATATCTAACAATAATTGTTTGTACACTAGCAGTTCTGTACATAATACTGATAGACATGAAAATTCAGCCTCCATTGTAGACAAGCTTATGTGCTTTTTTCTAATGGACTTAAAGTAGTTGCCCTCAGACTGGGTGCAAACACCTCGTCATAATCCTCAGTAGTTTGGGCAAAACCTTGTGCAACCAAACGTGCCTTATGGGTTACGGTCCCATCTACACCCTTCTTTATCTTATATATCCATTTACAACCTATAGCTTGCTCACCAGGTGGCAGTTTTGCTTTCACATAAACCTTAAGATCCTGCAAAGACTTCAACTCCCTGTTCATTGCAGCTTTCCATGATGCCTGTTCCTTTTCAGGATACATCCTGATCTCATCATAGTTAGAAGGTACTGAACTAACCTGACATATTATACTTGCTTCATAGCGATCAGGTGGATATCTGATTCGTGTTGAACGCCAAGGAATTACAGGGCTTTGAGTTTCTGACTCCTTTCCTTCCTCTGATTCCTCTTTTATCTCCCCTATCTCCTCTTCATCTTTTATATTTACAGGAGATGTATTATCATTACTAGTTACGTTATCAGAGGAGTCCTCAAACACTAGAGGATCAGTATTAACAGTTTCTTGCTCTAACCTATCCCAACCAACGTGCTCAAGGAATTTTGCACACGCACTGTTATATACATTAGTTGTGCCTCGTTCCCAGAAACGATAGGATCTGTGGTTAGCTTCGTAACCTACGAAGTATAATTGCCTAGCCCTATGTTGGCCTTTACTCCTGAGTTGTGCAGGAATGTGGACCCAAGCTGGGGTGCCAAACGTGTGCAGATAATCAAGGTTTGGTCTTCTACCATGCCATATAGTATATGGTATTTTACCAGTAGAAGTATTAACAACTATATTCAGAACATGGTTTGCACATTTTGCTGCCTCCCCCCACAGTCTATCTGTTAAGCCAGAATCTTGTAACATGGTTCTCATCATGGCTTGTAACGTTTGCCCACGTCTCTCAACAAATGCATTATGTTGAGGCCTATAAGGGGCTGAACGTTTATGCTCAATGCCAGCTGATTCTAGCATATCAACAAAGCATATCTAGCATATCAGCAAACACAACTTCCAAAGGTACAGTTGTTTTGAAGCCGTTTAACCTGTTTGCAGGAGTTTCCTTACTCTTTTCCTGATTACAGGCATTGCAATTCAAATACTTACTACATGGCTTCAGTTTAATTCCTACTAACTCAACTGTTTTACGTAGTGAGTTAAAGTTTACATGCCCTAACTGCCTATGCAATAAATGTATACATTCATCATGTGGCTTCTTGTTCTCACATATCGAGTTAGCTTTAACTGTACTAACCTGGTTACTTGTGAGAACGAATAAACCATTTTTCAAATTAGCAGTTACACAGGTTCCATTCCTTTCAATAGTGCATTGCTCCCCTCTGAATGTTACCACAAACCCAACCTTAACCAATTCCCTTACAGATAACAGGTTGAATCTTAGCTTAGGTATATATAACATAGGTAACTGTTCATCAATGCATGGACAATAGGAATTACCTTCACCAGAGGCCTTCATCCTCCAACCGTTGGCTAGTGAAACATATTGGTTGCTGTTTTTCATATTAATAAATCTCTTTTTCTCTTTAGTAATGCATTGTGAAGCCCCACTATCAACAACCCACAATTCATTGTTTCTGGATGTTGGTTCACCAGAAACAGCCAAACCAATGCTCTTCTTAGCCTTCCCACTGCTATTCACATTCTGTTTTCTACCCTTTCTACAGAATTTGGCTATATGCCCTCTAGCCCCACAAGAATAACATTTCTTGATATTGTAAGCAGTGGAGAATGGCTGCTCCTCTCGTGGTTGTGTCTCTCTCAGCTGGTCTCTGTCACGCCTCCTTCTGGACTCTTCCAGCAGTCTCCCAGTAATGTTAGTTAATGTCAGTTCCTCTCTGGTCAGGACTTCCAAAGAAGAAACATACCCATCATAACTCTCATCCAAAGATGACAAAATAATGTAGACCTGATGCAACTCTGAAAAAATCAGTTCCTTTTCATGAAGCTCTTGAAAAGCTGCCTTCATGTAATTTAAATGGGTCAGCATATCTCCATTCTTCTGCAGATGAGCCCTAAACAGCTTACGTGTAAGGTGTATATGTGCACCCACACTGTCACGAACATAAAGCCTTCGCAAAACATCCCAACACCTTGCAGCAGACTCCTCACCACGAATATGGACAAGCTGCTGGTCATTCAGTGTTAGTCCAATAATGCAAAGAGCTTTCTCATTGCTACGTTTAAAGTCGTCTAACTTTTTTGCATCCTCTTCATCATCTGGATCCCAAGCAGTAGTATCTGGTGGGTTATTTACAACAGCCCATAGTCCTTCCTTGCGCAAAAGCAAGCAGCATTTTGTGGACCAGGAAACATAGTTTGTCCCATCCAACCGGGTTATCCAGGAGATGCCTGACAACAGTTCCTGTGCCATTTTACACCAAAATAGCTAACACAAACTCAGCTAGGAATACTGTGTGTACTAACTCTCAGTACAGGCCTGGGCCCATAACCAGTGTTAAGGAATTTGTTGTGCAGGGTCTCCTTGTGCTACCAAAGAGTTGCACAGACAAGGAAGGGTACTGAGAGTAGTAAAAGTCACACACAGGAGTACACTGAGTTATATAAACAAAAAGTATTTTACTTTGAGGTGGTGTAAGAACAAAAATGCACAGTCAAAAAATAAACAGTCGAAGTCATAAACAATAGCAACAGTCCAAACTACAAAGTCTTCTTACCAGTCCAGAGGTCAATACACAGTTCAAGTTTACAACAGTAGTAAACCAACAGCAGAGCAAAAACAGTAATAGTAGAGAGCAGTGAATTCAGAGAGAGAGAGAAGCTATGTTCCTAGCTTCCTCTTATGGCCATGAGAACACTTACACACCCATTGGCCAATTAACATCTTAAAGCCATAGCATTATGGTTAATATATTTTCAACCCAACATTGTAGGCTAACACCATATGCCTAACAGAAAGAATTTAATAAATGAATAGAATGCTAAAGGAAAGTGTCAGAGGGCCCAACCAAGTACTAAAGCCAAATGATATAGTTCTACTACTTATCATATAAGGATGCTACAATCCATTATATTAATATACTTTCAGAGAGTTGGGAATTTGGTTTAAATCTTAAATTAGAAAATGGGCTATGCCAATTTCCATATTATCAGATGGCATGAATTTAAATATATCAATTAATAGCACATGACTCATAAGGAATTGGAAAAAAACAAGAAAAAAAAACAAATCTCAGTATTACGATGCTTTATCTAGCGCCATTCAGGCTTTAGCCTTAAATCAGTGCATGTTTGCTGACAGATTTAAACATTAGGAAGCTTTTCTTTGAGACTAAAGGAAACACACTATCACAAGCCAACTTGATATGCAAGTTTTGGAATAATTAATTTCAGGTTCTGCTTCATGACAAAAAGTTATGAAAGACAGCCTGAGCCAGTGAGATAAGATGCAGCATAAAGTAGCACACCTGGCTGTTTTGAATGGATTCCGATTTCCAGTTCTGGGTGGATTACATCCTGATATGCCATAGCCTACTTCTTTACCAAGTGGGAATGTGTAGGGTGAATGGTCCCACTACTAAATGAATTCATAGTCCCCAACATAGGTGCTTTAATTGTTCTATGAATACATAGAGTTTTACAGTGGATGTTCTGTTCTGGATCCAATGCTTTTCAACATTCTCATAAATGACTTCGAAAAGGGGATAGGAAGAAAAAAAATGTTCATCAAATTGGCAGATGACACAAAACTGGGAGAGAGTAGAAGAAGCCCAGCAGATGAGTTTGAGGTTCAAAGGAACTTGGACAGAATTGAATATTGGGTCTTATCTAACAATAATATCAGCAACAGTGCATATGAGAAGGACCTGTTCAATACATGATCATCCATAAATTAAACATGAGCCAGGAGTGTGTTGCACTTGGCAATGCAATTTTGGGTTGCATCAACAGAGCTATAGTGTCTAGTTCACAGGAAGTGATAATTCTACTGCATGCTGATCGTACCTGGAATGCTGCATCCAGTTCTGTCACCACAGTGTACAGTACTGAGAAATTGGAAAGGGTGAATAGGAAAAAATAATAATAATAATAATGGCGAGAGGATTGTACACTATAAAGAACAATTAAAGAAAGCTACTTAGGAAAAGAAGGTTATGCAAACAGTTAATAATAGACTTCAAATCCTGGAAAAGTTATGACAGGGGAAAAGGATGAGGATTTATTATCCACTGTACTAAGGCTAGGACAAGTAAGAATGCATGGAAGCTTTACAACAGTGGATCGAGATTCTTTACAAGAACTTTCCTGATCATAAGAGCTATCAAGTCATAGAACAGCCTGCCTCCTAGAATTATGACTGTTCTGTTATTGGAGGTTTTCAAGCAAAGGTTATACAGCCATTTGTTTGAGATAGCATGAGGATTCTGTCCCGTGGCAGGGTATTGACCTAAAATAGTTCTACTGTCCATTCCAAACCCATATGGAAATTGAGTTCCATCTGGAATGTGAAACTTTATTTTAGACATAATTTTTACAATGGAGTCCATCTAAAAACTGAACAGAAGTGGAATAAGAATACACTATTGCTTGACATCCTTCAAGCTGGAAATGGAACATAGACTTCTAAGGGCAACACATCTTATATATAAATATTCTCATGCAGCATCATGATCAGATGCAGTAAACATCAATCCGGACAAGAGGTTGGTGGTGCTTCTCCATGCTAGCAATCAAATAAAACATGCCTTCAAATAGATAAAGTGTTATAAATGGCTTCATGAGAACAGCTTGAATATTTCTTTTCCCTCAATATCTCAGTGTGATGCATTGATCAAATGTTGACCATCCATCCCTGAAGCCAGCTTGTTCTGTCTCTCTAAAAATTCAGATGTACTGAAAATAATACAGCCAACAGCTTTAAGAATCATGTCCTCTGTGTACTTTAATGTAGTTCTTCAACTGGAGCTTGGTTTCACCTCTGCTGTATCTTGTATGAAATCTGCTAATTAAAATGCTGGATAAAAGTGATCTTGTGTATTGCTTCTCTGATTTGGTCAATCCATGTCAATGTGTTTGCCTCTTTGTGGAGAAGAGATCTGTCAGTTTATTGATCAAGCTTTGTCCTTCAACAAGTCCTTACAGAGTCCGAACTAAGGTTTTTAATTTAAATTTAAGAGAGCTGGATTTAAAACCTCAAACCATTGCAACAGAGGCCAGTTTATAGCTTTCTCCAAAACAAAATGTTTCTTTGCTATCCAATCTCTTTTTCACCGAAAACCCTTCACTATAGTAATATACTAAGTTTCCATAGGATTAAAGGAAGAATACGGTCATGTTCCATTCTCCGGATAATTATGTCCATCTTCAGGTTAAGCTAAATAAAGAAACCAATTAGCTGTGATTTTTATTTAGGATACCTGATTGTCTAAGGCAATAACCTGAAATGTTAGGTTTGTATTTGAATGGATCAGGACACTGCTATCTCTGTGCAAGTAGCAATATTCTGTTTCACTGTATGTACAGTATTTCTCATTTGGAAGTGTTAGATTTGAGTATGGCCTTTCGGTTTCTTTTTATTGCTTTTTCCTTTTATGAATTTCTGATTATTGCATTAACTAATCACTGTAGTTGACCTTATTTATCACTGTACAGAAGCAAATTATTATCATTATTACATAATATTATTTTATGGAATAACAAAAAATAATGGAAGTTTGCAAAGCTCTTCAGGAGACTTGTAAGTTATGAAGTTTAAACATTACTCTGGTGAATATGTTATCACAATCTTAGCACAAATCTAGAGGGGTTGTGTATCTGAGAATCAGTTTTCCTTTCTCTTTCTCTTTCCCTTTCTTTTTTTTTTTTTCTCTTTTTTTAACACAGAATGAATACTCTTCACATTTTCCTCCTTGGGGCAGGGGGAAATGATTGTATTTGACCATAGAAGATTTTGATTGTCTGTTTTTGTGCTATGCTTCAAAAACTCATTGGAAAAAAGAGATAGAATATGACATACCTATAACTCCTATAGCTATGACTTAGAGAACACCTAATTACTCTTTCTGTTGCTTCTTAGAAGTATCTTAGAAAAGTATCCATTCTTTAATTCAAGCAACCTTTGAAACCACATTTTACTTTAACAATTATGCATGTCAGGGAAGGGAAAAGATTATTATGACTACCCATAGTGCCCACTAAGCTATGGTTTGTGTAAACATGGCTTTTCATTAAATCACACCTATCTTGGTTTACATATTATACTTAAACCAGCAGTAAGCCACATTTTTTTTTCTTATGAAAACTATTGCATCTCTCCCAAAGCTTTGTGCATTGTCCAAATGATAATGTTGAAATCTAGGTTTCTTGCAGCCAGCCCTACCATAATTTCTTAGAATAGCTCCATACAAGTGTTATATAAAATTAAAAAGTAGATCATATAAATCAAAGAGTTGCTCTCTTTAATGTCCCTGCATATAAACTGATATGTTGGATTGAGTTCTGGTTACATAAAGAGTAATTCTGATTTTAGAGTAGTTTGATGATATAATCTTTATGTAGAAGGTGGTGGGCTACTTTTCATTGGATATGTTCTGAATGGTTTAATCTGGATTCCTGCACTGAGCAAGGAGTTAGACCTAATTGCCTAAAGGCTCCTTAAAAATCTTTGCCTCTGTAAAATTACTTTGTGCAAATTAAAAATGAACATATGATAAGAAATGAAAAAGGGTTTGCAGCTGGACAATTTTCTTATATATTCGTAAGCTAAATATAGAAATATGCCTTGTCCTCCCCCCCCCCCAAAAAAATACAAATACTGATCTTTTAATTGTACTTTCAGTTAAAGGTCAGGGTTTGGGGCTGCAGTTATGATTCAATCCATCCATATTATTTCGTTAATCCATTACATATGCGGACCAGACCTTATTTTTATTCATTGTTTCAGGATGCCAAGACATCTCTTATAGCTAGGCCTTCCTTGATAATCTTCCAGAATTTATCTCCAATTATTTCCTTGGTTAGCTTGTTCTTTCCAACTACAGTCCTCTGAAAATAACACTGTAACATTATTAATACATGATCTTATTAACCCCTTGTGGTAATACCCATGCAATGTCTTTAAAGTCACAGTTGTTTTAATTAGTGCATCAGCATGAAGCATGGCTTACACCCAAAACTGCCATATGGCACACCACTTGGGGAATCTTCTCATGTACTCAGAGGACACAAATGCGTTTATTGAAAATTTAAAATGTATTATTTATCAGGGAAGGAGAAAAAATAATTCCCAAATTTATTCTCAACACGCAAGAGAGGCAAAGAAAGTAGGCTTTATTACTAACACTGAGGCACCAGGATACATTGTTTTGTGAATGTTTTTACCCCTGTGAAAATTTCCAGTGATTTTGTTTCACACTCTCTTAATTTTCTTGAAATATTTACAAGCCATTTATCTATTATCATTAATAAGGTAACCTGAAGCAATGTACAAAGGTAGGAATAAAAATTAAAGTAAAGGTAAAGGTTCCCCTGCACATGCGTGCTAGTCGTTTCCGACTCTAGGGGCCGGTGCTCATCTCCATTTCAAAGCCGATGAGCCAGCGCTTGTCCGAGGACGTCTCCGTGGTCATGTGGCCAGCATGACTAGACGCCAAAGGCGCACGGAACGCTGTTACCTTCCCACCGTAGTGGTCCCTATTTTTCTACTTGCATTTTTACGTGCTTTCGAACTGCTAGGTTGGCAGAAGCTGGGACGAGTAACAGGCGCTCACTCTGTTACCATGGTATAAAACATCAAGTTATTATAAAACACACAGGACTCGGGCAATAAAAAAACTAAAAATATGACACAATATCAAACAATTCTATTTAGGCAGGGATTACAACCAGGAAAAGTGGGGTCCAAATGTTCACGTGAAAGAGGCAAGAGGTTGGGTTTGTTGTTGTTTTGTCTCTCTGCCATTGTACAATCCAATTTGCAATTCAAGAAAGAGGGAAAGAAAAGTGAATTTTGCTAGATTTTGTTTTCCTTCTTAGGTTCTCTGAAGAGTTTTGTGCACTTGTTTCAAAATGATGCAAGAACTCTTTTAATCCTCTCCTTTCTTAATCAACAACAAACACTTTATTGTCCAATGACCATTAATGATTGCCTCACAAGAAAAGATTAGCAGCAGAGTTCTCATGCTCTTTGCAAGCAGGAGTGAAGCTGGGCAGCATACAACAACTAAATAAAAGAGTAAAATATAAAAACCCTAATTATAAAAAACCCATAAAACTTTTAAAATATCATTTAAAATTAAAATATACAAACCACGAATAAGTAACACCATGAATATCTTATCCAAGGGTCTGGGGACTATAAGAGTCTAGAGGGGGAACAACAGTCTTCCGTTGAATCCTGGCAAGACTGATCAGCTTTGGGTATTGGGACCTACCATCTAGGACTATGCCATCTTTGGTGCTAGATGAGATTGTATTGCCCACTGCTTTAGATGAGATGAAGCTGCACTACCCAGGACAGATCCAGTTCATGATACGGGAATCCTCCTAGACTCATTACTACTGCTCAAAGAACAAATGGCAATAATGGCCAGGAGGGTCTTTGTACAGCTTTGTGTTGTATGCCAGTTTGTGCTCATTGCTAGATCAGGAGGTTCTATTTACAATCATTCATGCCCTAGAAACTTTCACCTTGGACTATCTCCTCTCTTTGTGCTGATCAGAGGAAGAGAAGATCTCTGCTCTTTCCTTCTGTAAAAATAATAACCTTGCATCCTCTGTTCCTGTTTCATAGTAAACAATACAACATTACATGATCACGTGTCCATTGCTTCCTAAGGGGGGGAAATGGAAACTTTAATTTGTTTGTGAATGCACAATATAAAAAATATCCCAATCACCAATGACTGGAAACAAACCTGGAGAAAAGAGGCAAATTAGCACAACACCATGCTGCCCACACCCAAACTTCTAAGCTGATCCAGAAGAATATATGGTTGAAGATATCAAAAGCCATGAGATATTTAATAGCACATAGATGGATGCACATCCCCATCCTACTAATACCAGAGATGATCCAAAAGCATGATCAATATATCTAGGATTGGTAAGGAAAGAAACCATCAAACCAGCATGACACGACATAAAGCACTGGTCTTGGCATTTGACAATGAGTACATACAAACACTCTTGTTTAAATACAACACTGGAAAACATTTTTCCTCATCAATGACATTATTAAATTATCAAAAGCAATACCTATATATGTTTTATTCAAAGTTATGATAGCCTTTATGTATGGACTTCAACTGCATAAAGTGGCTAACTGCCACTGGTTTATTTTCAGGTAGATTATTATACATTTAATCATCCAGATTCTAATGACTCCTATTCAAAAAGTACCTTAAAGCAGGGGCTCCAACCCCAGTCTGTGGACCAGAATCGGGGCACGGCATGCCAGCAAACAAGCAAAGCCCCATCCACAGGATGCAGGCAGCACACAAAACCACACCCCCTCCGGTCTGTGAAAAACCTCTCTCCATGGAACCAGCCTCCTTAGTTTTGATGAGATAAACTAAGATACTATGAAAAGAGAAGACATAAAGTAGTTTTCTGTTCTCTCCTTTAAGGCAGAGGTGCCCAACTAAGATACTATGTAAATATTTCATAGTATCTTAGTTTATCTCATCAAAACTAAGGAGGCCCAGTCCTGATTAGTATTTAGACATCAGTCTAGTTGGCTAGACTGTAAAGGAGGAAAAAGTAGAAAACAGTAGTGACAACTTTTTTTTTGCCAAGAAAACAAAACAAAACAATATGTCAAAGAGCTGAGGTTTCTTGAAAGCTACCTTTACATATGTACCCTTGATCCAGTTTTAATTCTGTGCATTAAATGGCACACAATTTACAGGCCCAGATGGTGGTGCACATTTCTGTTTGCATCGAAAGATCTGTTCAGTCTGGATCCCAATGTGCATTGCCAGATTGAAATAACATACATTCTCCTTCTCAGTTTCTGATTTAAAAACTAGAAAGGCCTACATTATATCATAGAATTGCATCAATCCCACCTTCAGCTTTTTTTCTCTTTCTATTTTAAAATGTAAGGCTTTATCTTTAAGAATATTGAAACCATAGCTATCTAAAACATATATTCCCAATGCACAGTCTTATTAAATGACAAACAGATCTTTCTACTGATGCAATAAAACAAGACAATCTAATTAAACATGAAGATGAATGAATGACAATTGACATGAGCTTGTTTTGAGTAGAGTGATGTAATAGATCAGGCATGTCAAACTCGCGAAATCATGTACATCACACAATGTATCAGAACTTTTTTCCCATTGCCCGCAATGAGGTGGGTGTGGTTTCGGTGTGATGCATCCAGCCTGCAGGTCAGCAGTTTAACATGCCTGTAATAGATGGAAAGAGCACCAGATATCAAGAAAGTGAGAAAGTCTGAGGAAAAAGGCAAGACTTGAAAGAAGAAAATAGCTTTTCCTTGTGTTAGAATCACACCAAGGGAACAGACAGAGAATTAGGCTTGAGTGTAGATAAATCAGAATAAAATATGATTATATTTTTTTCTCTTAAAGGAAAACTGACAACAAAAATCTGGAATCGTTGTCTAATTTTCCTTTGCATATCTTGCATATGGCCTTTTGGTTTAGCAAATACCAGTATATTCTGCTCCATCTAAAATGGTGAGTGAATAGCAAGGAGCAAAGCAGCTGGGCCAGCAATTTGGAGTTGTGCCTTGGCTTTTCGTAAGCACACCATATGATCAAACACATCTGCACCTGTGCAAACTGGCAAACATAAGCCAATTTTGCATTCTCGCTACAGAAAATCAACAAGGAATTCTCTGTCATTTCATACATATTTTTAATTAGGAGTTTTAAAACTCTGCAAACAGTGTATAAAAGCGCCATTTGGTCTCTTCCAATATGTGTTTATTTAAACATAATTCTTCCCACTTCTGGAAGTTTGCAATCCAAAGATTGAACTCCATGAATGTGAGACAAATTTCAACTGCATTTAAGCTGCTCTGGCACTAGAATTGACATGGTTGCAAACTATTATGCAAACACCCCCCCTTTGATTTTTGGAAGGATAAGATTATAGATAATGCAGAAAGTGTGTAGGGCTGCAGCTAGAGTATTTAAGCTTCAACAGATTTTACTGAAAAATACTCACTCGAAACTGCTTAAGGCTATTTTTGCATGTTTTATTTTAAAAGTCTTCATGCAGAGCTGTCTACTTTTATTTATCTTTCTTCCTTCTCTCTCTCTCTGTGTCAGTGTGTGTGTGTGTGCATGTGTGTAATTGTACATAAACTGTTGCACATTTGAGAGTTAAAACATTTTTAATTAAGCATATTTTCTTGCAGCCAGGTCCCATTGAATTATATGGGGTTTACCCCTCAAGGAAATGTAAACATATATAACATTACAGCTGCTGGCTAGAGTTTCAAGAATGCTTATTTAGAGAAAAACCTGAGGGAATATTATGCATTTGTTTAATAGGATGATTATAAAGATGCCCTTCCATCAATAAGGCACTTAGGGGACGTTACAAGCTTAACAGTCAGAGTGCATTATATAAAGTCCCCTTTATTTCATCCATATATCCTTTCTACACTTGCAAAGCCTCCCGGTGTGGCCTACATATCAGTAGAAAGACCTTCCCCTTAACTATACAATTTCAAAAGACATCACAAAAAAGGAAAAGAAAACATCTTTTCTTTGTATCTTCCTGTGTCACATCAGAGTAATGAGATGAGTAAGAGAGAAACAAAGCTTTGATGGAGCTGGCTTCTCAGATTGGAATTCATTTATAAGGTAATTTCCTTCTGAGAAAATATTAAGAATATGCTGCATGTTTCAGTAAAAAGAAAATATGCTTTAGCCCGATGGCAATGTTTAAGCTTCCCTCGGTCATTTACCTTCTTCCAAAGACAGTTTTGGAAGATTTAAGTACTATTTTTTTTGAAAGATGTACATATGAATAAGGTTTATCTGACTAGATTCCATTGTTTATTGATTGGTGGTAATGAACCATAATATAGGGAGAATCCACACCCTCCCTTTTAATATAAGAAAGCCCTTGTATAAGCAAAGAAATGTCTCCCCACCCCCAGAAGAGAAAAGACTTTCCTGAAGTAAAACCACTCAAGTGGCCAGCCCCTGTGAATGGATATTTAGTTTGACAAACTATTCATAAACAAAACACCTTCAGCTACACCCCCCCCCCCACAGAAGGCTGGTACTGATCAAGTTAAAAAAGCAGAGAGGCAAAGACTCCTAAGATTTACATTGCCCACCCAGCTCCAAGGATAGGACACAACTCCCAGACACAATGGGAGTCAGGCAACAATAATAAGAATACTAAAAGGGCACACTCAAGTGAAGATTAAAGTATATTTCACAACAATTCTGGGCTTCTAAACCATAAAGCCCTGCAACCACATAAAAACCCATCCACACACCAGACTGCTTTGTCAGCTGTCCCAGAACCGATTGCTATGTCATTTCACTTCTGATTCCTAAATAAATGGAAACCTCTTTTCCTGCAGCCTGCTTCCAATTCATTTTTCATGCGTCTTTCTCCCAGGATGAAACCAGACCAGATTTTACTTCCAGTGATAAGAAAACTTGTTTCTTATAGGAACCAACACAGGCTCTCTTTCTATGCTTTCCCACACTTCTCCCATTTTCTGGTGACCTGGCTGTAAGAAAGAATCTGAAAGCATTTATAGTATCTTTAATATATTAGCTATCATTGGTGTATCATTTGAAATAAAAAAACCATGATTAGTCTTGAGTATGCTTTTTTTTTTGAAAGAAGCCAACCTCAGCCAAACATAAAGTTGACTTCAATACACACCAGCTATTATTCCAGGTTAATATAACATTTTTACTCTCCTCCTGATCATCCAATTGAAGTTATATGTGTTATGCCGTGGGCTCTGCTGAGCAGGAATGAAGACACATGGCTGAGTACAGAGAAACTCATTCTTTTATTCAAGCTGGAACTGTACTTAGGCTTGGGCCGCTCCCAGTTCCAATATATAGCCAAGCCCCATGGTAGCAACCAATAAGATTGAATCCACGCTTGCCGCCTGAGGCTGACCAATTGCAGGCCCAGAGACGGCCTGTCTGGGTTGCTGGAGAACTGTAGGCCAGACATGTAAAATCCACAATGTCACGTGATGTCATGTGACATATCGGAACTATTTTGCTGTTGCTGGCAAGGTGTGGGCACGGTATTTCGTGTGACGCATCCGGGCCATGGGCCGGCAGTTTAACACCCCTAATGTAGGCCATATATTCCAAAGGGAGACAAATGTCATTGCAATGTTGGGATGCATACTTTGTCATTTGCACTCCCACTTCTTGCAGATGCTCATGCTTTGACTTCAAACCCTTTGAAACACTCCCTCTGCCAAAATTGTGACTGAATGTTCATGTAATGAAACAAAAGTTGAACTAAAGAATCATATTACCTAATTTTAATTAATTACATTTAACTTTTTGCAGGTTAGTCCTCCAACGTGATACTCAATTTCCAAATGCAATTCTCTCCAAACGTCCGCATTATACATCCATGGTTTCATATTACATCCAGCTAATAACTAGGATTGATGACTAGGAGTTCTTGTACACTGATGTGAAGAAAACCTATTCTCTATTTCTCCTCTTCACATATCCATTGGAGACTATGACATCAGTTCAACCTTCAGTGGATACAAATGATGATGTGCGTAGTTTAAAGTTTTCAAACATAAATTACATAAATTATTTCTACATATCTTTAAATGTTGATATATACAATGATATTTTTTCAGAATCTACAATGCTCTTCTTTCAAAAAGAAAGATAGTCTTCACAGTGACAAACATTACCTCTGCATAGACTTCTTATTTTTCCTTTCCTTTCCTTTCCTTTCCTTTCCTTTCCTTTCCTTTCCTTTCCTTTCCTTTCCTTTCCTTTCCTTTCCTTTCCTTTCCTTTCCTTTCCTTTCCTTTCCTTTCCTTTCCTTTCCTTTCCTTTCCCCTTCTTTCCCCCTTCCCTTATTCTCTTTCCTTTCAAATATTCTGCAGTTCAAGAATTATATGTAGTGTGAAGATTCTCACGCATAAGTTAGGATTATTAATATGAGTGAATAAAATGATTACACTGTCACGGTGACACATTGGGGTGATTATTATTATTACATACTGAAGCCAGAGCTTGTTTTGTTCTAAAATATAATTCTTAAAAGAAATTGCCTCATCTGAAAAAGTCAGTTTGCCCTCCCTATTTAGATTTTAAGCCAAACAAGATGGGCAAATAGAAATGTTAGTTCTGAGAACAGAAGTAAAAGAACATTGCCAGATTAGGAAGCTTCAGGTGGCTGCATCCAAAGGTACTATGTAAATACACAAAATGTTTTTTTTTAAAAAAACAAGATTCAAGTGTTTAGGGAAATTTGTTTGGATTAACAAAACAAAACAAAAAAATCCTAAACCTTACTTCAACAATGCAGGAATAGTACAGTACTTCTGTCAAGTCCACAATAACATCCAATCTTTTTCTTCTTAAAATATTTTATTTGTGAAATATAACAACAGCAAAAATACAATAGTGTTAATATAATCAGAAAAGACTATACTGAATAATGATTAAATGTGTGACATTTGAAGAACGTTAAGTGTTCATATACAACGAGCTCATTCCTGCAACATGTTATTAAATCTAGCCATGTAGACCATCCATTGTTTCTTCTTAGTTTTAACACAATATGCTATTTCAATATAATGATATTTATATAATATACTTAAAGATTCTTAATTTTTTTTTCCACATGTCTGCAACCCAGGAAATTGCAGGAAAGTTGGGAAACTGGTACTTAGTTTAGTTTAGTTTAGTTTTATTGGATTTCTATACCGCCCTTCTCCCTAGGGACTCAGGGCGGTTCACAGGGCATATATAAATAGGTATACAAAAATTAAAAGAGAATTAAACCATGCCCAATTAAAATACAGCAATAAAAAATAATAAAACCAATTAGAAAACCCATATTCCCCTTCAGGCCAGACCAGCTAACTCGAACAAGTGGGTCTTCAAACCGCGACGGAAGGATCGGAGGTCCGATGCCATCCGGAGCTCAACCGGCAGTTGGTTCCATAGTGCCGGGGCACCCACAGAGAAGGCCCTCCCCCTGGGGGCCACCAGTCGATATTCCCTGACTGGAGGCACCCTGAGGAGGCCCTCTCTGTGGGCACGCACAGGGCGGAGGGGAGTTGATGCCGGCAGCAGGTGGTCCTCGAGGTATCTCGGACCCATGCCATGTAAGGACTTAAAGATCATAACCAAGACCTTGAACTTGGGATAGATCTATTCTCAGTCTTTGATTGTGAATACAAGTAACAAAATCAAGCTATTTCTTCATATCTAGAAGATTATCATTATTTATCTATTATTTATCTATTTAATATAATTCAATATCTTGGATTTAATAAGAATATAAATAAGTATAGGGTCTGTGAAGGATGAAGATGTTCTTTGTATCACTGCTAATTCAAAAATTGTCAAAACACTTAGTTAAAATGTTCATAGTAGAGGACAAGAAGGCCTGGAGGAACGTTTTCCATGGGGTCGCGATGGGTCAGACACGACTTTGAAACTAAAAACAACAACAAAGTGTTCATAGGAATTAGAAAAGGAATTGACAGGTAATCAATAAATTGGAGTTTCCTGTGGGATATTTTCTTAAACTCAGGACTAGTTAGTTTGAAGGGGGGAAAAAAGGCTAACCCAAAATAGCAACATACAGTATATAAACTTATAGAAAATATCTACCAGCTATCTAAACTTTTATTTCCCCTTCAGACCAGCACATTCTTTCTCTATTCCACTTCTGTTTTCATTCTTTTCAATCCAACAGGATGTTGGAAATAAGTTATATGAAGGCACCACCCAATGTCTTTCCAGCTGTGATATAACTTTGAAAGCACCACAGAATTAAATCTGGACCAAATGTGAAAGGAAAAGCCAGCAAAAGAAAGACTTGAGTTTGAAAAATGGGCTGAATAGGCCTGCAGAGAAGACATTTTTTTAAAAAAAATCTCCCAGTGCTATAATTTAAAGCTTTGGAATATGAAATAGAACGTTTTGTAAATATGCACAGGAAAGGAGCAGGGAAGAAATCAGGGCTCCAAAAAAGGACTTCCGCTTTGTATAGAAGGTGTTAGAGGCAAGGTTAAGTGAAAAGTTCTGACCAGTGTAAAATAGTATCACCCACAAGCTCCAAAGCACCACAACTTTGCAAACAATCCAAACTAAGCATAGCTCACACGGAACTGGGAGTGGGATATGGACTTGCTTGCCTTTGCAAAGTTCCATGGCATTAATTTGGAACCAACACAGAGTGTGAGTGCGTCATTATAGAAAGAATGTGGGGCACAATGGTTTGATTGATCAAAACACTCTCACATTTTGGTAACTCCAAACCACTCACACTTAATTTTCTACAACTACCTGACTTTAATTTTAAAGTGAGTAATCTTGGCTTTCATTTGCCAAGGTGATTATCCACCATTGCAGGTAGTCCTTGACTTATAATAATTCATTTTGGGATCATTTGAAGTTACAACACCATTGAAAAAAGTGACTTACGACTAGTTTTCACACTTATGACCATTGCGGCATCCCCATGATCACACGATCAAAATTCAGTCACTCAGCAACTGACTCATATTTATGACGGTTGCAGTGTCCCATGATCATGTGATCATCTTTTGTGACCTTCTGACAAGCAGAGTCAAGGGGAAGCCAGTTTCACTTAATAACCATTTTACCAGCTGAACAACTGCGGTGATTCACTTAACATCTGTGGCAAGAAAGTTCATAAAATGGGGCAAAACTCACTTAACAACTCTTTCACTTAGCAACAGAAATTTGGGGCTCCATTGTGGTCATAATTCGAGGACTTACACTTTTTTAAAATTAGTGGAAACCATTGAAATATGTTTAGCATAGAGATTCATGTTATCCCAGTAAATCAGTTATAACCTCTTTCAGCATGTTGCTTTCCATTTCCTGTCCATTTCCTCTTGGATTGTTAAGAAAGTGTTTCTTCGTCCATGCCTTTTAGATGATCTTATAATAATATTTTAGCTGATATTCTGTTTTCTGAATGCATGGGGCCATCTTGACCCAAAGAATCCATCCTTAGGATAGGAGCTTGCTATTATTATAGTAGCTATGTATGAGGCAACAATGCAGATGTTAAAAACAAAAGTTAAAGAGAGGGGAAAAAACAATCAGAAAATTGGTTTGCAAGTCAATTTGACTTGAAAGAACTCCTGATGAATCCCAAACTGATTGCTTGCCCATTGTAAAGGCTTCATTGTTATATCACAATGGGAAAAAGAGTTCAAGGACTGCTGCAAGGTTGGTGAAGGAAAATAAAGAGTAATGAAAAGGAAAGAACAAAAAAATGCTTCCTGTACACTAAATGGCATGGTTCATCATTCTCCTTTTCTGTGTATATATAAAATCATTTGACACAGCTGCATGTTATCGGAAACCTATTCCTCTTAAAGGGAACTGCTCCACAGCAGTGTCTGCACTGTTTTTATTTTAATTTTAAGTTTTGTGGGTGTCCTGGTGATTTCTTCCTTCTATTCTTCCATAAATAGTTGTCACTAAATATTACTGGTACAAATTAAAATAGTAAAAGCACTGGCCAGTGAAAAGGTTACTATGATATGAAACAAAAAAGCAGATTAAGAAATTGGCCAGGTGTAGTATGTATCTAGGTGAATGATTTAACTATAGTTAACATCAAGGCATATTATGTGCTATATAATTGCAATCATTTAAAGTGAAACTCTAATTTCTACCAGCATTTTGGCCGATCTCCCAAAGGCGTTTTTCTACAATGCTAGTGTATGTATCCTTTGAAGGCCAGATTTTTACACAAATTGTTTCTCCATTACAAAATTTGGAAAAGAAATGTGTTTCATTGACAAAAAAACATGTCATCTGGGTAGTCAGATATTGCTTATTAACAACTCTCCATGTGATCACTCTGGTTATTTTAATTTTAACAGGTGTTGATGTTCTAATTTTGAAAGTTATATACAAACATTACAAATACTAAAATCATGAATTATTTGCATAACATTCAGAAAATACATTATGTATCACAGAATCATGTGATCAAATATAATTTATCACTTCAATTATTCAAAGGGGTGTGTGTGTGTGTGAGAGAGAGAGAGAGAGAGAGGGGGAGAGAGAGAGAGAGAGAGAGAGAGAGAGAGAGAGAGAGAGAGAGAGAGAGAGAGAGAGAGAAGAGGTTTTCTAGATTAAGGTTAAAGAGATCATAATCATAATACTAAAGTTGGAAGGAAACTTGGAGGTCATCTAGTCCAACTCCCTGCTCAGGCAGGAAACCCTCTACCATTTCAGACAAATGGCTGTCCAGTCTCTTCTTAAAAACTTCCAGCGTTGGAACATTCACAGCTTCTGGAGGCAGATTGTTCCACTGATTAATTGTTCCAACTGTCAGGAAATTTCTCCTTAGTTCCAGGTTGCTTCTATCCTTGATTAGTTACCATCCGTTGCTTCTTGTCCTTCTTTCGGGTGCTTTGGAGAATATCTTGAGTCTCTCCTCTTTGTGGCAGCCCCTGAGATATTGGAACACTGCTATCATGTCACCCCTAGTCCTTCTCTTCATTAAACTAGACATAGCCAATTCCAGCAGCCATTCCTTATATGTTTTAGCCTCCAGACCTCTAATCATCTTTGTTGCTCTTCTCTGTACTCTTTCCAGAGTCTCAACATCTTTTTTACATCATGGTAAATAAAACTGGATGCATTATTCCAAGTGTCTTTACCAAGGCATTGTAAAGTGGTATTAATACTTCACGTGATCTTTATTCTATTCCTCTGTTAATGCAGCCTAGCACTGTGTTGGCTTTTTTGGCAGCTGCAGCACACTGCTGGCTCATACTTAAGTGATTGTCCACTAGGGCTCTGAGATCCCTCTCACAGTTACTACTATTGAGCAAGGTACCCCCTATACTATACCTGTACATTTGGTTTTTCTTGCCTAAATGTAGAACCTTACTTTTTTCACCATTGAATTGCATTTTGTTAGATAGCGCCCAGTGTTCAGGTCTGTCCAGATCCTCCTGTATCTTAAGCCTGTCTTCTGGAGTGTTGGCTATTCCTGCCAGCTTGGTGTCATCTGCAAATATGATGAGTTCCCCATCTATCCCCTCATCCAAATCATTGATGAAGATGTTGAAGAGCACTGGGCCCAGAACAGAGCCCTGAGGCACCCTAATAAACACTTCCCTCCATGTAGATGTGGTTCCATTGAGGACCACACACTGAGTACAGCCAGTCAGCCAGCTATGAATCCATCTGGTGGTGATGCTGTTTAACCCACATTTTTCTATCTTATCAAGTAGTAGTTTGTGATCTACTTTATCAAATGCCTTACTGAAGTCCAAGTAAATTATATCCACAGCGTTCCTCTGATCCACTAATTTTGTCACTTGGTCAAAGAATGCAATAGGATTTGTCTGGCATGATCTGTTTTTGAAAAACCCATGTTGGCTTTTAGGTGCTCTAGGTGCTCGCTGATTCATTGTTTGATTATCTTTTCCAGAATCTTCCTAGGTATTGAGGTCAGGCTGATAAGTCTGTAATTTCCTGGATCCATTTTCTTTCCTTTTTTGAAGATGGGAACTACATCATCTCTTTTCCAGTCCTCTGGTAGTTCCCCAGTGCTCCAGGATCTTTGGAAAATATAGTTCAGTGGTTCTGAGATCACATCTGCCTGTTCCT
This sequence comes from Vipera ursinii, assembly GCF_947247035.1. NCBI lineage: Eukaryota > Metazoa > Chordata > Lepidosauria > Squamata > Viperidae > Vipera > Vipera ursinii. Next base: position 135,751,553 of record NC_139516.1, on the reverse strand, counting down.
TGAGAACCTTGGGGAGTAATCCATCTGGTCCTGGTGATTTGAACTCATCTAGGCTGGACAGGTGCTCACTTACTATTTTCTTGCCTATCTTAACTTGTGTTTCTATTATGATTTTTTATGGCACTATTTTTGATAGGTTGGTCTGTTTTTTCCCTTTGTGTAAAGACAGATGCAAAAAAACAAGTTAAATAGTTCTCCTTTCTCCCTGTTGCTTGTCACCTTCCTGCCACTTTCACCCACTAATGAACCAATCATTTCCTTCACTTTTTTCTTGTTTTTTACCTGTTGAAAGAAGCTTTTTTTGTTATTTTTGACTTTGGTCGCAAGCCTTAGTTTATTTTGAGCCTTAGCTTTCCTCACTTTGTCTTTGCAGGTTCAGGCTATTTGCTTATATTCTGACTTAGTTATGTGCCCCTCTTGTTTGCTTAAGAAGAAATGTATATAGACTTAGTCATGAATTAAAGCAAATATATGTGTCCCAGGATAATGTTGCAGGATCTAATCTGGGTTGATCACTGGGACCAGAGGGGAAACAGGCCTCTTGTCAATCAACAGAATTGCTGATTTACCCCCAGCTTATTAAGTACTTACTGTAGGTGGTGGCGGCTTGGCAGCACAAGGAAATAACAACCAACAACTTAATAGCCAGCCATCAACACTCCAATCTACATCTGAAATGCTACACACAACAGCCACCATATAAATATCATACACAGAACAGCCCAGAGTACTCAGAGGAGTTTCCTGAAGATGGGCTCCAGCATGAGTCCAAAAGCTCGGAAGACAAAACCTACCAGTCCTGGTGACCAACCCAGACTGGATCTAGCAAACCAAGTCATATTCTGCAGGGCAATGCAATTTGAAATATGTTTACTTTTGAATGGTTTGAAAAATAATTAATGTATATGTTACAAATCTGAGGGGTCTTGTTGTTCTGTTTTAACTGATATGATTCTTCTCATGTCAGCTAAAGAATTTTGGTAAAGCAGTTTTGTATTTATTTACTGAAAATAGATTGAACACGTCTAGATGTATGAGACTACTTTAATACGCAGTCATTCTACTAGTTTCCTGTTCTATAACATTCCAAAGAATGTATTTAAGTTCTGAGATTAGGACACTGCTTTTTCCCATCACATTGTCCCATTATTGGCTGGGTCTGGTGAAATTTCTAACATCAGTGCTATCATGAATGTAGCTGATCTAAAACAAGACATTGTAGAAAGAAAAGTGGAAGTACTGTTTCCTGAAGTGGGCAGTATATGTCGTTATATATTACTTGGGGTTCTACTCAGATTTACACTGCTAATAGTAATATTAATGAAACCAAACCTTTGAGGATGTCTGGTTCTCATTTTTTTCAAACAAATACAAATGGTTTAGGTTTCATTGTTATTTTGGTTAACTTTCATTAAAAGAAAAGTTTTAATTTTTGACCATTTTGTTGAGCAGTATGCCTCCAATATCTGTAGGAATTTTTTTTATTCTTTTCATTAATCTTCAAAAACATTTCTCTGTTAACAATTTCTTTTCACTATACTTTCTTCCCCTGTGGGAAAACACCATATCTGATCTTCTGGCATCAGGAGACACAAAAAGAGAGAGCTATGATATATTTCTGTGATCATTTAATGTAGCTCCTAAGAAGGTGAAGCTCTCCTTCTGTCTAACAAAAATTAAAGTAAGCTTGCATGGAGCACAATTTTTCAGTGGCAGATAAATGAAAGGTGCGTTGTGGCTGAGATGAGTTCCATGCATCATTATGACTCACCAATTTTCTGGTTTCTGCAAAAGAATAGATAAGTACCGGCACTCCTCAAAAGGCTTTTTCAGGAGGGCTTCAGGCTGAATGCTCTTTAAACAGGATGCCATTTAAATAATTTAAATGAAATTAAAGCAATGGCCCATTGTTCATGTATCAATTTCTCAAAAGCCCCACATGAAGCTATGATATAACGTCACAAATAGGCCTGTCATGTATAAAACACATCTGCAGTTTTAAAAGATTACAACATTCAGTTTAAAGCAATTGGTCAAGTTCTGAAATGCCCTTACATTCCTTTAGTACTGCTGCCGTTGCCTGCCATCATCCTTGTTTAAAGAGATCAATCCTCTTTTTAAAGAAAAAGCAACAAGTTCAGTTGTGTGATGGGATGCAGTCTAAATTCCCAGGAGGGAGGAAGGTCATTCCAGAGAAATAAGAGGCAGCTCAGTTCAGATAATTTGTGTGAGAGAAAGAGAGTGAAGAAAACCTCCTCCTTAATAGTTCTCAGAGCTTGTTATAAATGGTAGGGTACTTCAGTTTGGCAAGAGTCTGCCTATATAATTCCATTGTTTCAGTAAACGCCAGGTCTTAATGACCTTCCAAAAAGCTAGAAGAGTGGGAGTGGGGGGGTCTGTCAAATCAATTTTGTGTGTGTGTGTGTGTAGGGGGGGTGTTCCACAAGTTATGTATAGCCATGGAAAAGTCATGTTTTCTGAGGTTTCACTAGATGTCAGGATTTCAGGGAGGGGACCCCCCATTTGATATATATGACGTAATCTAATGACATCGTTAAAATTTTACTTCACTTGAGCTGGGATTGCATGTTCTTCTAGAACAGATATGTTGTACATAAAGCACTTTAAAAAGAGTATATGGGCATCTCTCAAATTGGTCCATGGCATCTCTCTTGCTTTCCATACAAATGACCTAGTCATAATTGAAACAAAAAACTAAAGGGTACCAAAATAATCTGGCGCATGCCATATCCTTGTTCAGAGCTATTAAGGAGTGTGATAAACATGTAAATTGCAATCTGATAATGTTTCAATCCTAGAGTAAAGTTATCATGGAGTAAACAGTTATACCAAAAGTTCTGTTTTTCCACAAAATTTCACATTTTTAATGCAGGGAGGAATGCCCAAAATAGTTTAGAAAGCATGCTACCACAATCCTTTCCTTAAAACTCTACAGGTGTTTCCTTGCATGCCTTTAAATTTAGACTAACTATGGGGGTGGCCTTCATGTTAATGCTAAAAAACCAGGCCTAACTTTCTTAGCAATACATCTACTGTCCCTTAGTGCAATCTCTTACTTCTTAAAGAAGTTTAAGTAGGACATGCAGCAATAATCATTAATATATTTATCTTCCATTAACTGGACCACTGACTCTTGCATAGAAGACCAACAATACAGATATTCACTCAATAGTGGTTGAAGGTAGATTTCAAAGGAGAAACTAAGTACAGAAATTTGAACATTAAGAAAGCTGATTTGTAATAAAGCATTTTCAAATGGGTGAATAAGCCATTGGGGGGGAATCCTTCTAGTGAAGCAAGATAAGGAGGCCTTTGATTGCCTTATATTTTGTATTTGTTTCTCTGCTGAAATAATGTAACTAATTTATGTAATTAATTCTTTTCATGCAGAGTTGATGGAACACTGGGTGAATAGGTTGCTTGGTGGAACTACATGTTCATTTCTAATTCTACATTATGCAGATGGTGTACACTGACAGAGAAGAATCCTGTCTGCAGATGTTTAACCACAGCATGAGGAAGGTGACATAGATAGTGCCTGAGGAGAGTAGTGCATTAACCTTCACTCTTTCCCAATACATTAAACAATGAACCCCTAAAGAAAGCTATTATATCCTTTAGTCAAAAGTATAAAAACACACTAATCTATAACTAGTTATTCAAAGGAGCACTTTACTTTGATGACAGTTCAAGCAAAGTGACTTGTGAAGCACACAGTGTCCCAATTGACTGTCAGAGTAGAGTAACCACAGTGCTTTTCTTACATTGTTTTGCTCCTCCACAGAAGTCACTTACATCACCAGCCAGCTGAGTGGGATCAGCCTTGAGTTGATGTCTCACCACATCAAGGCAAATGTTGCATATAAATGCGTAATTTGTAAGAAGTGCATGCTAAAATGTACATATTTGGAGACCTCTATAAACATTTTTTAAAGAAAGTCAGTAAAATCAGGATGGAACAAACCCAAGTTAAAACAAAAAAGAACAGAATAAAATTAAACTTGACAGATTCAATCAACACTATTTAAGATACATATTGGGGCCAAAGGCAACATTTAAACTTTGAGTTACATGCTAGGAGCTAGGATGAGGAAAAGACCAGAAGCAGGATAGAATTAAATTTCAGTGAATGCAATGTAAATTCTCTCTTTTCATTATATTAAAACAACTTTTCTATTTCAGAAATAATAGCACTATCCTAGATTGGAAATGCAGCTATTCAAACATATATTTTGCAAGCTAAGAAGGGGCTTGAGACTTTCAGAAATGTATCTCCACATGTCAGAAACACAACTGAGTTGCACATCAAGCAGAAAATACCAACCTGAGCATGATATTTATCTTGGGTATAGACTTCTGTTCTCTCACAGGGAAAATGGGGCTTGGGTGAATACAGGGGAAATCATGAAGAACCTCTTGGCAATTGCTCAAAGAAGCTGCATCTTCTCTCCGAATTGAACAGTTGCCCTTCACAGCTGTAGTACAATCTTGGGAAAAGATTCCTTCAGATTTTTTTTTAAAAAAAATCATATCCAATTCTACATAACCTGTGCTAACTTCAAAACAAACTACAGCTTCTGCTTATGATGGTATAATACAACTGCTTGCACATATGTAATTACTTGTTGCAGGAAAAAAATGAACATAACATAGAATTGTGGGTGAGACAGAAAAATTGAGAATTGTCTTCAAAGTTTGAGATATGCTATAGCCTTATACTCACAATACTTTTAATTTTAGATTGAATCAGATAATAACTGCCTAGAGCAGGGCTTTTCAACCAGTGGTACGATGTACCATCTGTGGTACATTGGCACCTGGCAAGTGGTATGTGGCCATCCTAGAAAAGTGGTAGTGGGGAAGGGGAATGAGCTGAAACAGTGGCAGCACCACAGAAGCCTGAGCGAGAGATGGCTGGAGCTGCAGGGCTGTCAGGGCTCAGCAGAAGTGCCAGGATCAGCGCCGAGCTCCAGAAGAAGCACCGATCAGCTGGAATGTTGCAGCATCTCCAGGGTCTTGTGATTTACATTCAGATGCTTGTCAACTGATTCATATATATAATGGGCACAGTGTCCCAGGGTCATGTGAAGTGAAGTGACCAAAACCTGCTGCAACCACCAGCAGAGGGGGAAAAATAAAAACCAAACAAACCCCCACCCCACCCCTGCTGCCAATCCTCAACAGAAATGCTCACAACAATGAAAACCTCAGACAGGAGGAAGAGTGCTGCCGGGTGGGTGGGAAGGCAGGTGTCTTGCTTGGCTGTGGCTTGGAGGGCACTTTTTTCAGTGCCATTGTAACTTCAGAAAGTCACTAAGCAAATTGTAAGTCGAGGTCTACCTGTACTTCATCACTTTTTTCCTTTTTTGGGGGGGGGGGGTCATCAAGTTTTTGACACCTTGTTAGGTGACTGGTGGTACTCGGATGTTGCCATATCCTAAAAGTGGTACAATGGCTGAAAAGTTTGAAAAGCCCTGGCCTATAGTATTTTTGTTGCTTTGTTTGGGAGATTTGGTATTTACAGTATATCCTCCTTGGATACTAACTAATTCTTCCTGGACTGTTCTTACTGGGATAGTAATTCATTCTTACTACACTCTAGAAATAGTGCAATGATCAGAATAGGAGAATTGTTATCTCCAACTAATGTTAATGAAAGTGAATCAGAGGACAGTCTAGAAATGTCCGCAGGATCACAATTTCTGTCAGACCAACTAAAGCAGAGTTGTTCCATTATGCAACACATTCCATCTATTTTCTAGGTGCATGTAATGTACCAACAAACATATAAAATGGGCAGACCAAACATATAATCATAGTTTTGTATCACTTGTCCACCTTGAGTAGACCATGTGCATAGAACATCCATTTAGTCACAGACTTCTCAAGGAATGTTACAACTACTCTGGTAACTAATTTGTGTGTCCTAGATGGAGATGTGTTAATATAAAACCATTTGGGACCATGCAAGAGATGCTGATAAATAGCAGAAGATCAAAGTCAAAACATCAAATATTAAGCAACTAAATTTTCTCTTTTCACATATTCTACTAAAAAGAACTCTCAAACAATTTAAGGACTCCTTTTGATCATTTGCCAACTGCCTCTTTTTAATAAACACAACATATTCCATACTGAAAATTCTATCACATGAATATTATATTTCCACTCCATGAGATTCAGAAATTGAAGAAAAGCTAATAACCAGAAGTTCCACATCCCATCTCTATCACTCTACCAAAGCCTCTCCAACATGTCCTGTTGACTATTGTGTGCCAACACCCTGCCCTGTTTTATTTCTTAATAACACTCCAGTTCCATCTGAACATTACCTACTATTGCCATACAAGTTGGAGAAATACAGTAGAACTGAATGGCCGATTTTGTATATCATGCTGAGACAGAAATCATTATTTAAAAACTATAATAGCTGGATCCACACTACACATTAATCAAAAATCCAATAAAGTACTTTATTCTGTAGCCACATTGTGCAAAACCAGAAGAGAAATAGGCCTCCCTTCACTGAGCATTTCACCCCTCCTGTTTTCCATCTAGACAACATATTGAGAACAGAAATTCCATGTGGTCCAATGAAGAACATCAAAGATGCAAATATACATCATTGTTCCAAACAACGTTATCATTAAATACTGTATGTGCCTTTACAAACAATGCTAAAAAAATCAGGTTAAAAAAAAAGTCTTGTTATCAGTTCAAATTAAGTTCATTGTTCACTCTTGACTCACCTCTATACTCTATTTCCTGTCTTAATCACAGATATTTTACATTTTATTCATTAATATATCTAGGCCTTAATATTTTTTATAAAGAACTCAAAATGCTGACCCACAATACTCTTTCCTCGTATTTTCTCCACGACAATAGCCCTGCAAGATGAGTTCAGCTGAGAGAGACTGACTGATCCAAAGTCACACAGCTGGATTTCATGCTTAAGGTAGGACTAGAACTCACAACCACCTGACTTCTAGCCCGGTGCCTTAACCAGTAGGCTAACCTAGTTATATCTTGCTATAGTCTTAAAATTTGTAGGCAGTTATGTTTACAAATAAAGCAAGATATAAGTCATTCTTTGCTTCTTATTTTGCCACAACAGGCCTCAGTTATAGCTGAGGGAACATGGCTGTCTAAGTTTTTCTAAACATGAAGCTGTTTATTTTATTTTATTGAAGCTGATTCCTTAGCTCTGTAAATATTGCAAGGTAGAAGTATGATCCTTGATATTTATTGATCAGCAAGGAGGAGGAGGAGGAGGATTTTTAACAGTAATAGTCCAAAATACATAAAAGTTAACTTCCATAAAATAATCTTTAAAAAAAATGGAATGACCATGTACCATGAGCAATACTTTCCTTTCCTAAGTCAGCACAAGGATATAAAAATGCAAATCAAGTCACTTGAGTATATTAAAAAAAAACAAGATTCTTTCCAGGAAATTCATTGAAATTGTTTATTTATTTATTCATTTTTTTATAATCTTCCAAATTCATAGACGCTTTGAAATTAGGAGCCTTCCATTGTATTGGGACTGAATCCCAGGTCACTGCTGTCCTGTGAACTTATGTCCTCAATGAAATGATCAACTCATAACTAGAATTTAGAATTTTAACTTGTGTGTACATACAAATCTGTCCCACTTTAAAGAAAGACCCAAACAAAGTTTCTGTATGTCAGTGAGAAAGTTTAACATTACTTTACGATTGAATTCTGTCTCTAGGTATGGTTATCTGATGGCTGATTAAGATGAATGTTTAGAAAGGCATAGATGAACTGTAGCCAGAACAAGAAAAGCAGATAAATCAGACTTCCAAGCTCAGATATGATTGTAAGTCAAAAAAACACCTATATATGTGTTGAAATCAACAAGCAAGCCTCTCATAGAAGATCTTTGAAGTCAGAGCTATCTCCTGGGGTATACAGTACTTTTTTCAGGATTTGGAAAGTGACCTTGAAGTTCCTTCCTTGATCAAAATTAGATGGCGATGCACATATTAAATCATTGCTTGGCATTACTTTCTTTCAACTTAGAGTGGGCTTCATGTTTTTTAACTTTCTATCTGCTTAAATGGAACATAAATGCTTTTACTATATATCCTTTAGCCCTAAAAGTCTTAACATGGTTTGAAAAAGGGGAAAAAAAGAGCTTTCCAAGAAGCCCAAAGGGAAAATGAAAGCAACAACAGTCTCATTTATTTGAAACCCATGGGGTCCGTGTACTTTGCATTGTATCCAGATTCTCAAAAAACTGCTTGAGATAGCCACTTAAATCAAAAACCCATCAACTCTCATTACATAAGTACTTGTGTTTTCCCCAAATAACATATACACAAAAAAGACACTGGATGAGACTAACATTCCTGATGGTCTAATATAGGGAATCTGGAGCCAGCAGAATCTTGCAGTCGGAGGAAACAGTTGGTTTCTTTTGGAGAAAGAGGATCAATTCTCATATATAAGATTGTGTATCTTCTTGCAGCATGGTAGAGCTTTACAGATAATTACATGGCAAAAGCAGGGGAACAGCTGTAAGCCCTCATGTGGTTCTTTTCATACCATGATTCCCCCAGAATGAGTCTTTACAGAATTACTTTCCAGAGAACAATTACAACAAACAATTGCAGTGTGTACTCTCAAACATATCAATTGTAGTTGGACATCTAATGTCTTCAGTATAAAGCTTATTGGAACATTCAAAAGAGTTAGCTGGGTTGCCTTTGAACAACTTCCACTGTGTTTTAAAAACAGCACACCTAAGAATCAGAATGGAGGTGGATAGCGTTATCATCACTGATCAGCGTGCTCTAAAAGAGATCATACATTTTTAAAGAAAACAGCTAAAAGAACAAACCAGAACAAAATTCAATTGATGCTATTCCTTAGCCTGTGCTGTTTATAGCTGCATGACTCTTATGAATTGACTGGACTCTTGTACAAAATTTCATTATTTTCTTTCTAGATCGTGAAAGAAATGTGTATATAACAGTACATAACATTCTTGGAGCTAAAGTAAAAACCTCAAACAAACCCAAACCCAAACCAAACTAAACTAAACATGGCTGGTTGCAGAATTCTGGAAGCTGAAATCCAGAAATCTTAACATTGTGAAATTTGGATACCCCTGACTACTATATCTAATTTAATCATAATTTCCCTACATGTTACAAAACACCATTTTCATCTTCAAATTCAAAAGGCTGCTAAACCCAGTCAAACACAAATATGAAAATAGAGGTTACCTGATTAAATATCCTGGAAACTCTTATCTTTTTTATGTACAACTACTATTGTCAGATCAGTATAATTTAGTTTCTCTGAATATAGCTAGGTTTTGTTATACTGCCTGTAAAATTAGTCAGATCTTGTTGATCCACTGATGATTTCACCATCAGTTGTAATGTATTACTATGCCCTGTTCTGTTCAGTTTTGCTTTATTTTAATGTCTAATTTTTTGTGTGTGCTGGTCTGTGACTGTAATAAAGATTGAATAGAATTGAAAACAGAGGTACCTTTCACATCATCCTGATATTAATGGGATTTGGACATTCATAGAACATCTCCACCATGAGGCCAAATACATGACTGATTTAAAATGTGGATTATCATGTGGATTATTGGTGCCCGGAGGACAGTTTCATATTGCAGACATAAGAAGAGTCTATGAACAATCACACTTTCCCTGACCACCTACTGAAGGATTCACCATGTGGACTGGGGTATACTTGTGTTTATTATTTCATTTTCACAAGGAGTTCAAATAGCCCCTATTTGAACATGAGAAAAAGATGCCATGTCAGAGATTATTGTTTGATGCCAACAGATTCTCTTTCCTGGCAATGGAAGCTGTTTTCAGACAAGATATTTCAGGAAAATTCTGAAAACATGATGGGAAATTTTCTTTGTGTAGACTTTGGCACCTGAGATTGAATTGCCTGGATTTACCCTGACAGAAATAATTATAAACATCTCAAGCATATCTAAATCAGCTGGACATAAAACAATTCTTTTTTCTGAAATGTTTCAACAATCATTCATCTTGGGATATTATGGTGTACAATATGCTTTCCAAAGTTTCTTCTTGTCATTTTATGTTCAGGTTACCCCTTAAATCATTTGATTTAAATGTACCTAAAATTTCACACCCCTTCATGCATTATTGCCTTGTTGTGGTGAAGGGGCTTGCGTAATTCAATGAAGCTATGAGCTATGCTATGCAGGGCCACCTAAGACAGAAAGGTCATAGCAGAGAGTTCTGACAAAACGTGATTCACTGGAGAAGGAAATGGCAACCCACTCCAGTATCTTTGCCATGGAAACCCTATGGACAGTACCAAAAGGCAAAATGATGTGACGCTGGAAGATGACCCACTCAGGTCGGAAGGCGTCAAATATGCTACTGGGGAAGAGCAGAAGGCTAGTACTAGTAGCGCCAGAAAGAATGAAGCGACTGGGCCAAAGCCGAAAGGATGCTCAGCTGTGAATGTGTCTGGTGGTGAAAGGAAAGTCCGATGCTGTAAAGATTTTTTCTCCATAGGAACCTGGAATGTAAGATCCATGAATCAAGGAAAGCTGGATGTGGTCAAACAAGAGATGACAAGACTGAACATCGACATCTTAGGTATCAGCGAACTAAAATGGACAGGAATGGGTGAATTTATCTCAGATGACCATCAGGTATACTACTGCGAGCAAGAATCCCTCAGGAGAAATGGAGTAGCCTTCATAGTCAATAAAAGAGTAGGAAAAGCAATACTGGGATACAATCCTCAAAATTACAGAATGATCTCAGTTCGAATCCAAGGCAAAAGATTCAATATCACAGTACTCCAAGTCTATGCCCCAACCACCAATGCTGAAGAGGATGAAATTGACCAGTTCTATGAAGCCCTACAGCACCTTATAGAATTAACACCAAAAAATGATGTCCTTATCATCATGGGGGATTGGAATGCTAAAGTAGGAAGCCAAAGGATAACCGAAATAAAAGACAAGTTTGGCCTTGGAGTACAAAATGAAGCAGGGCACAGGCTGATAGAATTTTGTCAAGAGAATACGATGGTCATAGCAAACACTCTTTTCCAAAAACCCAAGAGACGGCTCTACACATGGACATCACCAGATGGTTAACACAGAAATCAGATTGACTATATGCTCTGCAGCCAAAGATGGAGAAGCTCTATACAGTCAGTAAAAACAAGACCAGGAGCTGACTGTGGCTCAGACCATGAGCTTCTCATTGCAAAGTTTAGGCTTAAACTGAATAAAGTAGGAAAAGGCACTAGGCCACTAAGGTATGAATTAATTCATATCCCTGTTGAATATACAGTAGAGATGACAAATAGATTTAAGGAATTAAATCTGATAGACAGAGTGCCTGAGAACTATGGACAGAGGTTTGCAACATTGTACAACAGGTAGCAACCAAAACCATCCCAAAGAAAAAGAAATGCAAGAAAGCAAAATGGCTGTCTAAGGAAGCTTTGCAAAGAGCTGAGGAAAGGAGGGAAGTGAAAGGCAAGGGAGAAAAAGAAAGATACACTCAAGTTGGAGATCCAGCTGATCCGAATCCGACCGATTGCAGTTAAGAACCTTTATAAGGTCTTATCTTGTGGCGATAAGGACGGCGAAGCCTAACTACTTTGCCGCCCTTATCGCGTCTGCAGATAATTGCCCGGCCGCCCTGTTTAGGGTGACTCGCTCCCTCCTTAACCAGGAGGTGAGAGAGGATCCCTTACAGGGACGAGCCGAGGAGTTTAGTCATCATCTGGCGGACAAAATCGCTCGGATCCGGACCGGCCTGGACTCTGACTGGGCAGAGTCTGATGTGGAGGAATCAGGCGGTCTTGAGCACGTTATCTGGACTGAGTTCGACCCTGTTTCCCCCTGATGATGTGGACAGGATCATGGGGAGACTGAGCACCACCACCTGTTTGTTGGATCCGTGCCCCTCCTGGCTAGCTTATGCGGCTCGGGAGGGAACACGAGGCTGGTTCCATGCAGTAATAACTGCTTCTTTGAAGGAGGGTGTCTTCCCTGCCGCCTTGAAGGAGGCGGTGGTGAGACCCCTTCTCAAGAAGCCTGCTTTGGACCCGGCTGCTTTAGACAACTACCGTCCAGTCTCCAACCTTCGCTTTCTGGCGAAGGTTGTTGAGAGTGTGGTGGCGCATCAGCTCCCTCTGTTCCTGGAGGAAACTGATTATCTGGACCCGGACCAATCGGGTTTCAGGCCCGGACACAGCACGGAGATGGCATTGGTCGTGCTGGTGAATGATCTCTGGAGGGCAAGGGACAGGGGTTGCTCCTCTGTCCTGGTCCTATTAGATCTCTCAGCGGCTTTTGATACCATCGACCATGGTATCCTGCTGTGGCATCTCAGGGGATTGGGAGTGGGAGGCACCGTTCTACGGTGGTTCTCCTCCTACCTCCAGGGCCGCTCGCAGTCGGTGTTGACAGGAGGGCAGAGATCCGCCCCGAGGTCTCTCATTTGTGGAGTTCCTCAGGGGTCGGTCCTCTCGCCTCTCCTGTTCAACATCTATATGAAGCCGCTGGGCGAGATCATTCGTGGTTTTGGGGTGGGGTATCACCAGTACGCTGATGATACCCAACTTTTTCTTTCCACCCCGAACCAACCCAGTGATGCCCTCTCCGTGATGTCCCGGTGCCTGGAGGCGGTTCAGGTCTGGATGGGGAGAAACAGGCTTCGTCTCAATCCCGCCAAGACTGAGTGGCTGTGCATATCGGCATCTCGGGTTAACCAAGTTATTCCACCTCTAACGATGGGGGGTGAGGTGTTACCCCCCGTTGATAGGGCTCGCAACCTGGGCGTCCTCCTGGACTCACGGCTCACTTTTGAAGACCACATAGGAGCCGTGACCAGGGGGGCTTTTGCACAGGTTCGCCTGGTGCACCAGTTGCGTCCCTATCTGGACCGAGACGCCCTACGCACAGTTACTCATGAGCTTGTGACCTCCCGTTTGGACTACTGTAACACTCTCTACATGGGGCTGCCCTTGAAGACCACTCGGGGGCTTCAACTGGTGCAGAATGCGGCCGCGCGAGTTGTAATGGGGGTCTCCCGATACTCCCATGTAACACCTCTACTCCGTGAGCTGCATTGGCTTCCGGTTGCCCTACGGGTGAAGTTCAAGGTGCTGGTTATTACCTATAAAGCCCTACATGGCCTGGGTCTGGGCTATTTGAGGGAACACCTGCTGCTGGCATCAAATGCCCTTCACCCAGTGCGCTCCCACAGGGAGGGTCTGCTCAGGGTTCCGCCGGTAAGAGATTGCCAGCGGGTGACACCCAGGGATAGGGCCTTCTCAGTGGGAGCGCCTGCCCTCTGGAACCAGCTGCCGGTGGAGCTGAGAACTGCCCCCGACCCCCGATCATTCCGCCGGGGCCTGAAGACCTGGCTCTTTGAGCTCTCGGGCCCAGGCTGAGGAGAAATTTTTTAATTGGGGTTTTAAGTGTACAGGGTCACTTTAATATTTTTTAATTTGGTTTTTTTAACTTTTGTATGGTGGATTTTTTAATTCCCTGTAAACCGCCCTGAGTCCTCAGGGAAAGGGCGGTATATAAATGTAACTAAATAAATAAATTGAATGCAGAATTCCAGAGAATAGCTAGAAGAGATAAGAATCGCTTCTTAAATGAAAAGTACAAAGAAATAGAAGAAAACAATAGAATAGGGAGGACCAGAGATCTTTTCCAGAAAATTGGAGAGATGAAGGGAACGTTTAATGCAAAAATGGGCATAATAAAGGACTAAAATGGCAGGGACCTAACAGAGGCAGAAGTTATTAAGAAGAGGTGGCAAAATTACACAGAAGAACTATACAAGAATGAGCTTAACATCCCTGATAATCACAATGAGGTGGTCACTGACCTCGAGCCAGACATCCTAGAATGTGAAGTGAAGTGGGCCTTAGAAAAGATGAGCAACAACAAAGCTAGTGGAGGTGGCAGTATTCCAGCTGAGCTGTTCAAAATCTTAAAAGACGATGCAGTAAAAGTGATACACTCAATTTGCCAGCAAATTTGGAAAACTCAACAGTGGCCACAGGATTGGAAAAGATCAGTTTACATTCCAATTCCAAAGAAAGGCAGTGCCAAAGAATGTTCAAACTATCGCACCATTGCACTCATTTGTCATGCTAGTAAAGTTATGCTTAAAATCCTACAAGCTAGACTCCAGCAGTATGTGGATCGAGAACTACCAGAAGTACAGGCAGGATTTCGAAGAGGCAGAGGAACTAGAGATCAAATTGCCAACATACGCTGGATCATAGAGAAAGCTAGAGAGTTCCAGAAAAACATCTACTTCTGCTTCATTGACTATGCTAAAGCCTTCAATTGTGTGGATCATAACAAACTGTGGCAAGTTCTTAAAGATATAGGCGTACCAGACCATTTTATTTGTCTCTTGAGAAACCTATATGTGGGCCAAGAAGCAACAGTGAGAACTGGACACGGAACCACTGATTGGTCCAAAATTGGGAAAGGAGTCCGGCAAGGCTGTATATTGTTGCCCTGCCTATTTAACTTATATGCAGAGCACATCATGAGAAAGGCAGGGCTAGATGAATCAAAAGTTGGAATTAAGATTGCCGGAAGAAATATCAACAAGCTAAGATATGCAGATGATACCACTCTAATGGCAGAAAGTGAAGAAGAACCAAAGAGCCTCTTGTTGCAAGTGAAAAAGGAGAGTGCAAAAGTTGGATTGAAACTAAACATTAAAAAACCAAGATCATGACATTCAGCCCTCTCAATTCCTGGCAAATAGATGGGGAAGCAATGGAGGTAGTGAAAGATTTTATTTTCCTGGGCTCCAAGATCACTGCAGATGGGGACTGTAGCCAAGAAATTAAAAGACGCTTGCTCCTGGGAAGGAAAGACATGGCAAATGTAGACAGCACACTAAAAAGCAGAGACATCATCCTGTCAACAAAAGTGCATATAATCAAGGCTATGGTCCTCCCAGTTGCAATGTATGGCAGTGAAAGCTGCACCATAAAAAAGGCTGAGGGCCAAAGAATTGAGGCCTTTGAACTGTGGTGCTGGAGAAGACTCCTGCGAGTCCCTTGGACTGCCAGGCGATCAAACCGGTTAGTCCTAGAGGAGATCAACCCTGACTGCTCTTTAGAAGGCCATATCCTGAAGCTAAAACTCAAATACTTTGGCCACTTAATGCGAAGGAAGGACTCACTGGAGAAGAGCCTAATGCTGGGAAAGATTGAGGGCAATAGAAGAAGGGGACGACAGAGAATGAAGTGGCTGGATGGAGTCACTGAAGCAGTAGGTGTGAGCCTAAATGGACTCCAGAAGATGGTAGAGGACAGGAAGGCCTGGAGGAATGTTGTCCTTAGGGTCACGATGGGTCGGACACAACTTCGCAGCTAACAACAAAATTTCACAGCTTTTATCTTCCTACTTCCTGTAATGAACTTTACTTGTCATAAACACATGCTGGATTTTCCCCAGTACTTGTGTTCTGTTGTAAAAAAAATAATCTTTAACTCTCTTTATTTCTCTTCATGAAATTGAATGAAGTGAATAGATACGGTATGTGTTGATTATACAAATAGTACAAATCTATTTTTTCATGTAATAAGAAGGGGAATAGAAATGCAGAGTTAGATGTTGTTCATTGACTGCTGCCTCTTTCCCTCCTTTCCCTTGTTGATTAATCACAGTAAGTTGATTAAACTTGATTCCAAACAAGATTCCTTTAATTTAATCCTTATTACAGTGATTTCAGAGGGATGGGTTATAGATTAGGAAGAAAGAATCAATCTTCCCTTTCATGCATGCTACAACTTTCCTTGCTCCTCCAAGTAAATCATCTCCCAGCACGCCACAATTAGTCCTTGAATGGATAAACCAAAATATGCTCACTAGAAAATTTGAAAAGCCATTCTTGATGAAAAACATCTGTTTATTTACTCCGCATTCCAAATTAAACGGCAAGCAAATTAATTTTTAATACCAAATTAATAGGGAGCTTATAATAGGGTACTCCATCAGTTTAAAATTATCAGAATGATTTCTTATTAATATTGCACTCTTGAGAGTAACACATGAGGATCTTTTTCTCTGTGAAAATTAAATTAAGAATGTGTAATGAGAATCAGACATAAGTGGTGCAGAATCTAGACAACAGAGAAATGTTTTCTCCTTAAATGCAGACTCTTGTTTCATTATGGCAAAATGAATGAATAAGTGTTGAACTATAAATGATATATTTGTTTGTTTACTTGCTTGTTTTAGCAACCACATCTATTTCCTGTTTTGCTGTGCCTGACATGGTGAAGCCAGCAACTCTTCCAGTGCAGAGAGGCATTTGAGAGGGAGTGCTCGCCATAGAGCTGGAGTGAGGAGAAAACATAGTTAAATTGCCTTTGGGAGAAGCTAAAGAGACAACGATAGGATAGAACCATAGTTGCATGTTCAAGGAAGGAGAGATAGTACCTTGCTAGGGTAGTATATCTGAATCTGAGTGATGGAGAAGATATCTTGATATCTTCAAGAGGTTTTCTTTTTGTTATAGGAAACAGAATGCCTGAAAATATAAAAAGTCATATTCAATCTGTTATGCTGGAGGATAAGAGAATATCTATCCAAGATGATGTCTCTACAATGGACCCAGTAGCTTATATATTTGCCAAAGTAGGCAGGATCTCAGTGTGACTAGCTCACTCACTTCCACATTTGCACTATTTCCATTCCTAAATCCTTCAGAAGCATTTTGAAGATGATCCATGGTTATCTTCACATCTGTTGATTTTTTTAGCACAAAGAATGAGGAGCCCTGTCCTAAATAGCCATGAATTCTACAGTATCAAAAAAATTTTTTTAAAAAAATGCTTGCACCTTCTACCCACTATTGATGTATTTGTTTCACATGTCCCTGCATGTGGTTTAGGCTGGATGGCTTTCTGTTTTTTTAAAAAATAAAGTATTATTTTTATCATAATCATCATTATTGTTGTTGAGTTTGGGGGAAGTTGGCAGTCAACCAATTATTATATGAATAAATGAATAAATATATTCTATCATTAAGCTTTTAATTAATGGTATTTTCACCGAGGGAGCTAGTTTGAAAACAATTCTGGATCTAAATGCTCCCATGACAACAGCAGTGGTATTCAGGAGCCTGAGTTTGCTTATTTCTAGCTTGATTCTTCTAGAAAATGCATATTAGTTTCTGACTTTCTCAAATCTGGGCTGATTCCTCCCTATCTGACCATTTCCTTTGTAGTGGCTCTTTCTTCTTCAGAGACGTTTCCTATGTTTTCTATAGACCTAGAATGTTCCCCTACTGCTGGACGTATTGGGATAGGTAGAGATGATCAAGAGTTGTCTAAATAATCTGGCCTATGCTGTGGACTGCTTAATGGGTCACTACCAGTAGGTAATAAAGCTTGCAAAGCAGAATTATAACATACAGTAATTAAAGAGCCCATATAACTGCCTATATCACTGCTACAGCTTTCAGATGTTCTTTAATGGCAGTCCCATATAATGTTCATTCTAGTAGTCCAGTGAGGAGGGGGTGATCAAAGCATCAGTGACCATGAGCAGAATCATCCAGACCAGGAATGAGTGCAACTGATGAACAACAAAAAGTTATATGCAGTAATCCTGGCCATGGCTACCCCCTGTTCCTTGAAGAGGATCCATGAGTTCAAGAAGAAGCCCAAATTTCATACTGGTTCTATTTGGGGTAGTGAAATATCAAAGCCCAAAGTAAGATGGAAAATCTCCCAGAACTATGAAGCCCTAATATCCAAAGTGTCTCAGTCTTACCAGGATTGGTTTAAAGCTTGTTATTTTCACCCACATCTTCACAGTGCCAGACACCAAATCAGAATTCTCATAATATCAATGGGGGAGGGGAAAATGGGTGCAGATACAGAGTATCAGCAACATACTGTTGGTAGCTCAACACATCCAGCTTATTATCTTCAATTGCTCTTTCTGTGTAAGCCTACAATTTGCTCATGGCAAAGTTTCATTCTCATCCCTTTGGCTAAAGAAACCATTTCATGGTGCTTAAGGGAATGTCTTAAAATTGCCTGTCAGATACAAAGTCCCAGGTACTTGAAAGTGCTATCTAGCAGGACCCAGGAAAAGAGCCTATTTTATTGAGGTGGCTGTCCTTTTGAACATGTCTCCAGAAATTAGGTTGGCTGTTATTCTACTGGACCTTTATAAGGCCTTCATGACATAATTTTGCCACCAAGTTCAGTGATCAAGAAGTGTGGCAGTGCCTGTGGAATGAATAAACAATTCCCTTTTATTAGCTCTATTTTTTCATTTCAGTTTTTGATTATTTCTGTGTTGCTTTCAGTTTTAAGAGTTTATGATGTTTTAACTGTTGTTGTCTACCCAGAGTCAAGAATTTTAAAAGGATGGCCATTTAAGTTGAATTAAATAAATAAACTGGACAAGGCAAAGAGAATAGCTCTTTGCTTTGGGGTCTGATGTGATTCTGCAAAAAGTCTGCATTGGTATGACCATCTGGGCTTTGTTATGCATGAAATCTGGAGAGGAAATTAAAATTGCAGCAAATTACATTGCAACTACACATCACAAATGAACTTTAAGATTTATTAGACATTCATTAAAGTTGGGTCTGGATGATTGGATATGACAGTGATGCAACAACAACACTAGAGGGAAAGAGCTGTGGGGAAAAGTTTTTTAAAATAATGTGATAATGCTTCATTGTTTCTATTATTTCATTTTTAAAAATGTTACTCAAATTTGCTATGAATTTAGAAGACTCTAGAAGCTCCAAAAGTGGGACCGGGCACATTCCAAGCCAAGGTGTATTATCTCTAAAATATATGTAGTGGGTGAGCATAGGTGCTGTTTGAGATTTGAGATTGGGAGCAATAGTATGAAGTACAGCCAGGCTAGAGCAGAACAAAAAAATAATAATCAAGAGACAGACTATTGGAAATTATAAGGAATCCAAGTGTTTCTGGATTAGTTACATTTAACAGGGTAAGTATTACCTAAAAAACAAAATGTTCAATCCTTGTTTCCAAGAAATGAGAAATATTAACAGCATCCAGAACCACTGATCCTTCATGAGTTAAGGATAGTTCTAAACTGCATTCTATTCAATAATTTACCTCCATAAATATTTCCAGTATTTCTAATCATCACAATAGGTTTACTTTTGTAGTGGGCTAAATATATCCTGCAGATGAAATCACAAATTTCGTCACTAAATTATTTTTTCTCAAACATTCTATTTGGAATTTTTTTATAAAGCCACTTCAAATAAATATTGCTAATAGAACTTCATTGGGCTCCTATTTCTGACAGGTAATATGTCAAAACAAATGATGAATACATACAGCCTCTAATGTAGGCCTACTTAAGACATTAGCTAAATTAAATCTTTAAATAATAGAGGGGGTTATAAATGTGTTGAGCTTGAAATATCACTTTCAAATTGATATTGCCATCTGTATTGTTAAAACTATAAGAGGATGCCTCGGGTTATAATTTACATTAGATTTTAACAGAAATGGAAATAAAATCCTTTTCTCTCAATGAATGCCATGGATGTTCTGGACTCCAGACTTAGCATTTTGCAGTTTGAGATGCTGTCTATACATATAAGGATTCAACAATAATTTTAAAGACCTAACAGCAGGTGCAAAATTATCCCATTTTCCTGATCAAATAGTTTTCAATTTTTCAGTTTCTTTTATTTATTCGACAGAACTCACTGGAGCCAATTAACATTACTGAAAAGTTGCAGTATAGAAACAGCTAGGAAGATTTTTATGTCCTGTTCCAAGTGCTTTAGTTCTGCACTTAAGCAACTGCTGCTATCAGTTCTCTCACTGGAAGAAAATATGAGGGGTTTTTCCCCCATAAAAATGTCTGAAAAAAGCCAAGTTTGTTGTTAGTTGTGAAGTCATCACAACCCCAAGGACAATGTTCCTCCAGGCCTTCCTATTCTTTACCATCTTCTGGAGTCTATTTAAGCTCACACCTACTGCTTCAGTGACTCCATCCAGCCACCTCATTCTCTGTCATCCCTTTCTTCTATTGCCCTCAATCTTTCCCAGCATTAGGCTCTTCTCCAATGAGTCCTTCCTTCTCATTAGGTGGCCAAAGTATTTGAGTTTCAACTTCAGGATCTGGCCTTCTAAAGAGCAGTCAGGGTTGATCTCCTCTAGGACTGATCGGTTTGAACGCCTTACAGTCCAAAGGACTTGCAAAAGTCTTCTCCAGCACCATAGTTCAAAGGCCTCAATTCTTTAGTGCTCAGCCTTTCTTATGGTCCAAATTTCACAGCCCTACATTGCAACTGGGAAAACCATGGCCTTGACTATATGCACTTTTGTTGGCAGGGTGATGTCTCTGCTTTTTAGTGTGCTGTCTAGATTTGCCATAGCTTTCCTCCCCAGGAGCAAGCGTCTTTTAATTTCTTGGCTGCAGTCCCCATCTGCAGTGATCTTGGAGCCCAGGCAAATAAAAATAAAATCTGTCATTATCTCCATTTCTTAAGCCAAGTTTAGATCCATTGAATTCAAAACTTATCTATTCCCAAATATTCCTATCACTTAATCCAATGCTGGAGTTGATACATGAAGATAGTAATAGCACTTAGATTTATATACCACTTCACAGTGTTTTACAGCCCTCTCTAAGCAGTGTACAGAGTCAGCATATTAGCAACAATTTGGGTCCTCATTTTACTGACCTTGGAAGGAGGGAAGGCTAAATCAACCTTGACCCAGGGAGAATTGAACTGCTTGCAGTCAGTAGAATTAGCCTTCAATACTGCATTGTAACCACTGTGCCACCAGTGGTTAGAATGTAGTCTTCTTTCTGACATCAGTCACTCTTTTCACTGATGGCAGGAAGTGATGCCTTCATCTCATGCCCCACCCATGATAAGGCATTCTTAATGCTTCAGCTTTAAACTAAAATTTTCCACTTAAGTCAACTACCTACCTGTAGGATATAGACAGAGTTAAAGTTTTATTTTGTGCCTCCTCTTTGTGAATCACTTTGTCAGCTCTCCAGAGGATTATAAATTGAGGTCAATTTCTCCTGCCATTGTTCCCAGATATACATGGAGCACATCCTCTTTGACTTTCCTCCTGGTAGGATATCACTAAATGCAAGGTTTTGCGTATCCATATAATCTATTTCTGGTAAATACATCTCTCTTTTGATAAAGTTATAAATAATTGTTGAGGCTAGACTCTCTATTTCAGGAGCACTCATATGTAAATATAAACACTTCATTCTCCAACTTTTTTTCCACCTATCATAGCTAAGGTGAAGTAAGTGGTGGACAGGATCAGAGATATTTTGCTGGTGGTCCTTGGATTTGAATTACAGCTCTATTAGTTTTATTCCCTTTGAATGTCTCTGGTAGTACTGTTCCATTTTCATGCAAATAATTTTGTACTAAAAGCTTGTGGAAGCAATTGTCTGCCAGTAAATTTAAGTGGCCTTTTTACAAAATTGCACAATAATTTTAGCTTACTATATGTATTTTAATTCTATGGCCCTTTCCAATTCAAGACAAGGCTAAGAGAGTGGAATTATGGGAACTGCAACCCCCCCCTTTGCTTCTCAAACAACAAAAAGGAAATTAACATTGGTTGCTTCTATATGAAAAGTGAAGGAAGGTAATATAAATTTTCAATAAATGTGCTGCTTGTGACTGGGCTTCCTCTGTCACTTCAATCTGTTGTTGCTTTTTTAAAAACTTTATTCAAGTCAAATATTACATAAAGAGGATCAGGGATGGTGGACAGTCTTCTTGTTTGAGTTGTGGACATTTTCCTCATTAGGAAAAGATAATCAGTGAGACAGGATACATGGAGAAATCAGTCAGATTTTTTTTTTGCCTATCCCATGATTTATTCAGATAATTAAGAGAGCACCATCTGATAGTGAATCAGAACAGACCTAGTAAAGACAGAATAGGGATCAACAATGGGGACAGGAAATTTCATAGAGATATGATTCCCCGTTACTTAAGAAGGATGAAATATTACTTTAGTAAGATAAAGCCTGGTGTAAGCGTATACTTTAATGATTAGAATAAGTTTATATTCTAAACGTAAATCTAATACAGTATACAATTCAAAATGGAAAGTATTCTTTAACTACAATTGAATACATGAATTTGAACTGCAGCCAAAACTATATTGCTAGAAACATAGCTATGATAGAGATAATAGATAACTCTATTATTAACTTAAATAGGGAAAGGCATTGCACTGAACAGTGAACAGAGGAGAAATGCCTATTGGATATCTACTATTGGTATATTTTCTGCTGCCTCAAAGAAGACTTTAATACTTTAATTTAGCAGTTAGGAAAAGCCTAGAAGAAAAATGGTGAAAGAGGTGTGTGTGTGTGTGAAATATCTCTATTTCTGCCTCAGCTGATGTAAACCTCATAGAGTAAACCAGATAGGAATCACAACCAGATGAGGTTTTTCTTTTCTTTTCTTTCAATGACCTTGTAATCCCTTGCACCAGGGTGGAGACAGAGCGACTGAATGAGGCGGAGTGTTTAAATGGCTGGATGCCCTTTTTGACCCCTTCACGGAGCTCACAGCAGATATTTTCTCTCTGGGCCCAGAGAGAAATATCTGCCGCTACCTGGGATCGAACTCACACCCTCCTGATTGTGAGGCAAGAATGCCACCTCTAGGCCACGATGCCGCTCTCACAACCAAATGAGATAATTCTATTTTATTGTAAAGCTACGTTGACAGAATCCTGTAGGTCTGAAAGTACAATTTTCCCTCCCACCCCTGTCTCCTTTACTTCCAGTGAAACTAAGGAAGGTTTCTCCTAATCCTCATGTCCTACACACTTTCCAACTGTGGGCTATGCTTTCTCTTAACTGACTATTCCCTTGGCAGTGTCTCTTTGCCCAGTCTGCGAGTCACTGTTTCTCCATGCAACTCTTAGACTACAGTATTCTTTTTCAACTTCAAATTCTCAAGATATTTTTTTCCTGTGTATAACTAATTATTGTTATTTTATATGCTCTTGTTGAAAAATAATTAATTTAAGAATGGGATGTAGCATAATAACCACATCCAGTAATTATTATTACACCACAACGCTCTTCTAAGGACCAATTTTAAAAGGACATGTATGCAAGCCATTGATTTGAGGAAATGAGCATTAAGACATTGCAACAAGGTCTCAAAAATACTGGATGTATCACTAATTGCTTTCATTAGAGGTACTCTTACTCTGGGCTAAAAACAAAATAAAATAAATGTTTCAAGTTGGTTTATTTAGGAAAAAAAAGGTTCTCCCATCTGCTGTCTAAAATATACCATTGTTGTTGTTGTTAGTTGCGAAGTAGTGTCCGACCCATCATGATCCCATGGACAATGTTCCTCCAGGCGTTCCTGTCCTCTACCATCTTCTGGAGTCCATTTAGGCTCATGCCTCATGCTTCAGTCACTCCATCCAGCCACCTCATTCTCTGTCGTCCCCTTCTTCTCTTGCCCTCAACCTAGGCTCTTCTCCAGTGAGTCCTTCCTTCTCATTAGGTGGCCAAAGTATTTGAGTTTTAGCTTCAGGATCTGGCCTTCTAAAGAGCAGTCAGGGTTTATCTCCTCTAGAACTGACCGGTTTGATCACCTTGCAGTCCAAGGGACTCGCAGGAGTCTTCTCCAGCATCATAGCTCAAAGGTTTCAATTCTTTGGCACTCAGCCTTTTTTATGGTCTAACTTTCACAGCCATACATTGCAACTGGGAAGACCATAGCCTTGACTATACACACTTTTGTTGGCAGGGTTATGTCTCTACTTTTTAGTGTGCTGTCTAGATTTGCCATGGCTTTCCTCCCCAGGAGCAAGCGTCTTTTAATTTCTTGGCTGCAGTCCCCATCTGCGGTGATCTTGGAGCCAAGGAAAATAAAATCTGTCACTACCTCCATTTCTTCCTTATCTATTTGCCAGGAATTGAGAGGGCCGGATTCCATGATCTTGGTTTTCTTAATGTTTAGTTTCAATCCAACTTTTGCACTCTCCTTCTTCACTCACAACAAGAGACTCTTCAGTTCCTCTTCACTTTCTGCCATTAGAGTGGTATCATCTGCATATCTTAGGTTGTTGATATTTCTTCCGGCAATCTTAATTCCAACTTTTGATTCATCTAGCCCTGCCTTTCTCATGATGTGCTCTGCATATAAGTTAAACAGGCAGGGTGACAGTATACAGCCTTGCCGGACTCCTTTCCCAATTTTGAACCAATCAGTGGTTCCGTGTCCAGTTCTCACTGTTGCTTCTTGACCCGCATATAGGTTTCTCAAGAGCCCAATAAGATGGTCTGGTACTCCCATCTCTTTAAGAACTTGCCACAATTTGTTGTAATCCACACAATCAAAGGCTTTAGCATAGTCAATGAAGCAGAAGTAGATGTTTTTCTGGTACTCCCTAGCTTTCTCCATGATCCAGCGTATATTGGCAATTTAATCTCTAGTTCCTCTGCCTCTTCGAAATCCTAGTTCTCGATCCACATACTGCTGGAGTCTAGCTTGTAGGATTTTAAGCATAACTTTACTAGCATGTGAAATGGGTGCAATGGTGCGATAGTTTGAACATTCTTTCATTTTGGGGATTGTGTCCCAGTATTGCTTTTCCTACTCTTTTATTGACTATGAAGGCTACTCCATTTCTTCTGAGGGATTCCTTCCCACAGTAGTATACCTGATGGTCATCTGAATTAAGTTCACCCATTCCTGTCCATTTTAGTTCACTGATTCCTAAGATGTCAATGTTCAGTCTTGTCATCTCTTGTTTGACCACATCCAGCTTTCCTTGATTTATGGATCTTACATTCCAGGTTCCTATGGAGAAAAAAAATCTTTACAGCATTGGACTTTCCTTTCACCACCAGACATATCCACAGCTGAGTATCCTTTCGGCTTTGGCCCATTCTTTCTGGCGCTACTAGTACTAGCCCTCTGCTCTTCTCCAGTAGCATATTGGACACCTTCCGACCTGAGGGTCTCATCTTCCAGCATCATATCTTTTTTCCTTTTGGTACTGTCCATGGGGTTTTCATGGCAAAGATACTGGAGTGGGTTGCCATTTCCTTCTCCAGTGGATCACGTTTTGTCAGAACTCTCTGCTATGACCTGTCCGTCTTTGGTGGCCCTGCACGGTATAGCTCATAGCTTCATTGAATAACACAATCCGCTTCACCACGACAAGGAAGTAATCCATGAAGGGGAAAATATACCATACCTGTTCAAAGGTTTACCTGAATATTATATTTCCAAAGAGGGTGATGTGTGTTTGTTTGTGTGTGTGTGTCTGAAAGATGCTTTGCAGTGTGTCCTAAAACACACAGTGAAACAAGGATGTGGCTATGATCTATATGATCTTATCTTTTGTTCAGATCAGTCATTTTTAAAAGTAAAAAAAAATAGTAAGTTCTCCACTACACATTTTGCTTTGAGAATCAGAGGAGATATCACAAGAAGTGACAAAATAATTCAGTCATAAATCTAATGAAGTCCATCTGCCAAATATCCTGTCCCTCCTTTTTTTTGTCCCAGATGCATGCTTTGGTTCATACACTTCAGTTTGTATATCCGTACTAGTATATTGCTCTCTGCAACACTTAAATGGGAAATAAACTATGAACATTGACTTTTTGTCAAAGGTGAATTGTTATAAACATAGTTGTACTGCCATTAAAAAAAAGAAGAATGATTGTGGCCTGCCATATTGAACTATTGATTTTGATGCACTTTATTTACTTGAAAAGCTGGACAGGAGCTCTGTGGTTTTCCACCATGAACAGTAGGTAGGTACTTATATTCTGTGATAACTAGACATCTTCTCTTTTGTCATTTCATTGACAGCTTAATTGGGACTAGGTTGTCTCAATAGACCAACCATGAGCCATATTAAGCCATAAACAGTGAAAAAGATGCCACCTTTTTGACACTACAATGCCTAAAGATTCTGCAATGTCATATAAAACTGGTAACAATGGTTACATTTTGACTGAATTTATTCTAGGTGACATCAAATGAAAAGTTCTATAATAGAAGTTCTGGAACAAGTCATGTGTTCCTTAAAAAACTTGCAACAAGAAATGTGATTTCCTTTATGTATTTGAGTACTCTCATTTTTTTAAATATCTTGAATAATTGTGTGGCTTTCATTTTGCATCTTAAAATACATTTATGGAAGGAAGAGGGTTACAAAAACTCCTTAGAGACTAGGAATAAAAGGGTTTATTTTATTCAATTGAAAAGAACTATTTTCAACCATTATTCCTAAAATCTGATGCATTGAACTATAATATTTATGCAATGAGACAGAACGTCTCTCTATTTTAATTGAATGGCCAGAACGTAATCATATTTATATTAAACTTGATAAAATTAATATGATTTCATTTATTTGCAACTATTTTTACCTTACAATGGCTCGGACTGTCCAGTGTTTCAGGAGCTCAAAAAATTTCAAAAACTTTGCAACAGCAAGAATTATTTTTGGATCTTTATCTGCTAAATCACACGTGTCAAACTGACCATGTCACGTGACGTGTCATGACATATTGCAACTCTTTTTGCTTTGCTGGCAATGGAATGGGTGCAGCTTCAGTATGATGAAACCGGCCGGCGGGCCTGCAGTTTAACACCCCTGTGCTAAATGAAGGAAGAATTCTTCCAGTCAACTTGGAAGTGGGCTAGTAAGTCTTAATAGCTCATCACAAATATCATAGTAAAATTATAATAAAGTAAACTATGACTCCATTATTCAATACTCCTGACTTTACAAGGTTAGAGCTTTTTAGCATATGAAATATTGTGGTATTTATATTCCAACTCTGTTGATAGTGAGATATTAAGTGGGAAATGCCCACTGAAATTTGTTGTTTCTAAGTTGATTGAGGTATAATGCTGGTGTAAAATATAATTTATTGAAATCAATTGTTGATTTCAAGAAAAATGATATTTGCCTATTGGATAAGGCGTATCCAACCTTGATGGTGAAAAGCTATCCAAACATACATAGCCATATGCCTTCATTTCAGTGTTTATAAGCCCCATGTGGTGGGATGTACCCTTGCAGGAGCATTGGAGGAGACTTGACAACACAGAACTTTCCTAGATAGATATCTGAATTAAGAGACTGAACAACCTTGAGTTGGATGAAGGATGGGGGGAAGAAGTTGCCACACTCTAGAATCTCTCATAATATATCTAATAGGTAGAAAGTTATAGGTTTAGTTTAGCATGATTCTGTCAACTAATAAAATAAAGGATTGGACTCAACTGGATCCTGCTGTCTCAACTCTGAGCTTGGACCTGTCTCCAAACACACTTGTCTTAGAATTGTAGCATAAAATTCATAAAACAAGGGACTTCTTCTATTTTTTTCTTCTTTTAAAAGTTTATTATAGCCAAAGACCAGTACTAGTAGAGTGCTCTGTAAAATATAACACTATATTAATTGATGGTGAATAATATAAAATTTAAGACAAAGTTAAAATGCATGTATAAAACAACCTGATTAAAATATGGATAATGTTCACAATGCAGCCTATATTAAATTATAATGTAGACATTAAAATAATATTAAATATAATAACATCTAAAATTACAGAAAAGCGCTAATATTGAGATTTTTTTTTAAAAAAAAATACATTTACATAGAATGCATTTGGCTTGCAGAAAATTGGTCCATCAGAATCTGATGGATCTGCTGTGCTGCTGCACAAAAACCTAACTACAAGCATTGTAATAAAAGGCAGTTTGTCTATGAACAATATCTGGGTGTAGGCTGAATTTGAGCACCCAAGAAACCTAATCAAATCAACCTACTAATCAAAGCTAGGATAGATCTGATTTGGATTTTTCTGTAAAAGGAACATTGGGGGGGGGGAAGCCATTCTATATCTTCAACTTTCCAGAATCACGGGATCAATGGATTTTTTTAAAAAATATCATCTAATACTGCAGACAGAGAGCATGTCATTGGAAAAGAGAGAAAGCTTTCCAATAACTGGGTGTTTCTAGCTGTGTAAGATAGCTGGCAGCAGTGAAGGTGGGTCCTTTCTTTTTAATTTTTGTACTGCTATTTATATATGCCCTGTGAACCGCCCTGAGTCCCTCGGGAGAAGGGCGGTATAGAAATCAAATAAACTTAAACTTAAACTTAAACTTTCCTAGATTTGTTCTATTTTATGTCCAACATAATTTTTGGAATTCTTGCAAAGTTCATGACCTTGTTTACACATAATTAAACTGTAATGACTGTTACTTACAGAAATGGAACAGTCCTCCAATGGTTCTTCTAAGGCACGAGTGTCAAATTCGCCACAACAAGTGATGTGTTGCGACATATGGCGACTTTTGTTGCATTGCTGGGGTGGGCACAGCCTTCGTATGATGCAACCGGCCGAAGGGCCGGCAGTTTGACACCTCTGTTCTAAGGCTTATCACTGTCCATGACAGTATAACAACATCATTTGTGCATTGTTTTACAGATATTGTATACTGTACATCTGTTAGCAGTTTGAAGAGATTAGACTCTTCCTTATTTAAGACACTGATCATTAAAATGTAGTGGGGTAAAAATGCAACTCAACTCCTGTGAAATGTGTCTTATTTCATTCCTACCCAGCAGGTATAAAATTCTAGATTTCCTGGTTCCTCCTTATGTTATTCTTTGGCCCTGAGTAGAGTCATTCCTTTCCTTATGCTGACTTTTGTTATTATGAGTAAACTACATTTCAGCTTTTGGATAATTTTTTTCATAAGCCTGCAGTTGTACATTAATTTACCCTTTCTCTGCTATCTACTTGCCTTGTATTTCTTCTGGCATAGCTAATAGAATTAGAGAATTGCCTCTGTCTTTTCATGCTAAGATAACACATGTTACCTCAGAGCCATAGAGGATATATGCAGTATTACTATCTACAGAAAGTCACGTAAACACCAGTAAGCAACACTAAGGGCAGAGACCAAAAACATGAATAAGGGTATTCTGTATTTGACCCTGCTTCCCTCTGTAGCTGTGAGACTTTCAAATTTTCTACCTTGGCAGCTTTAAGATATGTAAACTTCAACTCCCAGAATTCCCTAGCCAACCATGCTTAAAGTTTCCAAAGTTGAGAGGCACTGATATAGACTGCCAGCCTTATTTATTTATATCCCAGTTTTCATCTAGAAATCTTGGAACACTCCATCAGTTTATTAAGTAGAACAACTACATTCATTTGTGCTTTATTTGAAAGTACATTACTTCTGAATAAAATAACTCTAGTGATTATTCTATAGGTGCCTTCATCTATGAATTGGATCTATTTTTGTTTTGTTCTCTTGGCAATGTCTTGCTCATACCTTTCATTGGTTATTTTTTATTGTATTCTTCATTTTCTCCATCTTTTCCCACATGGATTTGCTGTTTGTTTACATTATGGATTGCATCTGATAAATCTTGCTGCTTTTTGAAAGTATTATTCTTCGTGGTGTCTTGTATATTTATTTTTTTCAATATACTTCACAGACTTTGATTTGTTTTCCTTCTCTTATTTATTCGTCTGCACTTTCATTTCTGCCATCAAAAAGCTGACATTTCTTGATCCAGATATGTAGCTGTAAAAAAGAAACCAGCCATTATCATAGAAAAGGTTTACAGACTCCCATCATGATTCAATAGGGGAAAGTCTGCTTTGAAACTGCTAATGCTGAAAGCCTTGAAGCCAAACTGGAGAAGCTTAGATGTTTGGTTTCAGAGAAGTAAAAAAAAAAAAGAAGTTAAAAATACCCTTTATTTCAGTTCAACTCCTGGTGGTTTTCTGATCATATCTGTGTAATTTTCTTACTATCATATGTAAATCATTACTCCCTGCCCTTTCCTAGGATGTTTTTTTTCCCCTCAACTTCCAAATTCAGCCACAGCATTGTGATTTCTGAAGCTTGCTGATTGTGATGGACACATTATTTATTTATTTATTATTTATTTATTATTGGGACTTATATGCCGCCCTATCTCCCGAAGGATTCAGGGCGGCTAACAACAATAAAATACAACAATACAAAAGTTAAAAAAGAATTAAATTAACAGCCCCAATAGAATAAATTAAAATTGGAGTTAAAAATTAAAAAAACATTTTAAAATCCCTGTCGTCAGTCCAGGTCAGCCTGATGGAAAAGAAGTGTTTTAAGGCCACGTCAAAAGGACCAGAGATCCGGGGTCATCCGGAGCTCAAGGGGAAGTTGGTTCCATAGGGCTGGCGCTCCCACAGAGAAGGCCCTCCCCCTGGGGGTCGCCAGCCAACACTGTCTAGCCGACGGTACCCTGAGGAGGCCCTCTCTGTGTGAGTGTACTGGGCGATGGAAGATCGTTCCTGGCAGCAGATGGTCCTGCAAATATCCTGGGCCTAAGCCATGTAGGGCTTTAAAGGTAAGTACCAGCACCTTAAATCTCACCCGGAGGACAACCAGTAACCAATGCAGCTCACGCAGGAGGGGTGTAATATGGGAGTATCGGGATGCTCACATCACTACCCGCGCGGCCGCATTCTGCACCAGCTGGAGCCTCCGGGTAGTCTTCAAGGGCAGCCCCATGTAGAGAGCATTGGAGTAATCTATACGGGAGGTAACGAGTACGTGAGTGACTGTACAAAGGGCATCTCGGTCCAGATAGGGGCGCAAGTGGAGCACCAGGTGAACCTGGGCAAATGCCCCCCTGGCCACAACTCCAATATGATCTTCAAAACTGAGTCGTGAATCCAGGAGGATGCCTAAATTGTGTGCCCTATCAAAGGGAGGTAACACCTCTCCTCCCATAACCAAAGATGGAACCTCTTGGACTAAACGAGATGCCGGTACGTAAAGCCACTCAGTCTTGGCCAGGTTGAGCCGGAGCCTGTTCTTCCCCATCCAAATCCGTACCGCTTCCAGGCAACGGGACATCACGTCGAGGGCATCACTGGTTTGGTTCGGGGTGGAGATGAAAAGCTGGGTATCATCAGCATATTGATGATAGCTCACCCCAAAACCACGGATGATCTCACCCAACAGCTTCATATAGATGTTGAACAGGAGGGGTGAGAGTACTGACCCCTGAGGCACCCCACAACTAAGGGGCCTAGGGGCTGACCTCTGCCCCCCTGCCAACACCGTCTGCAAATGGCCCGAGAGGTAGGAGGAGAGCCACCATAAAACGGTGCCTCCCACTCCCAATCCCTCAAGACGTCGCAGCAAGATACCATGGTCGATGGTATCAAAAGCCGCTGAGAGATCTAATAGGACCAGGACAGAGGAATAACCCCTATCTTGGGCCTGCCAGAGATCATCCACCAGTGCAACCAATGCCGTCTCCGTGCTGTACCCGGGCCTGAAAACCAATTGGTATGGATCCAGATACTCAGTTTCCTCCAGGACCAAAGGGAGCTGCCGTGCCACCACGCTCTCAACAACCTTCGCAAGAAAGCGAAGGTTGGAGACAGGACGAAAGTTATTTAAAATAGCTGGATCCAAGGCAGTTTCTTGAGGAGGGGCCTTACCACTGCCTCTTTCAAGGTGGCAGGGAAGCACCCCTCAAATTAAATGAGCTTAATGAGCTTAAGGCTAAGAAAATGAATGAAAAATCAGTATGTTGGCCTTGTCACTACAAATCTCTGATAAGCAGAGAATTTAACAGAATGACATAGTTGGAAGGTACTTTGGAGATCTTCTAGTTCACCCTATACTATTTCAGACAAGTGGCTGTCCAGTCTCTTTTTAAAAGCCTCCAATGATGGAGCACCCAAAACTTGTAAAGGCAAGCCATTCCACTGGTTAATTGTTCGCACTATCAGGAAATTGCTCCTTAGCTGCTTCTCTCCTTGGTTAGTTTCCAATCATTGCTTCTTGTCTTGCCTTCTGGTGTTTTGTCTTAAATAGGATTTTCTCACTGTGGGAAAGATCATTCAACTCTTCCTGTAACATTTTATACATGTGTTAAAGTAAAGTTGTGTGACTGCATATTATCTGTAATAACTACAGAAGCAGCAGGAAAAAAAAACACCATTAAATCTCTTAAGCCTTTTGAAGCCATTCAACCTGTTTGCTGTATGAAACAAGTCCACTATCTGGATTTCTGAAACTTCTTCAGTTGGGTGATTTTACTGTAGATTTGTCAAAATGAACTACTCCTCTATCCAATGAAGGGGAAAAAAATAGAAATCATCATTAGTAACAAAACATCTGCTAAATCTATGCAACTGGCCAATATTATAAGTTAAGAAGGTTATAGAGGCTATATTTACATACAGAAGTTTTAACATAAAAATAGGGCTAAAATAATTACTTCATTCAATTCAGATAAGCTGAAATATAAATGTAATGTTAATTATATTATAAAATTAAATGCAATAATAATTGATCTCCAGATAAACAATCAGTGTGTATAATATACCCAAAATCAAAGTTTTCATCAGATTCAGTTGAACAGCACAAGATAGAGAAATATAAATGAGAATATAATGGAAACAACCTTCATCTTAATTTTTGACAATTAGATCCATTTCACTCCCCCAAAAAAGCATCACTATTCATTACAAACATAGTCTTATTTGCACGGTCTCCTCTCAATATACTTGTGTAACATGTTTAATAATGTTTCCCACCACGGAAATATTTTGCACTGAAAATTTCATCAAATGTTATCCTGAAAGAATAATTTATATCTGCTTAAAGATAATAAAAACCAAGTATTAAAGAACTATATGTCAGAGAGATTGTCAAGCATAAGAAATCAGGAGCTGGAGTGCTACAAATGAATGCAGTTTTGCATGCTAATACTCTTTATAAGAATCTGAATTGTTAATGGTCAAAACAAATTGGAGGTAAATAAGAGTTGATGGAATTCAAGGTGAGCTGGATTTCTTGTGGGCAGAAAGGAACTTGAGACTGATGATACACTTGTCCCCTTCCTTTGGCTCAGACTGGTTGTCTCCTATAGATACACCTCTATTAATTTCCATGAAACTTGGCAAATTTCATCCCTCTCCCATAACCATCTACTTTGCCTTGAAATTTCTTGCCATTATGCTGATCGCTGGATAAAGAATTGAGGTCTCTGTCCCCCTCTTCCCATTTTACCCCAAATTCTTGGAGCCCAAGTCAGATTGAACTACTTTTGAAAATGACCTGAATTTCACCTTTCTGGAGTTCTCCAAACTGCATCAGGCAACAATAAAATGAAATTTGTTCTGGACTCATCATAGCTAAAATCCATTTATTTATTCCAATGATAAGCCTGAAAACAGAACCTTTTAATTAATGTTGGTTTTTTTTACACCTTACTGCTGTAGGCATTTTAGATAGAAAAAAATCCTTTATGATTCATTTGCCAATTTATTGGTTACATGGCAGGTAATTAATCAACTAATGATTCTTTAATCAATGGATATTGCCCATATTTTAGTCCAAATTTCATTGTTAATTAAGAGTTTTAGCCTGACAGCTATCAGTTTTACAAATAAGTCACCTTGTTAAAATGAAAAGGGTGGTCTACACAGGAATATTCTTGGTTTTTGATTGTTTTGTTTTCTGCCTCAGGCACTTGATTGGGAATTATGTTTATCTCCATTCTGTAAGAGTTTCACTTAAGCAGCTACCAAAATGGTGTTTTCCTAAAATTTATGTAGCTCTTAGTAGCTTTGGGGGGAAAAATCAGTTTGATGCATAAAAGATGCAAAACTAGAATACATAACATAAGTTGAATACATAGCACCAGTAGAAATAATTTATATATATATATATATATATATATATATATATATATATATATATATATATATGTGTGTGGGTGTGTGTGTGTGTGTGTGTGTGTGTGTGTGTGTGTGTGTGTGTAAATTTTTTGGATTGTTTAAGTGTTCCCTTTATTTTTTGTTCCCTTTATTTTTATATTTGATACACAAATATGAGCTGTCACTGCTGTGACTACTGCCTGTGGATGGCCTTGGGTTAGGCTGAAACAGAAAATAAGATTGCATTTCTAACTCTTTAGTCTTCATCAGTCAGCTATACCCTTCTGAGATTCGAACCTGGGCTGATTGCATACAAGGCAGTGTTATTTGCCTCTAAGCCACCAGGTCTCTCTTGCTTTTGTTAGATTTTTTCTGCAAGGGAAGATATGTTTCAACTGTTAACTATTTTAGATTACCTCCTAGGCCCCAAACATGGTGCAAATCTTTATTTCCTGTTTTCAGCCTATCTTGAAGGCCATCGAACAGGCTGTAGTCACACTGGACAGTTCATATATTTGTGTAAATTACTAACAAAGAATTTAAAGGGAAACTGAGATGCATTTCTAACTCTTTAGTCTTCATCAGTCAGCTAACTATTGCTAAAAGATCAAGCTTTCATTGGGTAACTGCCAACATCATCAGGATGGAAACGCTGGGGTGGGGAGATCACGTTTATACTGTTGGTGTCTGCACTCTGCTTATGGAGCACGTCACTGGTCTGTTTGTTGAGGTCTGCCGTATTTCTTTGAGTTGTCGCGCATCCGTTTTGGGGGGATGTAGTTGTCTCTGGGTATCTGTTGTTAAAGGTGAATTGCTGATAGTTCCGTGTGTTGTAGCCATAGCTCTAGTCATTGCCCATGTTCTCATGCCAGAGGTCCTAAATGGTTGTTGCTCTTCTTCCCTGTGTTCAACATTGCAGGGTGGTTGTGTATTGGATTTGATACAATGAGGCACTCTGTGAATGCTTGCGCTGTTTGCCTTTATATTGCACACGTCGTTCCTCTTCCCAATTTCTTAGTGCCTGGTATGCAGGGGGGGAGGTCTATGTGCCGGTTGATAGAGGAGTGGTTTGAAAACCAAGCTTCCTTAAACAAGTGGCCGCCTTTAGTGTTGTCACTGGCAATTGCCTCAGTCCCTGCTAGATTAAAGACATGGTTGTGTGTAGCCATGTGTGCCCACACCTGTGAATGTTGTTCTTGTCTTCCAATAACAAGCTTGTGTTCATGCACCCTAGTCCTCAGTTGTTTTGCCATCTCCCCAATGTAATTGCAATTGCAATTCTGGCATATCTTGTACACAACCGAGGATTTTTCTTCATTCGGGAGTGGATCTTTAGGGCGCATGACACAAGCTCGTAAAGTCCGATCAGGTCTGTGGGCAACACTGACCTTGTGAGGGGCTAGTATGCATGCTGTGGCCTCAGATACACCGTGGATATAAGGCAGTGTTAAGGCATTTTCACATTCATGGCAGGTAGGTTCACCTGGCCTGCTGTCTTGTCTGATGAAGTTAGATGGGTACCCGTTGTTTCTGCAGACACGATAAAGGCGGCGTCTTTCTTCCCTTTTTGCCTTATTCGTGCTGCAATGCATGTCTATACATCTAAAGAGGGTCCTAATACAGCTGGCCTTATGGGTTGTGGGGTGATATATATAAAGTCTAACGGAGGAAAAGATATCCAGTAAAGAGAAAATGTGATATTTGTCAGGCTAGTATCATGAAAAAATATAAGAGCACAATAGTTATTCATTGCATTTTTGGCAGATGGATCAATATAAGGTAGCTGCTAGAGATGCACAGGAAAGGGAATAGAATCTTCTAAAATCTCATATTGGAAAATGTGTCTGGAAGAGATGAATTGTAATAGAAAAGAATTCTTAGGATAAGAGTGAGTGGTTAGTTTTAAGGTCTAAAAGCTAAGACCACATGCCTAAATAAGAGGCTCTAGAAAGTAAACCCTATAGAGATAGAGTGCTATGTAGAAAAAGAAATTGTCTTGAAATTCTGGCCAGGGAATCTGGC